>NC_000083.6:49862497-50194997 GCF_000001635.26 Mus musculus | reverse complement strand
AATCTAGACTGCTAGGCAGTAACAGTAGAAAGGAATGGAGGTAGGACCCTGGGCAATGGGTCTGTTTGATTTCCTAGTCTTTTCCACTTTTTAATTCTATATTTAGACCTTGACTTCAGAAACTCAAAAACTAAGATTTTGTTGTTGTTCTTGTTCTTGTTCTTGTGCTAGCTCTTCCTTGTAAAAACCATGCTTTTTCTTTATGTCTAATAAATCTAGATAATGACAAAACATTTGCCCATTTCCTTATCCTCCCGACCAGAGACAAAGGCCTGGCAGCCTGGCACAACGGCCTCCTGGGCTTTTTCTCTGGTGTTAAGAAAGTTCAGTGTGGACAAAAAGACAGTGGGGATGGAGAGGAGGTGGAAGGAAAAATCCTATCAGTTACTATGTAAAAATAATTTAACATCCACGTACTGTTATAGTTCAGTGTCAAATGTCTCTCATAGACTCATGCTTTTTGGTCTCCAGCTGATAGTAATATTTTTTGAGGGGGATTGGAGGGACTATGGAACTTCAGGGGTTGGGGCCTAGGGTAAGAAGCATGGCGTGTGGTAGTTCTTGAAGTTTGTAAAAAGCCACTGCTTCAGGAGGAGTTGCTGTTTCCTGTCTGCCACAGATCTAAACAAGTTCCCTTCACTATGGCTTCCCCCACCTCGATGGGCAGCATCTCCTGAAACACTGGTCTAAATATGCCCTCCTTCCTGTGAGCTACCACCTCATCAGACATTTCATCCCAGCGCTGAGAAAAGGAAACGATACAGGTACCAGGGATGTTTCTCCGTGCGTTCTCTCTTTATATCTGGAGAACAGAAAGGGCATACATATGGGAATTCACTGTTCAACACATACACATACACTGGAATGAACACACACACAATCTCTAGCAATATAATACACTGACTTATATGAACCAACAAATATGTCTTACTAATAGACTAACCTTGAAGCAAGTGGAAGCTTCTGACTCCATCTTTGGGATGTGGATGGTACTGGCAGGGCCAGGCAGTTCCTCAGGCCATATGAGGGAAACAAAGCCCAAAGAGCAGATTGTTTCCTGTTATTCCTGAGAGATTTAGTCTCTAATGGCTCTTTTCTCTAGAGAGCAAATTCAGTCTCAGCCACAGGAGGGCCCCTGTCCCCTGAACTGCTCACACAGGCTAGGAATTCAGAATTAAAACGAGGAGGAGACTCAGGGCAGAATAGCAGTAATTTGTCTTTTGTAGTGTGTGTGTATGGATTATTTGGCTCTAATCCAACCTTTCCTCGAACTGGTCATGCCTGTGGATAGCATTTTCAAAGATATTGGTTTGACTACTTCAGACAAAAATTGCTAGCTCGTCTGTGCAGATCAATACATACACAAAAATACCAAAAATACAAGCTCCCTGCCCTCACCCAGTTCACATCCTTATATCCCAAGACAGACTCAGAAGCTTGTCATACTGAGCGGTGTGCCAGTGTGACCAGGAGAAACCAATTTGCCATAGGTACTTCATGACAGGGAACAAGGGACAGGGACTGCTCAGAAACCATGGCCCTGGGGCCTCTACCACTTTGTCTGTGGCAGGAACCACAGCCATCATGCATAGAGCCACCTCCCCATAACCATGGGCTATGGAGCAAGTACCTGCCAAAGGTGACCTCACTATGGTTGCGAAGCTACCTCCAGCAATCACTGTAAGGATAACTTATGTGTCATAGATGACTTATCTCTCCCATCAGCCCAAATGCCATTCACAGGATGGGCATAAGCTCTGGGTTTCCTGGTCTTATGAATTATCAGTCAAGGTACCAGTCCTTTGTGTCGCATGCTTTTGTCGTGCATACCTTCTGTCCCAAGTTGTTACCTCTGTCTGCAGAAATGGAGTTAGCCAGAGCTGAGTTAGGAGCAGGGTGGCCCTAACTCGGGTGGACTTGTGGTTTGGGGGGTTGTGTGTGAAAAGGTGGGCAGAATAGCAGGCTGTCTCTCCTCCACCGTAGCTAAGGACAGCAACCTTGCTCCAGCTGCTGGTACCGGCGCTGGATTATCTCCAGAGGAGGGGTGCATCCAGGCCAGGACAAATTCGCTCCAGGTAGGGCACTTCTTTCCCTTGAGCTCAGATGGGTTTATACAGGCCTTCCTACACTTGTCTAGGCCGGGTAAACTCCTCCTTCCCCCACAGGGTGTGAGGGGACCCAGCTTTCCCATTAGCTCAGACCTGTGTTTTATCAGCTTCCCACAGGCAGGATCCCGGTTCTGGGAGCATCTGTGACCTGTTGTGCAGTAATAGCTCGGTTTTCCTCGTGTTCAGCATCCTTCACAAGTACTTAGTGTGAAATCATAAGGGAAGGAAGTGTGAGCAGAAGAGAAACAGCACTATTACACAACCCCCCCGAAGAGACCGCTGTGATAGAATTAAAAGCTGCCGCCCTAGGACATTCTAACAGACAACACTGTGAGGTTGCCAAGGTAACCCACCAGGATCCAGTTCCAGCATCTCTGGGGTTGAGGCTGGGTAGATGAGGTCAGTTAGAGGTAAGGCCCAGCTGCCCAGGGTTTGTCCCCTAACCAGCCGGCCCACAGCAGTCCAGGCTTCTTCCTATACAACATAGGTGACCCCAAGGCTTGGCTACTTATCGAGTATCACAAGCAAAAAAGAGACTGAGAAGATTCAGGGTAATTGTTAAGGTAGAGTCCACACATACAATAATAATTCGTTGCGTGCATGTCTATCAAATGCCATGTTCCAGAGAGGAAGCGTGGTGGTGTATAGAAAGACAGGTCAAGAGTTCCAGAGGGAAAGCCAAACAAAACTTAAACATGGAAAAGCAGGTAGGGAAAAAAATTCATCAAAGACATTTAAATACACAGTGTTGGTACTAAGGACAGTAGTGAGGGACAGAAGATGGAAAATGTCAGCATAAGGTTCCCTCGAGGAACTGGTGTTTACAAAACAAACAAAAAAAAAACCCAACCCCCCCAACGCACCCTAAAATAAAACTACAAACACAAAATTCATAAGTGGAAAGAACTTGCTTAAAAATAATCTGTCTCCTCTCTGTGTCTCTCCATGTTTGTCTCTCTCCCTCTGCCTCTGCCTCTCCCTGTCCTCCTCCTTGTCCCTCTCTTCTTTGATGCCCTGCGATTTCTTGTTGACCACTGGCTGGCACTGTTAGGTTCTGTTAGGTGCTGTTTTCTCTCTGTAGTGACCATCAACGGTCCTGAACACTGGTGTAAGAGTCCTGATTTCCAGGTCTCAGCAGGATCTTTAGCGGAAAGGCACCCTCCCTCCCTTTGACTTCATAAATAAATGTTCAACACTGGGGTGCCCTGGACCCCTGTCCTGGCTTATTATTTCCAGACATGAACTAGGGATAGGGAAATGTGGAGAAAAGTGGGCGGAATGCCGGGATGGGGTGGGTAAATAGGCAGAGGAGTAAAAAGACAATTCAGGGGCAGAGTGATGGGGGGAGTAGGAGAGGGCCACAGGGAAGAAAATCCCTGAGTAGCTCTCACAAGAGGAGTTCCTGTAAACAGGCAGTGCTGCCTCCCCCCTCGCGCATGTTTCTAGTACCAGAAGGACCTCATTAAAACACAGGGTCTAGATCAGCCAGCCCTCTGCCGCGTGTAGCTCCAATGCCTAAGGACCCTTCTTTGCCCAACCAGAACAGGGTAATCAATTAAATCTCAGCCCCTTATGGTAATGATGATAATAACGATAATCGCAGAATTATAGAACGCTTCCAAGCATTTTCCATTTAATAAGACACAAGGAAGTGCTGGTTGGCCGATGAACAGGCCCAAAGTCACCCCCAGTCACTGGGAAGTAAGGACAGAAGGCAGCAATCCATCCTGACCATTTGTCTCTAGGGTTCCTGCTCTCAAGCCCTGCACGGTAATTCTGTTTTGTTTTACTGGCCTCAAGGAGACAGGATTTCACACTTTCACTATGGTAAAGCAGCCCTGTTTTAGGGAACAGCCTTATGGATTCTCATTGGGGAATCCATTTTGCTAGGCTAAGATGACCCAATTGCATCAGGATCTCAAACCTTTGGATACCTGGATAAAGTCGGGAAAGAGGCTGAGGCCAGTGGTACTATTTCTCTTCCCAAGCACTACTTTCGGAGAGATAAACCTGGGAGCAGAAGCTGCCTGGGGACGTTCCCACCTGTGGAATGGGTCCAGAATGGATCTCTTTCTAGCTCTCCTCCCCGCCCTAGCCATCAATCAGCACGTTGATGGCCGTCGCCTTCCCAGTATTTTGGCTGCCACCTTGGTGCTCTCCTAAGCAGGTCCCAAAACCCAAGCCTGGGAAAGAGAGGTGGGGTTAGGGGGAGGGGGAGGGAGAGCCCGGTTGCGCGGCGCTGGCGACGCACGGGGCGGACGGGTCTCTCGTGCGGGGCTGCCAGGGGCCGCTCGGCTTCCCCCAAGAAGATGCAGCACAGCATATTTTGCACATGAGTTCAGAGGAAGAGGAAGTGTAGCGGGCGGACGCGCGGCGGAGGCGGCGGCGGCGGCGCGGGGTGGAGTGGGGGCGGCGGGGCTGGAATCAGAGCGCGCAGGGCGCAGAGCGCAGCGAGCGGGAGCGCGGCGGCCACTGGCTCTGGAGAGGTACCTGTGCGGCCAGCGCCGGAGGGACAGACGACAAGCGAGCGGCCGCGCCCCGCGCTCTGCCCCCACCCCCGGGGTCGCGTCGTCCGCGCGCCGCCCTGCTCTGCATGGCACAAACTTTCATCCCGGGACACAGCACGCTGTCTCCGCCCGCGCCACGGTCACCGCTGCTGGTCCCCTAAGGTAGGTGGGCGTGCGGCGGGCCGGCGAGGTGGCGCGCAGAGGCCTGGGTCGCTGGCTCTGCTGGCCCGGGATCCGGGTGAGCAGGCGACAGCTCCTCGTGGCACCTCGGGGGCTCCGGAGCTGTTAGGCGAGCCCCCTGGTGCAGGTCGCGTGGGGATGGGGACAGATCGATGGGACGCCAGATTCTGGGCCAACTTTTTTTCCCCCGATGAAGAGGGGGAAAAAAAGCAAAACAAACAAGCGAGAGAGCGTTGGGGTGAGAGGTCGCCTGCTGGGGGTCCTGGGCTTCGCAGGCGGAGGTCTGCTAGAAGGACGCGGAGGGGAGCTTGGAGGCTACAGGTGGGTCAGGACCCGGGGCCTTAGTGGGTACTGGGCCCGGAGCAGATGGGAGTTGCCACCGCCCACGTGCACCCGGAGACCTGGGCTCGACCCAGGGAAGAGGTGTGCGACTCTTGAGAGCAGGCAGGAGGGTACTCGGTGGAAATACTGAGAGCTAAATCCCAGGCACCAGAAATGGGGCTTTTCTCCTCTGAAAAGGGGATTTTTTTTCTTGCCTTGTTGTAACACACTTTTCTAGGCATGGGGCACACCAGGATGGGCATGGGGTCTGGGCGAGGAGGAGGGAGTGTGTATTTAAAGAAGCCTGACTGTCAGGCGAGTGCGCCAGGTCTACTGGCATCACTGTCTTTGGAGGCCAGAATCGCGCAGAGGGCAGGGTTAGCCCCGCGCGTGCTCCCTGATGCCTGTTGGCTGCTGGCTCTCAGCTGCCCCCTGTGGGCGGTGGGTGGTGTGAGTGAGTTTGTTTAGGGGCTTACAAACAAAAACTATTTTTTAAAAAGAATCTGGCACAGATCTTTGTATATGAGTGGCTGCCTAACTGCCCAGCAACAGACCCTCTGTTCATACAGCTGTTTTCAGAAGGGGCGCAGGGAGGTGGGGTGGGAGTGGGTGGTGGTGTTAAGGTCAGAACAGGTGTCTCCCAACGGCTACTATGGAGTGTCATCTCAGGATAAGCCTTTTCCAGGAAGGAAGCCCAGGGTGTAATGTGAGTGGCCTACAAACCCATGGGTAGGGCCATTGAACCCAGCATACCCGTGGCTGCCAGGATTCCTAATTTGTACCTTCTGACCAGCTGGATTCTGAGGAAGTTCAAGTGACACCAGATGTCACCAGCCACTCATCCTCAGGGGTTAAACAACGAGCTGTGTGGTGCTGTGCTCTGACCTCAGTTAAGCAGTGTTACCTAGAGTGAGCTTGCAGACTCTTCTGCCTTCTGTAGAGGTTTCATGAGGTCCGAGCAATCGCAGCCTCAAGCTGGGGAAGCCTCCCTGTGCCTCCATTAGTGGGGTAGGACACTGTGTCGTTTTGTCCCGTCCCCCCGACCCCCATCGTGGACAAGGGACAAATGAGGCAGATTGCGTAGTTAGCTAATCGATTTGGTGCAGGAATAAATTGGGGCTACTAGTCAGTGAATTTTTTTCTCTGCCTCTGGAACAGGGTTTTTTGGGGCTTGATTTCAGTGACTGCTTTGTATGTGGGGAAGCAGGCTGAGTGGTGGGAATCCCTGTAAAGTGCCTAGAGTTTCTCCAGGCTTCACTTATGTCAGAGATGGAGCTGGGTGGTCCCATGGCTGGGTGGCCATGGCTGCCTTATCAAATGTGAACTTGGTAGGCTAAGAAGGGGGTACTCCCATATTTCTATACCACTTTCGATTTTTATTGTTGTTGTTGAGGCAAGGTTTCCCTGTGTAGCCCTCACTGGTCTGGATCTACCACTATGTAGACCAGGTTAGCCTCCAACTTGCATTGATTCTTCCTTCCAAGCACTGAGATTATATGTACCACCACACCTAGCCCCCATTAAAACAAAACAAAACATTATATAGTAAAGTTGTAACAGAGATCATACAAATACCTAGGAGGGCACAGTGGCATACGCCTGTAATCTCAGAATCCAGAAGGTGGAGGAGGCTGGAGAAAATTGAGTTAGAGGCTAGCCTAGGCTACAAAAACAAAGACCCACCATACCTAGATTTTCTAACATTTCGCTGGATTGACTTTAGTGCACACCTAGGCACCATCCATCGCTCCAGTGTGCTGCTTTATGCATTTTAAAATAAGCTACAGTCTTAGTACAGGGTTACTTTATAAGTGTCTCAACTCACATGTTCAATGTGTGTTCAGTAACACACACATAACAGTGGAATAGTCTGCACATTGTTTTGACATATGTATGCACTGTGCAACCCGATTCTTATCAAGACAGGTAATACACCATCAACCTGGGTTTCTTCATGGCCCCTATCTTCCCGGTGGCAACCACTGCTCTGTCTTACTATAGGTTTGTTTAATCTGTGATTTAAACATCATATACATGGAGTTCTGCAGTTCTGTATAAGGTTCAGTAACTCCGTTTTGTTAGGTTTGTTACGTCTGAGTTATGTTCATGTGATGTGTGCATGCCACAGTTGGTTAGTATATCCCCCGGTTCCTGGGTACATGCGTTATATCCAGTTTTTATTGTTGTTGGTGGTGTTAGTTGTTGGTTCTTGTGAAAAAAAAAACACTGCTATGAATATTTGTGCATTTGTACACAGATTCCTGGGGACATCTTTCCCATTCTCCTGGACAAACACCCGCATCACAGAAGACATGTGTATAGTGTACAGAGAAAATTGCGAGGCCTTTTTCTAGGGTGGTGGTTCCATTCAACATTCCTAGAAAGCGCACAAATGTGCCGGAGATGAACTCACAACCCAGCTTTCCTATCTCTTAACCAGGATGATTGCTTATATGACTGTTTCCTGGGGCTACGAGACAGTGTTCTCCGGGCCCAGCTGGGACACTAGTGGACATGTTTTCATACGTAGAGGGGACTCCAAGAAGCAGTCCCTGACTGCTACTATGTGCTTATTTTTTATTGGTGTGTGTGTGTGCATGTACATATACAGATGTGTATGTTAGAGGGAGGTTAGAGGGTAAGTTTGGGGGGTCTCTACTCACCTTCTCCCTTATCTGAGGCAAAAAACTCTTGTTCACAGCTGCATAGATCAGCTGGCCGTTAAGCTTCTGAGAATCCCCTGCCTCTAGCTCCTGTCTTACTCTAAAAGTGCCAAGATTACAGATGTGCTGTGTCCAGCTTAGGTAGATCCTGGAGATTCGAACTCGGATCCCCACAGTTGCCCACTAAGCACTACTCACTGAGCCTCCTTCTCAGCCCTTAGGTCGATTTAGACTTAAATGACTGCAGAGGATAAGATGAATGCTGCATCTTTATAGATCGACATAGAAGGGATGTCCGTAGGGGAATAGACCTGAGATTGTGAACAATCTCCACTGAGTGCTTTCCATAAAAAGAAAAACACAAAACAAACAAACAAACAAACAAACAAGCCCAACCCCCAACTTTCACAGAATCTCCCTGAACTTCTGCCTAGAAATTCCTGAGGGGATTCTGGGCCATTGGGTGTGCTGATATGAAATACCCTGTGCTTGGTGGAAATACCCTTTGGATGTCACCGTTGTGGACAGCCACCTGCATTTTCTCTGGGAGGCAGGGCAGAGTTGGGGTGCGTAAGCATAGAGCAGTTTTGCTGAGAGTGTGATTTGCCCTTTTTGTGAGAAATAGAGTCCTGCATCACCCATCTTATTACTGAGAAAAGGTGCATGGCCTCTCAGAGGCCCTTTCCACTATAGTCCCTCTCTGTGGAAACTGGAGCAGGGCTTGACCTAGGGTGATCCGGGAGACAGGAACTGTGAAACAGACAGCGAAATGTTTCCATGGCCCTCACGGTGTCTCAGTACTGACCACGTTTCTCAGGGGACAGATGACCCATGTTCAGTCTTGAGATATTGGAGAGGGTCAGGGGGCTCTGCCATGTATAGTAAATATGTGTGACAGAGGTCACGAGAAGGGACACAGCGGACATCTACTAGAGAACTGAGCTGCCCATCTTGACAGTGGATGATGAGAGATCAAGGTCCTATGATGTCTCATTCACAACCGTCTGTCAGTCGGTGGTTCTCCTAGGGTGTGGGACAGATATGGAGTATTTGGACCTAGAACAACTTCGTTATTGTAGAACCATCCTGTTCCATGACATATTTTGCCATTGTTATTAGCAAAATGTTAGGTGTTAGACTAGTTGCTAGGTGCTGCTCAGCACTTTATGCGTGCCCTGCCATCTGAGTCCTCTTCAGGACGAGTGACAGCGGTGAAGCTCAGTAGGCCCTGGGTTTACTTTCCAGTGTTCCCAAAACATTGAAGGAAGAGACTGTGGCGCTCAAGTTTAGCAAATGCAGAATGATCTGGAAGTTCACAAAGACACAACAATGTAATAGAAATGTCACTGGGGCAGTCAGAATGAAATGACAGGAAATGGCACACCAGAGTCACTTCCTCCAGTGTTTTATGTACTTTTGTCTTACAGGCCTAGAGTGTCGCACCGTTGGGACTTGTAGAGAAGTACTGACTGTGATGCTTGGCACGGTGACACATGACCTGTAATCTTGGCATTTAGGAGCTGTAGATAGGACAGTGCAGAGTTCAAGGCTAGCCTGAGCTAAAAAGGAGCCCCCCAACTCAAAAACCAAATCAAGGGCCAGCGAGATGGCCCAGCAGGTAAAGGTGCTTGTCTTGAAAGCCTGATGACATGAGTTAAGTTCCTGGAGCTGTTATTTGGTTTTGTTGCTGGTTTTTGTCTTTGTTTGTTTGTTTCTGTGTAGCTCTGACTGTCCTGGAACTGCTCTAGAGACCACACTGGCCTTGACCTCGAAGCTCCTCCTGCCTCTTCCTCCTGAGTGAGGGAGTTAAAGGTGTGTGGCTCCACATCTGACTGAATACCTTTTGTTTTTGAGAAGTGAAGTAAGGATCAATTTGGGTTGTGATTTTATTGAGTGGGTGGAATAGAGTAGCCACCAGCCACACGTGGCTGTCACATGTGTGTCTAAATGAGTCAAAGTCCAATGAAAGCAGACTGCACTTCTTCAGGAGAGCTAGCCACGGTTCAAGTGTCCAGAGACAAGTGTGGCCACTGGAGCCATGTCTGCCACTCTGTGAGCTCTGTGGGACAGTCACTCTGAGGGCAGAATGGGACAGTCGCTCTCTGCTGTGCAGATTTCCTTGGCCTTCAGATGAGAAGAGGTGGCGGAGAGTTGGTACCAAGGACTTGGGCTCATTCTTTGACAGGGATGTGTTTTGGCAGGCGTTTCTTTTATGTTTACCCTTCCGAGGATTTGGGGAGGGGGTTGTTATGCGTGATAACTCTTCTCCCATTCACATCCATTTCTGACATAGATTCCAGTTTCTCTTGTCTCCTGGGCCCCGAAGGCGCTTTTCATTATTATCGTTGCATATTTTATCAAGACATATTTTCTTGAAGGATCAGTACGGCAGGCGGTTCAGAGTCCCCGCTTGAGTCCTGTTAATTCCTTATTCACCAAATAAGAATCTGGTCCAGCTTTTAAATATGCATTTGTGTGAATTACTCCCTACCTGGGCTGAATTCAGAGAGGGAAATTGCTCTCACTAGGCCAGAACCAAAGAGCTAGGAAATCAGGTCACATTCTTTAGGGATGGCCACCTGCCAGCGCTGAGGCAGAGACATCATCTGGGAGACTTAAAGGTTTGTTTGGGGACTCCCTTGGGTTAGAGCTACCTCAGGAGAACAGGGGTGACAGAGAGGGCAAGGACCACTAGTTGTCTTCATTATTCGGTGATTCTTGCCTTGTATGTGAGATCAAAGGATAGGGAAAGCCAGTCCTAGGTGTTCATGGCCAGATTGAGACAAACTGTGCCTGTCACTGTGCGTGAAGCTGACTGGCCCATCTGCTTCATAATCCTGGATCAGAGATTTCCACACTTTTCAGTCAAGAGCTGATGACTTCCTCTGGCTCCTGCACATGAAATACCCCATTTTCCTGTCCTGCATCTCCTCAGAGTCAGCATGGGGGAGGGGGGCTTTGTAGGGGGTGACCAGCTTCAGTTGTGTTGTTGTGTGTGCATGTGTGCATAAGCACCCTGCTTTCCCACTTCACCTAGTGCTGGGGAGCCCCTTATACTTTGCAGACTAGCTTTCATAGTGTGTGGATTTGAGGGTGTTGTGATAGCTGCTATGCATGAAGCTGGGTATAAAGAGATTTGGTTCGTCACAGAATGGCTAATGGAATGTGTCAACTCCACGGATTTTCATATTTCAGAAATAAAAAGTGCAGGTTCATTCATTTAAATCCTTTCTCAAATTAGAAAGGGTTTGTGGTGCAGGGCAGTGGTGGCGCACATCTTTACTCCCAGCATGCAGGAGGCAGAGGATCTCTGAGTTTGAGGCCAGCCTGGTCTACAGAGTTCCAGGACTGCCAGGGATACACAGAGAAACCCTGTCTCAAAGGAGGGAGGGTCTCTCTCTCTCTCTCCCTCTCTCTCTTTCTCCCTCTCTCCCTCTCTCCCTCTCTCCCTCTCTCCCTCTCTCTCTCTCTCTCTCTCTCTCTCTCTCTCTCTGTGTGTGTGTGTGTGCATATATCTTTTGATGGTTTATAAGCACACTTTCAGTGTAATATAGTAACCCACACCAGGTTCCATGAATCCTTATAATGGATAACAAACCATACTAATATTGTACTGAATGGTTAACACTTCTTTATCTATTTAATGGTATTAGGGATGGTAATGGGGCTTTGTGCATGAGAGGCAGGGGCTCTACCACTGAGCCATGTCCACAGTGTCCCCTGGGTAATGTTTATATTCTCATTCTGCACAGCTGAGGGATTTCAACCTGCGTTCAGCACAGCTCGACTCTCTTTTATATAATTGTCACTGTAGAAGTAGGTGTTCCATTCGTCTCTCTTCACAGATTCCAGGGCTTCCTTGAAGTCACATCTCGGAAGCAGGGTCATCAGGATTTGACATAGGCACCCTGGCACATGTACCTGTGTTCCCAAACCCTGGTCTAGACTGCTAGGAAAGTGAACTTGGGCTGTAGAGATGGCTCAGGGGTTCTAGGCATCTGTCAGTAAACCTGTATGACCTGAGTTTGATTCCCTAGGACCCGTATAGTGGTAAGAGAGAACCGATTTCTGCAGTTATCCTTTGACCGCCACATGCATACTGTGGCAATGCCACCTTCCAGTGAATAAAATATAACAACAACAACAACAACAATGGCAACAGTATTAATAGTAGTTGTAGTAGTAAGGTGAACTTTAGAGCCACAGGGCTCTATTTCAGAGGCCCCTTTCTGTCCTCTGTAGTTTTCTCACTGCGGCTGAGCTGCTACTAACTGCTCTGCTAGGGTTGGCCTTGGAAGGATGAAGGCTTGCCAACTGCCTTTGAGGAGGCCACTGTCCTACAGGAGTGAGTGCCATCAAAGCTCCAGACTGGTGCACCTGCTGTTTTGCTTTTTGGACATTCCACAGCAGAAGCAGTTAATTCATTTCTGACTGCCTCATGCTCCTCTTGGGACTGGCTGCTCCCCACTTCTGCTTCAGACCACTTGCCACCACAGGTCCCCTGAGAACACACCCAGACTTTGGCTTTTGCTTTGCCTCCTCGGAGTCAGCTGTTCTCCCAGTTGCTGACATCATAGTCAACTGACTTACATCTCCCAGCTTCGTTCCCCTGGGGGTGGGGGAATCCTTCAGCCTAGACCAGGCTCACAGTTCAGTCTGACCTCATACGCTGTGCCCAGCCTCCCACAGGCAGTGTCTGTCTCAAATCCCAACTCGATTATGATTTTACCGCTATGCCTGGGCCACCACTCCTTATCCTGGGGACCTCTCTGCCACCTCCTTTGTGGTATGATTCACAATGCCACCTCCTTCCTTCCCCTGTGATTGCTGTCTTCTTTTTCTACTTGACATATTTGAGGATTGGGTTTTCATCAGTTTTCTTTATGTATCTGTTCTCTATTTCCTTGCTCTTTAAGGTACACTCCATGGGAGGGAGTGTCTGAACATTTCCTGGGGAGATGCAAGCAGCTACTCACTCCAGATAAGGCACCAATGACAGACCAAAGTACCATTCCACCTAAGGCTAGCTTTGTGAACTAATTATTCTATCTGGTTATCTACAGAGCAAGGGTAAGGGATTACCCTTAAAGATCCATGCCACTGGAGAGACTCACCCCAGCATGGATGACAGCTTCTCCACAGCTACAGCAATAGAGACTCTGTTTCAGTTCATTGACATGGAGGTATAGTCTGTGACCTCCCAGACCACACACAGTTGGGTCATAATTACATACAGTTGAGTCAGAAGTGTAGAAGAGGTGCCTAGAATCTCAGGGAAGGGATGATCTAATGACCCCCAACCCCCAACCCCATACTTCTGATAGTCCTCACCAGGTCCTGTCCTGAGAGTCATCTGCAAACAGTCGCAGCCACTCTGTACAAGATGGCCCTGGCTGTTGACTCAGAGGACAATAACCTACACAATATGTCCCCTTTTGTTTTTTGTTTTGTTTGTCATGGCCAACATATTTCATCCACAGTGGTGCTCAGGATATTGGTTGGGGGAAAAGGCAGTCTCGCTGGCCTCGTCGTAAGAGTGGTGGTTTATTTTGTGTCCTTTTTGGCTGGATGGTGGTACCTGATTTTTGTTCCAACCCAAGTCTGGATCTTCCTGCAGGAGCTTTTCAATGTGATTGATGCTGAAATCGGCAGATTTCTGAGAACAGCAGGCTGCCCTTTATAGTGTGTGTGGGCTTCATTCATCAGTTGAAGAATTTAAGAGAAAATACTAGGTACTCCAAACTGGAAGGAATTCTGCCTTTGGGCAGCCCTTGCTCTAAGACAGCAGTATCAGTATGCTATGGGTCCAGGCCTGTAATCCTTAGAAGGCTAAGGCAGGATGATCACATGTTCAGGACCAGCCTAGGCTATTCATGAGTTCAGGCTCAACCTGGGTACTGTGGAAGGCTGTCTTCTGAGTATAAGAACTACTACAATCTTAATGTGAGCAGCTCAGTTCTCTATAAGAAACTGATTGAAGACACTCACAAGACTGGGCCCATTGACGTCCTTTTATTAGGGGATGTCCTCACTAAACCTTTGCTGGAGATTCAAACCACCTCCTCCGGTACCTCCTTCCCCATTTTTAGCTGCATGTTATTCAGCCCATGACTGTATGTGGTCTCTAGATGTGCTAAAATCTACAGAGTGTGGGAGGTTAAGTGGTCAGGGATTCCACCCCTGGCGATAGGGGATTCTTCAGAATTGCAGCTGATTGGAGGTCACCTGTGCTCCCTTAAGGAGGCCCAGTACACTCATTGCTTCACCGAGCTGGGTGTGGGTGAGTTACTGCAGTGCCTGGGAACAGCAGAGGTTTATATTGCTCTAGGAAAAGTCCATGAAGCACCAGATAGCTCAGTGGGACCCCATCTCAGAGTAAAAGGTAGAATGTGGGCTGGGGAATGTATTGATGAGAGGCTGTGCTGGGATGGAGGACCGCAACAGTAGCTCTGTGGGGCCTCCGAGTTTATCCTGGGATGTTTGGGCTTGTAAGCCAATGAGTCAACCCTTAAAATGAATCAATCTACCCACCTCCAAATCTCATGTCCTACCAGTTTTCTTTTGAGAATGCTGGGTGTATTTGAAGGTTCCAGTGGAAAGGAAAGAAGAAGGACTTCCAAGTGGTGCTTCTGTGGACAAAGGGTCTAGAGTGGGAGGTCTCTGGGTATGTATACCAGCAAGCAATGGCTTGGCCTTATATAACTGGAAGTCATGGTCCACAATGAGAGATGGGGCTAGAGAAGGGGAAGGCAGCTGGGCCTCTAGGCTGGATATGATCACGCTCTGAGTTGCCTCTCTGGTGCTGGAGCTCCACTCTCCAAAGGCTGGTAATGGAAGCCAAATGGTGAGAAGAAGGCCGATTCCTGGAAGGTTTTGACTGTCTGCGGCATGGCAGGTGGGCTTGGCTAGTGAGTTCGGGAGTTGAAGCATCTTCTAGCTTTGGCCGCTGGACCAGATGTGTTTGAGCATGGTACAAGACAGATGTTCCCTGTGGGGTTAAGCTTGGCTGCTTCCAGGCAATGGAGCCATGGCAGATGTAAAGAAAGAGCAAGCCTTCGAGGCAAGCAAGCTGTCTGCTTCTCCTTGGAATGCATTCTACAGTGGTACGAAAGCGCCAGGTCACAGAATGCCTTCTGGAGTCAGAGACAGCTGTCTGGGGAGTTGTGTGGGGAGGGGAGATTTTATCAAGCAGATTCGTTTACAGCAAGAAGGGGCATGGTTGCTAAGAAGGAGATGGTGGTGTGAATGTTTATTTTTGATGACATGCAACAATACTGTATTTTGGAATCCTGGATTTTATGCCACAGCAACAGTGAGGTTACTCCCTAGGTGGGAGGGAAAAGGATATTTTGTAATTTTAAAGGGAACCCAGCAATATCTAAGAGAAACCCTTCCTGGATTGAGGCAGTGCACTTGACATCACATAACATTTAACTTTGGGGTGGTTGCTAAGGAAATTACTGTGGAACAGAACATTAAGATGGTGGTCTCCAGGGTGACTTTGACTGGAGATTGGGAAGATGAGTGGCCCCTGGCTTCTAGGAAGGAGGCTGTAAATAAATAGCATCCCTTGGGAAGGGGCAGATTTCTTTTCTTCATATATATTCATTCCTATAAGTATACTACATTCCCAAAGGTTCTAGTTACTAGGTTAGGCACATTAAGTTGTTTGAGTTTCTAGCAGTTAACAAATGATACTGTTAAGAATTTGTATAGCCTAGGGCTGCCCCTGGAAGCATACAGAAACACTAAGGACACCTCCTCCAGCCTGTGCTAAGCAAAGTGGAATTCCTGCTGTTGGCGGCTGTGGGTATCACATGTAGGGTGAAAGTCAAGGCAGGGACCACAGGACAGAGAGATGATGAACTCATAGGAGCTGAACTCCACGTGTTATCTTTCTGAAAAAAAATTAAATGTGGGAAACAAACAGGGTGGAAGGTCTGCTCTTGTTGAACCCAGGTAGGGGCACTGGGGTGCCACCTGCAACCTTCATATGTCTTGAGCAGTATATAATTAGGATAATTTGAGGAGAATAAAATAGGAGGAACAGTTTCTGGATAGGGGTGTGAGCGCATTTGGGCAGATGGCAAGAGCCCAGAAAGAGTGTCTGAGGCAGAAACTGGTTCCAGAGACCAGAAGTGGAGATCAAGAGCTGTGCTCCTGGCTGCTTCTCTTGCCTAGGTTCAGGGCTTAGCAGAGATCTGGAGATCCTGGGTCTCATTATTTGGGAATTAGAGTGAGTTGGAAGGTTGGGGAGGACTCAGTTCTCCGCCCCCCCCCCCACAGTGTCTTTTTCTAACCTGGATGCTAAGTCGACAGCTTACCCTTGTAGCCCATTGGATACTGTAGAAATAACAGCAAGTGCATGGTGAGGCTGGGTTGTGGAACCTTGGTTTCTTCTTGCTTTCCAATCATTCATACTGAGCTGGGCCAGATGCCATGCTGTTAAAGATCCACCCTTGGCCCTGTAGCATGTCCCCATGGTTGGGAACTGAGACCCTCTCTCCCTATGTCAAACATCAGCTCAGCATCACATAGAGGGATGGTCTCTTTCACCCTACAGTCACTTTTGCCTGCCAACATCTATTTTGTTGTTTTTTCTTGGAGTGCTGGAGATAGAGCCACCCTCATCCCAGCATGGTAGGTGATACATTGGAATGTATTTGAATAGTAATATCTGTGTGTGTGTGTGTGTGTGTGTGTGTGTTTTAAATAGGGACACCATGGAATTAGGTCCTTTTTGTTTTGTAACCAGTTGCTCTCAAACCTTGGCAGCTCTGGTGCTCCACTATATGGCCTGTCACACAGGAGCAGGGCTTCCTGGATCCACCATCTAGGAACCTTCTTTAATATGGTTCTTAAATGCTTCAGTCTCCCTTCTAGCCCACCTACCAGAAGTAAGGGAAAAGAAGAGTTAATAGGAAACAGGGGTTGTGGACCTGTTTAGAAATAGTTCTTTGGGGTGGTTTCTATCTTCATTGTCAGGATATCAGTGGTCTAATCCAAAGCATCAAACACAAATCGGTGGTGGCCGTTCCAATACTGTAAGGTAAGATACCAATACCGTAAGGCTCCGCTGAACCAACATGAGTTTGCTGAATCAGCAGGAGTCTGAGGAAGCCACAAGAAGCAGCCCGAATACCATGAGAAGTTCTTTGGCACGTTTCTTTCAATGAAATCATGACAAGTGAAGATCAGTGAAGCCCAGCAGAGTGTTGCAAGGCGAACCGATGCAAGGGAATCCACTCACCGTCTGTGGGTTATATTTATACTCTATAAATATCGCACCCCCTCTCAAGCATCCACTCCAGCGAAACATCGCATGCCCTCTCACAAGACAGCTTCTGGAAGAACATCACGTGTCTGCCCCGCGACACACTCTTTCACATGTCAGCTCCAGCAGTTTCCGGAAAAACATTCCGTGATACAACTGAGTTTCCGAAGAAACTAGAAATTTCCACTTCAGGAATCTGTAGCATATTGTTCCTAAATCGGGCTTGCAAGGACAAACACTCACGATCTCACAGAACTCCATGAACAGAAAAGCCAGAGGGACTGACTCAAGGTCTGCCCTGAGGTTGCAGTCAGGACATTAGGAGCAGGGGACTAAAGTATAGACCAGTGGTAGAACACTTCCTGGATTGCAGAAGGCCCAGCTTCCATCCTCAGCACCCCAAGGAAAAAACAGTAAAATACAGGTTGGCCAGGCAGAAGTGATTTCTGGTAAAGAAGATCATCTCTCTGTGTGATGATGCTGAGCTGATACTGTGGCTTTCAGTTCCCTGCCGTGGGACCATGCTACAGGGCCAAGGATGTGTCTTTACAGCATGGCATCTGGTTGTACTCAAGGTGAATGACTTGAGAGCAAGGTGGAACCCAGGTGCCACAGCCCAGCCTCACAACTTGCTGTTATTTCTGCAGTACCCAGTGGCTAGCGGGGCAAGCTGTATGCCCAGTGAGAGGGGAGTCCAACACGGGAGGCACTGAGGGCTCTCCTCAGAACTGTCCTTATCATTTCCACTGGGAAGAAAAATGCATGCTCAATATAGAATACCTGAAACTTCACCCATGATGGAGACCCCAGAGGAATGTTCTAGTAACACATGATCCAAGTAGAGAGAGAGAAAAATGGATCTTACAAATAAACATGTGGTACCTCAGGCTCTGGTGCCATATAATCTTACTGTCATGATTGTTTTTGCCTTTGGCCTTGGATCATGAGTGCCCAAAATAGGTAAAGTTTCATCTTATTTAACCTCTTAGACTATTTGCCAGGCAACAACAGTTAACACCATTGGAATAGGTGACAGAGGTTTCAAGTTTTCATTGATATTTCTTGGTTGAAAAGAGATGTTATCCTGTAAGGGTTTCTTAATCAGGATCCTTCTTTCTTACTTTGAGTGATTGAAGGATACCATGGACACTCAAGTCTCAGCAGCAGAGGCCCGCCATGGCCCTATCTCTGTCAGCCGTCACCAGAAATGAGCGTTTGTTAAAGTTAGCTTTTCAAGTTGTCTTGGATTGGTGGCAACTTGGCAAGTGAGAACTGCTGTTTACCGAACCAGTTTGTATTTGGAAGTTTAACTGGGTTGATTGCCCCATTGTTTAAGTCTGGGCACGAGTAGGAAAAGCGAACCTGAATGGCAGCTTGCAGACGCTGTAGCTCGCAGAAGCCACAGCTGAAGGCCATCCTATTTGAATGGGCACCAGTGTCTCCCAGGCATCTTGGAAAGCATAGCCGAAACCAATCAGACACGCTTGTGAAGTCACAATCCCAACACTGAAAATAACAAGGGTTCAACCCCATCCCTGCTCTGCATCATCTGGTTGTGGGGACACGTTTGGGTTTCTCACGCACCCTGTGTTCTGCACCATGCCTGTCTCTTTTCACACATGACTTCTGACCTCTACAAAAAAGGGCAGGGCCTGCTCTCTCTAGTTCTGCATGTGCTAGCATGAAAGGTGTGTTGAGTTGGTGGAAGG
The DNA here is from genome assembly GCF_000001635.26 of Mus musculus. Lineage (NCBI taxonomy): Eukaryota > Metazoa > Chordata > Mammalia > Rodentia > Muridae > Mus > Mus musculus. Next base: position 50,176,235 of record NC_000083.6, on the reverse strand, counting down.
TTGGACAGAGTTGGAACCTAAATTCCTTCCCTCAAGAGCCCATATCTCCTAGGCAGAGCTGGTCCATTGGCTACCACAGTAACCCTGATGCAGCCTTGGTCACAGAAGAGTTGACTTTAGAATGTCATCCTTTGAGGTGACCGGTGAAGCCCAACATTCCCCTGCAGTAAGGGGCAGAGAGCCTCATTTCTCCACAGAAAACTTCTAGCCCCTGTAGGGAACCAGATCACTTTGGACTTGGGCTGTTTCCTCCATTCACCACAGGAGTGGGAAGAAGAGCCTCTCTCCCTCTCCCTCTCCCTCTCCCTCTCCCTCTCCCTCTCCCTCTCCCTCTCCCTCTCCCTCTCCCTCTCCCTCTCCCTCTGCCCTCTGCCCTCTCCCTCTCCCTCTCCCTTTCCTTTTCTTAGAAGTTCTCATGGGAAGTCTTGGCCCCTCTGCTAGGGAGATCTGTACACAGGGTCACAGGGATGCCTTCTGAGACACAGAAAAGAAAGTAGACCCTTGAATGACATATCAAAGTGCATGCAGTGGTTCACTCCTATACAGAGCAAGGAGCGGTGACTTCCTGGGGTGACGGCAAGGATCTGGAAGGGGAAACCTTGAGGACACCTTGGGCCATAAAGCATAGAAGATTCCTCGGAAACAATTGATTTTTATCTGTGTAGCTCTGGTTCCCCGGTAATTGCTTTGTATTCTGGGCTGAGCTCATAGCAATCCTCCTGCCTCAGCCTCCCAAGTGCAGGCGTTCCATGGGCTGTGTCCTTTTTGGAAACAAGCCATAGTCAGCCAGGGCATAGCTAGCAGTGCTGCTCCTGAGCATGGAGTGACAGTGCTACCTGGTGGTGAGGCTGGCTGCTGGTCTCCCAGGGGTTGCTTTCTCCATCATACCTGTTGCATTGTGTGAGCCAGCCTCCTAGCTTATGTAAGGCTTTGGCCAGCAACACAGCCTTCACCCACAGCCTGGCTCCAGGGGTGTCAGTCCTAGACAGATGAAAACTCACCTCACAGCGGGTCTCTCAATGTTTTTATAATCAACCCACCCTGGAAACATGGCAGCTTTCCAAGTGTGACCTGTGACTTCCGATCTTAGGCCCTGGCTCACAGGATAGCACCAGCCACCATGCTGGCTGTACACACTGCCTGTGGTCTCAATCTGGAAAGCTTGGATGTGCTCTGGCGTTCCTTGGGCTCCTGGTGGATGGTGTGTGGATTCTAAGAGCAGGTGTTGTGAGACGAAATCGAGGCTCCTAGTGTCTTAGCCGGGTCTGGGAGCTGGTACTCAGGCTCCAGGCCGGACAGTCACAAAACTGGGGCTCTGAGAGGCAACAGGCACACCACTGTCAATTTAAGGCGTGTCATCGGACTTGGGAGTCTGGCTTCCAGGAGATCTTGCCCTGAGGGAGATGGGTTTTAGGTGACCCTCCCTGCCCAGCCCCTCTGGTGTGCCCAGTCACAGGAGTGTGCAAATATGGAGTCTTTCGCTAACATTCATGCCCCTCCCCAGACTCTCCCTGTGCCCTTCTGCTGTGCTCGAAGGTTGCTCTGTCACTTGAGGATTCTGGCATGAACACCTTTTGGTGCCTGGATAATTTACAAAGGTGGCTAAGCCACACTAGACCTTCCATCCCCTCCTCGAGAGTGAGGTTTTTCTGACCTGCTTGGGATAGTAGGAGTAAGAGCGAGTAAAGCCTGCCTTGTTCCTGTTTTGACAGAGGTAGGAAATACAGGAAAGATCCAGAAAGAACAGAGTAGTGCCTGTGGGCAGTAGGGGCCCTTGATACAGAGACAGTTGTTCCTCAAAAGCAGGTGCACACACTCCCAAGAAGTGAGCTACATAAGTTCGAGACTCCAAAGACCCAGTGTGCTGCTGGGCTGGACTCTGTCCTCTCTGTGTTTAAAGAGCTGAATGGTTTAGCTAGAGTCCCCTGACACCAGTGTCATTTTGGGGATATATCTGGGCAGAGAGTTAGCGGCACTGGGTTGAAACCTGAAAATCCAACTTGGGATTTGGAATACCTGGTTGTCCTGTGTATTTAAATTAAGTAGAAAAATTATAGATGAAATTAAGTCATACTAATAGTGGCTGCCAGGAATTTCATTCACTATCTTTCCCATGAAGATACATTTGTAGTTTTCTGGATAGTTCCAGAGCTGGGGAGGTGGCTAAGTCAGCGAAGTGCTTGCTGTGCAGATCCCTGATGCTCATTGGCCAGCCATTCTAGCCAATCATGGAGCTCCAGGTTCAGAGAGGGTGATAGAGGGCACCTGTCACCTGATGGTAGCCTCCGGGCTCTGCGTGCACATGTGCACTGGCACTGATGTGTCTATACTTGCATGCCCCAGTTCACTCAGACACACACACACACACACACACACACACACACACACACACACACACATAGACATACACACACATACAGACACAGACACACACACACACACTGGCACACACACACAGACACACACACACACAGACACAAACACAGACACACACACACACACACACACACACACACACACACACACACACACACACACACACGACAGCTCTGATAAACAAATTCAGAGCCTGGTGGAGAGCCTGAGGTGGCATCAGTGAGGCCCCACTTCACTTCCTGCCAGCTGGTCACTTTTCTTTGCTTGCCTTCTGTGTTCTCCTCCGCCTGTGCCTGTGGGTCCTGGGCTGTGCAGAACACACACCTGTGTCTGCTGTAGAGAGCCTTCCTTTTCCACGCTCTGCTGTGCACACGGTGCCTGATGACCACACCTGCTCTGAATGTTGCTTTTGCTTTTTACTCGGGAAGACTTGGAGCCACTGGGTAGGCAATGCTGTGTCTTGCTTCATGTTGTAGGGATGTTGCACACACTGTGTGCGTTTACAAGGAAACCTTTTATGTAGTTTTGAACTTTTAGTGAAAGCTAAGGAGGGGAAGTAATGCAGTTAAACAAATAGGTTGCTGACTGGACATACCCAGCAGCCCCCTTTGCACCCCAGGATGGCTGGTTCTAGCTTGTGGCACTAGAGTGTGGCTTTTCTTTTGAGGAATTCTAATATGTGGTGGTGGTGATCGTGTGTGTGTGTGTGTGTGTGTGTGTGTGTGTGTGTGTGTGTGTGTGTTCGTGTCATTGTTACCCCTACCTCCTTATCTGCTTCTTTTGGTTCAGTCACTGTGGTGGTTTGAATAAGAATGGCCTCCATTTGGCCCATGTGTTTGAATGCTGAGTCATCAGGAAGTGGAGCTGCTTGAGAAGGACTGGGGGGCGTGGCCTTGCTGGAGGGAGTGTGTCACTGCGGGAGGACTTTGAGGTTTCCAAAGTCCAAGCCAGGCCCACTGTTGCTCTCTAGTCCTGCTGCCTACGGATCCAGATGTAGAGCTCTCAGCTACTTCTCCAGCAGCATGTCTGCCTGTATACCGCCACACATCCCAGCATGACCATAATGGACTAAACCTCTGAATTGTAAGCAAGCCTCCGATCAAACGCTTCATTTTAAAGAGTTGCCGTGGTCATGGTGTCTTTACAGCAGAAGAACACTGACTGGGACAGAGCCATGCTGTCCCGTGAACTCCTTAGTTTCTGAATCTCAGTTGCATGAGTATACTCCCATGTATAGAAGTGGCTATGAGGTCATTAGGTGGTTCTGGGAAGCGGGGCCATGGGCGTTCTTGGGCTTTGTGATACCCACACCTACACATTTTTGTTGACACAGATCTGGAGAGGATTCCCTAGATCCCAAGACAGTATCCACACAACCTTCCCACAGACTACCATTTGCCATGCCCCCAAACTATCTCACTAGCAGAATAAGCAGGAGAATTCCATTTGCTTTGGGTTGTACTGTTTTATTCATTTTTTTTCTTTTTCATTTTGAAGATGTAAAAGCACTCACTGGTGACATGGTTTGGCAGCATTTATTACTATAAGAGATATTTACTAGGAATATTTTATGCAAAATCTTGCTGTTCTCTATTATAAAACAGACAGCTAAAGAATGAAATGGAGCCTGGAGAGATGGCTCAGCACTGAAGAGCACTTGCTGCTCTTGCAGAGGACCCAGGTTGGTTTGGGTCTCAGCATGCACGTGGCAACTTACAACTGCTTGTAATCCTGTTTTCAGAGAGTCTCACCCCCTCTCTGGCCTCCATGGGCTCCAGCCATGCACACAGTGCACAGACATACATGTAAGCAAATACACACACACACACACACACACACACACACAATTTAAAGTAAGTAAATACTTAAAGAAAACAGAAGAGTTACATCCAATCTTGAACAGCTCTGTATGCTCACCAGCACTTGGCACCGACTCAGAATCCCTTATTCTTGGAGATCTAATCAGTTCAGATTTCAGAATCTTGAATTGGGGGAATCTTAACATAGACTTTCCCAGCTGAGTTCCTCTTGTGAAATTCCAAACTCCTAAATGCTCTGAGACCCACCATTTCCCCACATCATCTCTCAAAAGGTTTCAGGCTTTGAATATTCCAAGTAGGGTGCCTGACCCATACAAAGGGCTGTTCTGTCTTTCTCCCTGCGACCCTTCTGCCATTTGCCTGGCGAGCAATACACTAGATGACGTCCTTGGTCATCTGTGTGTGTCCACACTGTACCATGCTTGCTGGGGCTGTCTCAAGAAGGCTGCTGGGTAGTTTCTCTTTTCCTGGCTGATCTGGGGGACGGGGAGGGGATAAGGTCTGCAGAGCACAGTGGTGTGAGAAATGAGTCCTGTTAGCTGGAGAGAGAGCGAGAGAGAGAGAGCGAGAGCGAGAGAGAGAGAGAGAGAGAGAGAGAGAGAGAGAGTGAGAGCAGCATTTCCTCCCAGCTCTGCTTTGGTAAGCGTTAGCTCTGTTCAGTGAGAGTTGGAGCTGGCTGGCCAGCACACTGTACAAGCATTCCACAGGTAGCTCACCCAGCCTCAGGATCTCTTCATCCACAGACAGGTTTCGTGGTCATCTCTGCTTCTCAGGGCCCTGGCTGTCTTTACATCTTTTTCTCCTGCTTGGGAAACCTCCTCTCCACACTTCTCTGCCTGTGCCTCTAGGGCAGTCATGACCAGTTGGAATCTCACCCTCTTGGTTTCTTTTCCCCTACTGATGCAGCAGTGTGACCCTCAGTTGTGAAGGTGACTCACAGCGGTTAAGTAGGGGCTTAGGTCCAGCCTCTCCTTTCCTCCCTTCCCCTTCCCCTCTTCTCTCCTTTCCTCCCCTCCCCTTCCCCTCTCCTCCCCTCCCCTTTCCCTCCCCTTCCCCTCTCCTCCCCTCCCCTTCCCCTCTCCTCTCCTCTCCTCCCCTCCCCCCTCCTCTCCTCACCACAGCTAGCATAGGACTTCATTCCTCAGAGGACAGGGCACCCTCTTTACAGCTCATAAAGGCATTCTGGGCGAGTGGTGGCTTTGGCTTCTGACCTATGAGGCCAAGGATGACAGATGTCACAGCCTGCCCTTCCTTTTCTCCCTCATCCTTTACTCTTGCAGGGTCCCCAACATCTCCACATGCCCAAATCTGTATAGCAGAGCTCACCTCGGCTCCTCCAAGCTCCTGCCAGCCTTGTGCTGTGCTCACAGACTCCTTCCTTTCCCTCCGGGCTCAACTCTTAGAAACTGTCAGGAATGAAGGACATTTCTGGACTCTTTGCACCAAGAGCCTCAGGTCCATTGCTTTCTGCTCCCCACTTACACACGGCAGCAGCTTGCTTTGCATGGCTCCTTCAGTAGCCGATGCACACATCAGCTGTTGTGTCTGAAGAATGACCCAGTAGTTTTCAAGTTATCAGTTCACACAGACTGCACATACATCATATGTGCTCCAGCTCTTGGACACTAATGTCCCCTTATTAAGGCATAAGTCAGGCTTCCGGTTGCTATCCATTCTCTCTGCCTTTTTTAATTACTGCAAAGCAGAGGCAGGTCGTGGTTGTGCCTACCTCACCCCTTCCTGCTCCCTCCCATGCCGTTACTAGCTTTTTTTTGAAGTTCAGTTTGTTTTTCTGAAACTTGCCAAATGGCTTTAGGAAGCTGGGAACCCTATGAATGGATCAGCGGAGGAAATCCTTGTCTTTAGAGGAAGCAGTCCCTGCACTTTTGTGTGTGCGCATGTGTGTGTGTGTGTGTGTGTGTGTGTGGTGTGTTGTATTTTAGAGAAGCATTTCCATGGCAGGGCAGTGTGCCAGAGAGGAGGAACACTTCATGCCCAGGGTGCAAAGGGGATCCCCCCCTCCCATAGTAAGACACGTTGTGAATTACACGTCATTCTATGCAAATACATGGGAAACCTTCACTGGTGTCAATCAAAGACTGAGAGAATCTTGCTCTCCGTTTATTGTTTTCCCATTTCTCTGTCTCCTTGGCAAGCTGAGGCCACTGATCTTCCAACACGGGTAGGTACGGCTTGAGGTCTCTCTGGCCCTGTTAGGCTCCGTCGATTTCATTTTAGCTGGAAAAGACTTGAAGTGTGTGTGCACACGTGTGTGTGTGTGTGTGTGTGTGTGTGTGTGTGTGTGTGTGTAGTTATTTCCTGCCATTTGGCCTGAATAAAAAGGAAGACGAGAAGGGGGCATCTACTTTTGAGATGTTTGAATATCAATTCCTGTCTAAATAATTATTGTTGAGGGAGAAAGGATGCCAGAGTTTAGAGACTATAACAACAACTTATTATTCTCCCTTAGCAACCATGTGGAAGGTGACATGTGTCTTGTATTTCTGCAGATGGGCTGACAGCATAATGCACAGTATTGCTTTTTAGGCCCTATTTTTTTTAAATCACGTATACAGATGATAGTGCAGGAAGCTACTCAGAGGTATTATTTTCCTTAGATGGAGGAGAAAAGATACAAAGCAGGGACATTTTGGGGGTCACCAAGCTATTCCAGGGTGTCTTGTAATGCGTACTCATGAGACAAGGTGGCCCGGTCCCTCGTATTCTGGCTGTATTAAATCACGCCTGTGATTTCGCAGGCACCTAGGTCTTTGATGTATCCCTCCAGTAAATTGGAGGGGGGGGGGTCTTTTGTGCTGTGGTGTTTCAAAATTAATGACAAAACAACTCTATCTGCCCTTGGTTCTTTCCACGTTGTAGACAGCTGTCAAGATGGGTTGCAGTTTGAACAAGCTGGAGAAACGTGAAGAAAAGCGGCCTGGGAACATTTATTCAACTCTGAAGAGACCTCAGGTGGAGACCAAAGTAGATGTGACCTATGAGTACTGCTTTCTAGAGTTCACCACACTGACTGCCGGTGAGTACAAGGTCCTGGGAGGGTGTCTGGGTGGAACACAGTGTAGGATGGGGCCTATCCCACAGTCTAAGAGAGAGGACAGTCTAGAAAGTTAGCCCTCTGCCAGAGAATGGCTGGCTAAAATAGCAACACCTGAGTGATACGGCCCATAACAGTTACCTGAGCATTCAGGGGGCTGAGCCTGAAGGATAGAGAGTGTCAGGCCAGCCTGGATGACATGAGCGCAAAGAAATCAACCAGTCAGTCAGTCAGGCAGGCAATTACAAAGTAAGGCTCTGAGTCTGTGGGGCTTAGAATATGCTTGGCCCAGGGAGTGGCACTATTAGGAGGTGTGGCCTTGTTGGAGGAAGTATGTCACTGTGAGGGTAGGTGTTGAGACTTTCCTTCTAGCTACTTGGAAGACAACCTCTCCTGGCTGCAGTCAGATCAAGATGTTGAGCGCTCAGCTCCTCCTTCTGCACCATGTCTGCCTGGACGCTGCCTTGCTTGTCTTAGTTTTGGGTTTTAATGCCATGATGATAATGGACTGAACCCCTGGAACTGTAAGCCAGCCCTAGTGAAATGTCCTTTATAAGAGTTGCCTTGGTCATGGTGTCTATTCACAGCAATAAAACCCTAACTAGCAATCCATATGGATGGACTGAATTCAGCCTGTGGACCAGGTATTTTGTAGACTCTCTGTTAGCCAACCCTGTAAAAGAAAATGTCCTCTATGTTAATTGGTCTGTCCCCTATCTCCCAAGTTCATTGGCCATCATTTCCCTCTTGTTATTCTGGTTAAGCTTTGCCTCATCTGACAGATGGGGTCTGGAGTCATCTCCCACAATCAGTGCCTATGTCCGAGGGGACAGGATGTGGCCCTGGGATGACAGGTAAAGGATGCTCAAGTTACCATGGCAGAGAATGTCCTGAGATACTTAGCGTCCTGAGCACCAAAACCAAACCCGGTGTCTTCTGTGCCAGATTGCTTCCTTCTCATTGTCAGCCTGTCCAAACTAACATCGGGGTTTTCATTTTGAGGGTTCAGGTTTGCAGTGCTCACACACCCATATATTGTATACTTGGTTCCTACATGATGGGCACTATGTTAGGAGGTGGTGGAGAAGCAGGAAGTGGGATCTGACTGGAAAGAGTGGTCAATGGGAGCATTGCCTCTAAAGGCCACACCTGGTCCCATTCCCTGCTGGAGACCTGGCCACCATGACACCAGCAGCCTCTGCTCTTTATCTGTGTAGAAAGATCTGCGGGAAGTGCCTGGATAGCTAAGACACTGAAGCTGTGGGATGCTTTTCTTTTTTGTGGTTTTTGCACCTTGATTGTGTTTCTTTAATAACTAGGAGAGGCGTTGCTCACACTTCTAATCCCATCAGTGGAAGAGCTAAGAGTTTGAAACCCACTTTCATTACATGGTGTCTGTTGTCCGCCGTGAGAAAGTGGAGAATACAACAGCAACTCATGAAACAACAAACTCCTTTATTATTCACACCGCAGAGCACAGCTGCTGATTGATCAGGGCCGCCACATAAGGACCTGGGAGACTTGTTTCTTCTGGCAGCCCTGTACAGGGCTGGAAGATGGCTTATAAGCGTAAAACCCTTAAGGATCTGAGCCAAGTTACGGTTATAATTTTTACCAATCAGAACTCGGGGATTAGGGGCTTTTCCAAGTGTTCCATCATTGTCGGCTGACATTGATTTTGCCTACGCAATCAAATTCATTTGTTATTCTGTTGTTAGGATCAGGCATTATGTTTGGGGAACTTTTGTTGCTTAGAGAGGGAGTTGGTCAGCTTCTATAAAATGGAGTCAGAAGTCAGAATGGCAGCACTTCAGACAAGTTCCTTTTATCAGCTCCCAACACTGTGTGCGCGTGGCACCATTCCATAAACTGGAATTTGGATGGAGTAGGGGTGAGGTTTCGGGTTAGCGAGGGCAGGCGGCCTCTCTCTCTGCTTCCTGTATGTGAGCCGTTCTTCGTTCTTCCACACCCTTCTGCCATGGTGGAGAGGAGCCTCTGGTGCAGCGAGCTAAAATAAATTACTGTTATAGAAGAGTAATTTTGATTGTAATGAGGCCCCATGAACGCGCGCCATTCTTAGCCTACCCGCTTCCTGTTCATCAGCACAATTACGGCCTCACCTTCTGGTTTGTTTCTCTGTCTGCAGTGCCTGTCTCCTCATAGCTTTCTGGAATTGTGCTTTCCTCGGTGGCCTGATTTTTGTTATTGTTGTTGTTGTTGTTAAAAGAAACTTGTGTCCATCACTGAAAGCTAGAATAGCCCCAGCGTTCTTGCTTCTGCCTGACCCCTGATCCCGTTCCTTCCCTACCCAAAGCCTGCCTGTGATTCTGATCTCTCCTTAAATGTCACCAGATTCCATCTCTGACCTCATTCTCTTGTCATGCTTCTTGTTGTTGTTGCTGCTGCTGCTGCTGCTTTGGGCTTCACTGGGTCTCCCTTTGTAGCTCAGGCTGGCCTGGAACTCTCAAATCTCAGGCTTAGCTCCCCGAGTGCTGACTCCGGTGGGCATTGCTGTACCTGGCTTATCTCCGACTTCTTTCTCTGATCACCTGACCCTTCTTTGCATCCCAAGTACTGGATTTCCCATGCTGTGCTATGTGACAAACTTTTCCTTGGAAGATACAACACCCCTCCCCGAACCCCTTCCCCCAACCCCTCTACAGACCAAAGCAGTTGTTTGTACACTAGTATCCAGTTTAGTGAACTAACAATTTGGGGACAGGGTAGATTATTAATAGGAATATGGATAGGAGTTACTTAACAGGAGGAGCAGAGGGGACTCAAAAGCAGCTGCATCACTGGAAAGCCCACCCCATCATGTGATGACCCTGGAGCTTTCTGTACAGCTGGCATGCATCTGGACAGATCCAAGGATCTCCTCTCCTCTATTGGGCTGGTTGGAGTCTCTTGGTCTAGCGGTGTTTGCTGCTTTTATAAAGCTGGAGAACTTTGAGTCAAAGTTTTCTCTTTCCCAGACTGTAACCTTTTGATCAACACCCCCACCCCCACCCCCAGTCTCAGGAGGAGCCACTGATGCTGCCTGTTTGAGTAAGACACGCGTCTGACTCAACTCCTTGACATGTTTCTCTGGACTGATGAAGTGAAGGTTTAGTGTATTCTGGGCTCTCCATTGCCAACACTGCCTTTGTGGATCCTCACCACATCCCCTTTGAAGGACTGCACCTATAGCCCATGCATTGTGTTCTCCCAGGACCCTCCTTTCCCAGCTATCCTTTCTGTGTAGGCCCTACTCGTTCCTGCTACCAAGTCCCTGCTGAGCTGGATCTGTCCCTTCTCCACCATCCCTTCAGAGTTTCTTCTTTTGAAGCCACAGTGTCTGTCAGTTCATCCTGAGCACAGTTCTACTTCATCATATCATGAGTCTGTTCTTTTTCCTTCAGGGTAAGGACCAGATGTTGTTTTTTCTTTCTTAGTCACGGAGAAGAGCTTGTCCCAAGGTGCCAAGGACCAGCTTGGAGAGGGGTCCTGAGGAAGGGGTGTTTGGGAGCATCAAAAAGAGTAACTTGAAGTTAGTCACGGGTTTCAAGCTGACAGCCTTGTGTTCTGCTCAAGACAGCTCTCCAGAGATCTCTTCTAGATAGCTTACCTCATGCTTGAAAAAATTCTAAAGGAGCTTTGTTTGCTCTGCAAGCAGTTCTCTCTGGGTAGTTCTCTCTTGTAGACCAAGGCCTGGTCTTTTATTTACATATCAGTGCAGTCATTTACTCTAGGTTTCATTTTGATTATTATCCCAAGAATCAGCATTTTATGACCTCAGCCCCTTGATTCTTAGAAGAAGACAGCAAGTACATTGTTTTTAACATGGCAAATGAATTCAGAGATCTACCTGCCTTTGTAAGCACAGATAGTAAGTTTAGCTGGGTGGGATCCAGCTCTGAAGTCATCATTTCTGCAATGCCTGGTCCTAAACTAGCTCTGTCCCAGTCTGATCTTGAACTTAGGAATCTGCCTGCCTTTGCAAGCACAAACAATAAACTTACCTGGGTAGGATCTTGCCCGGTGATCACCACTCCCTAAATCTCTTTATCCTACTCCTTAATATTTTTCTGACAGGCTGGCTCTTTAGTGCAGCTGCCTCTGTTCTTTTAGGTCAGTGAAGCTCCTCATACAATCCATTCTGCATCCTTATTTTTGCATAGTTGAGAAATGATAAGTTCTTGAACTCATGTTTTCAGATTTCTTTCCCACAGCCTTAATGGCTGTTCTGCAGGTCATAGCATTTACCATTTTGCTAAGTACATTAGACACACCCTTGTCTCCTATAACTGCCTCAAAACTCGGTGACAGGAAACCTCAGGGCAAAGTTCAAACCTAGGTCTCCTCAGCTGTGAGGCTTGAGGCCTGCCAGTGTGGTTGGAGCTTGCCAGGCAGAAGATGAGCAAAAGACATGGTAAGAAGGAAGACATTGCCATTCCGGGAAGTACAAGGACCTAGTCATCAGACAAAACCCAGAGGCAATACTGTCTATGTGGGGAGCTGCAGTTGGGTTGGAGTATGGCCTTTGGGGACAGTAAGTCAGATGATACAAAGTCTTACTTGAGACTGGAGAGATATCTCCGTCAGTAGAATGTTTGTTGTTTAAGCACAGGATCTGGTTTTGATCCCCAGAACCTTTGTTAAAATGAACGACATGGCAGCATGGGAAGGCCTTTGGTTTTCTCTGGATAACTATCTCAGCTGAATTGACGAGCTCCAGGTAAAAATGAGAACCCTCGGGTCAAAAACCGAAGTGGAGAGACACTGAGGAGACGTGCAAGGCTGACCTTTGACCTCTATGAGTGCTTACAACCTCATACACATAGGCACCTGCACACAGGCATTAACATGTACAGGAACTCACATACACTCAAAAACATATACAGGCATGAACATGCACACACATACACATATATACTCACACAAAGATACATACACACAGATGCACACACACACTCACAGACACTCACACAGATACACACTCACCGTTTCACACACATATACATACTCATGCACTCACACACAGTTTTAAACACATACATACACACAGATGCACACATTTCACACATTCAAACACATATAAATATACACAGATATACACATACAAATGCACACACACACAGATACACATACAGAAACACAGATAGACAGATAGGCAGACAGACAGACAGACAGACACACACACGTGCATGCACACAGAGTCTAAATTGTTAAGCTGATGAATTTAGGCTCTCTTAAGAGCCCTGAAAGTTTGTAAGATAGGGAAAGGGTGTGTATTAATGACAAAGTTGTATGGTGGAAAGATTTTTGTAAGTTTAGTTGGAAGGATGGAACGGGCAGCATTAAGGGATTAAGGGACAGGAAATCCATGCAGTCATCAGACAAGGAGCATGTGGCCTCAGACAGGGTAGTGGTGGTGGGAACAGAAGTGGGTGGGTCATGAGAAATCGGGAGCAGTCAGTCCTGGAGACTGCCAGACCCCTGGGCCAGGATGTGAGTGGGCTCCCTGTCTCTGCCTAAAGCATCTGTTACCTATGGAGCACCAAGAGCTAGGAAAGGGATGACCTCTCCTCTCATCTAAATTCATTCACACTTTTATCTTCAGAAGCTGTGATTGCCTTGACAGGTAGTAAATGGGAAATGAGACCAGAAGCAAGAGAGAACAGGCACAGAACTAGCCTGTGAGACCTAGTTCACACTGGGCATACTTGACTGCATGCAATAAAACACACCCATACTAAGTATGTTGTGTCGATAAACGAAAACATCTTCAAAACCACTACCACATTCAGGACGGAGAACTTTGCACAGGCTGTCCTGGTGCTCATGCGCCTGGCGTGCAGCAGGCTGTCCTGGTGTGCCAGCAGGGGATGCAGCGGTTTTGGGTTGAGGCACCGGACAACTCCTATCTTCTTTTGCCCTTTATATTTGCTTCACTTCATTTCTGTTCCTCCCTTTCGAATGGCACGTAAATGACACCTATAGTGTGCCAACCCTTGTGTTTGGCTCCTTTAATCTGACCCTCTGACCCCTTCTTTCGACTGTTACAAGAGTCTGATCCTTCTAGTTTCCAGCACTCACTACCACTACTTGATCCTTCTCCTTTTGAGCACTGGACTAGGTCCAGTTTGGGGCTTTTAGAAGAAATGTTGCTGTGAACATATGTGGACAGGTCTGTGTGTGTGTGTGTGCGTGTGTGTGTGTGTCTGTGTGTCTGTGTGTGTCTGTGTGTCTCTGTTTGTCTCTGTGTGTCTGTATGTGTGTCTGTGTGTGTCTGTGTGTGTGTCTCTGTGTGTCTGTGTGTCTCTGTGTGTGTGTCTGTGTGTAGATAAGATTATGGAACGAATACATGAGGCATGGAGTTGTTAGGGTGTTTGGTGTATGAATTTTAAGATGCCACCTCATTGCCTCCCCAAGTGTTTGAGCCTTTGTACATTTCCAACAGTGATACAGTGACGGTGGGAATAGCTAGCTTACTTATTTCCGTGAATTAGAGATATTTACCCTGTCTCTGATCTTGCATTAGTCTATCTGTCTCTGTCTCTTTTTCTCTCTCTCAGACAGGGTAGCACCACCAGGCCTGGAATTTTCTAGGTCATTTGGGCTGGGCTCATATTTGTAGCAGCCTTCTGCCTTAGCTTCCTGAGTGCTGGGATTACAGGCATGTGTTGTTCATTGTGCCTTACACATGTGATGCTGGAGAGGGGACACAGGGCTTTGTCCATGCTAGGCAAGCACTTGACCAGCTGAGCTACATCTCTGGTTCATGTTATTATTATTACTGTTACTATTACTATTATTATTACTCTACTACATATAATAAAAGATAATATTATATAACTATATATATATATATTCCTTGAAATGTCAGCATTATGTAATATAATAATTACATATAATATATTATATAATACATTAATTATCACCATATGATATATTAATTACACAATATATAATTATACATAATAATTATTATTTTAATTTTTATTGTTACAAAGAAAGAGCACCCATGTAAGGCAGGCCTAGCATCTTTCATGAAACAGAAAAGTAGACAGAAATAGAACTTGCAGAGGTAATGAAAGCAGTCGACATTTGGAGCCCTGATGCCAAAGGTTGGTGGAATGGGCCCTTTGTTCTGAATGGTGCCCAAATGTTCCCACCTTCTCTGGGCTTCCTGAACCCCTCAATCTCTGGACTTTGGTGGCAAGCAGAAACTAAATTCAAGAGCTTCCACATAAAAAGCTTTCGTCCTTTTGCCTCGCAGCCTGCACCTTCACGCTCGCCTCCTTCCCTCCTATCCCTGTAATCCATTCCCATGATACACAGCACAGTTCCCATGACCGCATTTTAAAAATTCCTCTCCCTGTGGTTTTCCTGTCTGGGGCTCCGTAAGAGCTGGCCTTTGGGATTTTTCTGATATTGTGCTGACGAGGCTTATACTTGCCTGTTCGCTGCCAGGCTTCCATCCTTAAATGCTGTGTGCGAATTTTGTTTGGTGGTGATAAGAACACAGGGGACCTTTTTTTGTTCAAAACATGCATGCCGTGCAATGAATCATAGACGGGTCCCCTGTCAGTTAGCTTGCAGTGTGGGCAGAGGCAGCCCCAAACACCACTACAAAAGCAGCCCAATCAGTCTGGAATGTGTCCTCTATAAAGCCGTGGTCCCCCTACAGCTGGGAGAAAGACTGATCCTGGATGATCGGCCACAGTTTTTATCACACTCTGAAAATTAATTTATCACTGTGAATGTTATTACTTGGCCGCGGGTTTCGTCTTTATCGGTGAGTTGAGCACCTGGTGCTTGCCCAGGGGCGTGATGGCTGTGAGGGGAATTAGCGGATCAACACAGCAAAGTCCAGAGTCAGCCATGGTGGCTGCATGTGAGGCTTTTGGGACCCCCAGATCCCCATGCCCTGCCTCAGGGAGGGCTCTGATTCAGGGAGTCTGAGGCAAGGCCTTCAAACCTTCATTTGCCATGAGTGTCAGGTGTGGTAGGGCTGCTGGCCAAGGACCACAGTTGAGGACTTTCAGAGCTGTATATCCTTTACCTGAGTGGAGGTGGGACCGGTGGCAGCTTGTTAAAATACATACAGTATGTTTAATAGTTACAGATCTACCTAGACATAAACCACCGTACGTTTTACTTCCTTTAAGTGGCTTATTATCTATTTTAGAGGACATAAGGCAAGCCAATACAATTATTCTCCTAAAAATGTTTTTATTATCTTTATTACTGAGTGTATGCGTATGGGCACACACATATCATGCTGTGTGTTGGGGAGCAAAGGACAACTTGTGGGAGTCAGTTCTTTTCCTCCCACCACATGGGTCCCGGGGATTGAACTTGTGTCTTTGGGCTTGGCAGGAAGCACCTTTATCTGCTGAGTCATTGACCACAGTTAATTGATTTCTGTATTCTTGAGACCAGGCCACATGGTGTAGCCTTGCTTGGTCTGTAACTCATTATGTAGACTAGGCTGGCTTCCAGAGATATACGTGCCTTTGCCTCTTTAGTGCTGGGGTTAAAGGCAGGCAACACCATGCCCAACCCAATACAATTATTTTAAAACTTTGTTTATAAACTTGTCATAGGCCAGCTGTGGTGGCGCACGCCGGTAGGATTTGCTGGAGGAGGCAGAGGCAGAGGCAGAGGCAGAGGCAGAGGCAGAGGCAGAGGCAGAGGCAGAGGCGCAGGGGGATCACAAACTTGTCACAAGCCCCTGCTGTGTGCCAGTTCATCCTGGAAAGGGCCCAGGCCTGGGTAGTATTGAAGCTGTAAGGGATGCAGCTGGGGCTGGGAGTTGAGCAGGTAGGCCTGTGTCACCATATGAGTGGACAGCCTAACAGATGATGCTCCAATGGTTGTGTGGGTCACAGTGTGCAGAATTCTCTCCACAACCCCCAGGGCTGCTTGAGCCTCCTGCAGTTGTCTCTGTTCCCACTCTTTCCCCCAGACCACTGTATGCGCGGTAGGCTGGGGATTTCTAGTGCAGAGCGAGTGCTGTGAAAGTGGAAGTTCACCCTCCCTTGCAAGGAGCACCGCCCAGAGGTAGGCTTTCAGGAAGCCCCCCAGAAAGGAGGCAGCTTCTGCTGAATTGGAGGGAGGGTGGTTCCAGATCTGCCTTGTGCTGGACAGAGCCGGGATGGGAGCATTGGGGCACAGGGTCGGGGGAAAGCTGTGCGCTCTGGTCCTGGGGTTGCTGCTGGGAGAAGAGCGTGAGTGAAGAGAGTGGATGCTGGCTTTTCTGGTGCCAAAGCTACCTGAGGTCCTAAGAGGTCTTGGGGAGATGGGGTGGGCACAGGGAGCACCTGGAGTTCACATACAGCTGAGATTTGGACCCAGGGTTTCTCCAGATGTGGTCCCCTTCTTGTAGGAATACAAAGTCTCGGTCCTCTCTCTAGACACCATGAAATGTAAAATCGTCCCTATGTGATAAATCCTGACGATGCTTCTGCTGCTTCTTCAGTTTGAGAACAACTGGGGTAGGGATTCCTCCATCTTTTGTGGAGGGGTTCATTGAGAAACTGGACAGAAGGTGGACGAGACTAAGGATTTGCAGGGAGGCTATGAGACAGAGCCGGGCAGGGCATGTGAGGAACAGGTCTCTGGGGGTTTTGGTCTTCTGATAGCTTGCTCTTAACTCAGGAGCCTTGGGGAAAGTGAGCGTCTGTCCCTTCACCCTGGTTCAGAGCTGGAGTCTGGCACTCGGAGCTCTGCTCAGCACATACGACCTCCTGCCCAGTCACACGCTAACATCTAGACAGGTGTCTGTTTCCAGTTCTGTGGCTTTCACATTTAGAACTAACTGCTCACTCCAGGGATGTTTCAGCAGGTCATGGCTAGCTAAATCAGCTTCAGATCCTCTGTAGGAGCCATTGCCTTGTTAAGGTCTCTACTGCCTCTTTCCTCCTACCCTCAGACCCCACACTTACTTGTTCTCTGCCAGGCTGACCACATCCCACAGAAATTACCTGGAGTCCATAATTAGGACAAGTATGAGTGGACCTGGCTTGCCATGCCAGGCATTCATGGGGTTAACATCTGACTAGGATGTACAAGACTGCCCAGGACTGAGAAGCTATGGAAAGGAAAGATAAGCAGGGGCGAGGCTTGTGTGTCTTGCAGGAGGGTTCCTGGTGAGAGAGGGTTTCACCATGGGGTTCTTTTAGCCTGAGCCTGGAGGACTCTGAAGTATTTGTTGAGCACCCACAAGTAAGGGAGGTGTCATAAAGGAAACCCGCAGGAAGGGGACAGATGCCTGTGATGGTTGCTTCCTAGAGAGGCAGGCTTGTGGCTTGGCTGGTGTCTGAGCCGAGGCTTCATTTTCCACATCCTCTAGGCCTACAGCCGGTTCTGTCAGTCACAAGCCATCACGACACACAGCTCTAAGGTCAGCTACACTGTGGCTTTCCTGGCGAATCCTTGTAGGTCACCTGTGTGTTGTGACAAGAGCCACAGGTTTGGGTGACAGGACAATCATGAAAATGTTGAGACCTCTCTCTCACTTTTTCTCTCTCTCTCTCTCTCTCTCTCTCTCTCTCTCTCTCTCTCTGTGTGTGTGTGTGTGTGTGTGTGTGTGTGTGTGTGTGTAAACCAAAGGACAATCTCTAGTTGTGTTCCTCAGGGATTGTCATCTTTTTTTTTCTTTTTGACAAGGTCTCTTACTGACCTGGAACTCTCCACTTAGGCTAGGAGGGTTGACCAGTAAGCCCAGGGGTTCTCCTGTTTGCCTCCCAATGCCAGGCTTACAGTCGTACATGACTCTCTGTTTGGAGAGACTACTTTGTTTACTAAGAACATGAATGTTAGCTAAGAGCCTGCCGGAGTGGGTCTGTGGCTTCCCTTTGTCACTTGTTCTAAGGTAGGGCTAGGGTTGACCTGTAGCTAAGATCTAGGAGGCCAGACATAAACTTGGGTGGGCGACGGTGGTTGGTTTGTAGTCTCAGCTTTTTAAACAAAGTAAAGTTCCCTTACTGGCTGTGGGAACTTTATGACACCTCCCTTACTCATACGTGATCATGCTCAACAAACACTTCAGGGGGTTCCCCAGGCTAAAAGAACCCCAATGGTGAAACCCTCTCTCAACCAAGAACCCTCCTGCAAGGTACAAAGCAAGGTCAGACTCGAGCTTGAGTCCAGGGAGGCATTTTTCTTTCCTAAGAATTTGCTGTGGCGTCCAGGGAGCACTGGTCTCTGAAACCGTCTGCCCCAACCAGTGCAGTTTTCAGACCACTTGCTTAGTTTTTTTCTGACCGCTTTTTAGATTCTGTATCATCAGTAAAGGGTGAGGCGGAGCGTGTCTGGATAGCTAATTTTAATTTGGGTAAAATCCACCAATGGGCATTGTGACGTTGTTTATTCCTGCCTGGTTTTGGTTCTAGTTCTAGTTCCTATATTTGCTAAGGGTCAGTTTCTGTTTTGAAGACTTATGCAAAGAGTTCAGTTGCGTGACTTGCAAGCGGAGGTCCTGGCTGGGTGTTGTGCTAAAAACAGACCTTGCTTTTAAACAGAATATGCAAATTCTGGTTCCCAAAAAGGAAATTGCTTCCTATAAAAACATCACAAGCTTGCAGATTTGGGGAGATGGATGAGGCTCTGTCGAATGACATGGTTTAAGCCTTGTTCTTGGTACTAATGTTGTCCTTCCATGATTCCTAATGGGGGTGATGAGATTAGCTTTAAGGAGGCTGGCCATTCTCAACTATCCCGTCTCCATGCAAAACTCTCAGGGCTCTGGTCCCAGCCACTCTGAATCTAGATCAAGGAGCAACAGGTACTCTTGAGTGCAGATCGACTCTGGGGTGAGCCTGTGTGTGATCCAGGCAGTCAAAACTCAAGACCTCAAGGCTCCCTTCAGTAGATGGGATTCCCTAGTAATGACTGTTATCAGTTAAAGCAAAACCAAATGGTTGTTTTCTGTAGAGATCCATAATAAAAGCAGCCTGTCATGATCATTTTTACTAAAGTGGAACCAAAAGACCAGCAAGATGGCTCAGTGGGTTAAGGCAGTTGCCGCTAAGCCTTAATGACATGAATTTAATCCCTAGGACCTATGTATTGGTAGGATAGAACCTTCTCTCTTGCACACTTCTCTCTTCCTCTGACCTCCACATGTGCACCATGGCATGCGTACACCTTGACATAATAAGTAAATAGATAACTGTAAAAAAATTAATAAACAATATTGAGTATATACAAAACAAAACAATTTTTAAAAAAAAGAGTGGAGTGGAAAACAAGTTATTGTTTTATGTATGACTTGTTACCAATATGACTTATCCTTTTATCAAGATCTGACTTTATCCAGTTTCATGGGGGTCCTGTCTCATTTTCTTAGTGTATATTGACTCTACATAATGATGGTTTTGACTGTGCCATTGTCATGCAGGTAGACCATGCCTTTTTACCCTATTTATCCCATTTCAGAATTATCCTAAGTTTGATCAGATTTCACAGATTGTTGACTTTTGGAAGAAAAGAGACTTTCTCAGTCGTGTGAGATGAGTATGTGTCCTTGGGATTAAGCCTAGGAAGTCACTGTCTTTGCGATGTCTTTCAGACACCTGCCCTTGGTCATACAGAAGTAGCCAGAGCAGACTTCCGGAGCTTAACGGCAACCGAGCGTCTCTCCCATCCTGCCATAAAGGCATGCTCTTCGGGGCACACATAAGATTAGTGGGGAGCAGGATGTGCCAGTTGCTGATAGGCTCCTTGGGCCCTTTTAAGAGGAAGGGAGTATTGGGGCAGTGGTGGATCTCTTAATTCAAGGCTAGCCTGGTCTAAAGAGTGAGTTCCAGGACAGAAAGGGCTACAAAGATAAACCCGGTCTCAAAACACAAACACAAAAACAAACAAAGAAAACAAAACAAAACAAAACCAAAAAAAGAAGAGGGAGTATTTCAGGCCTATCTCATGGGTATAAATTCAGCATTAGTCTAGAGGCATGGAACTCCATGGCTTGAGGAATGAAAGCTCCTTCTGATACCAGACTGATCTGCTTTCTAGGGGAGTGGGCCTGCTTGTTGGAGTGGGGTGTGTGTGTGTGTGTCTTCCTTATACATAGACACAGCACTGTCATTTTGAGAGACATTAGCCTTTACTTCTTGTTACCTGGTCAATCCTTGCTTGCTTAGATATTTGTCTGTTGGTGGCGACTACAGAAAGGCCCTGATAATCCCACACCAAGTGTAATCTTTGAGCACATTCAACCGAAGCTCAGGATACCCCAGAGCTTCAAACTGGTGAGCTGTGCTTTTAGACTGGGCTTAAGAGGTCTATAGAACACACTCTGGGGACATGCTTTGGAGTGTTCAGTCTGTTAGGGCTTTCTGGTGAGAAACGATCTTTCTAGCCATAGCGAGAAGAAGCTTAGAAAGAAGTTGTTGATGCTATGTCTACTCACCTGGGTGGATAAGAAGGATGCTGGGGTTGGAGGAAGGTCAGAGGCTTCCTCTCTGCTTTGCTGTATCCCCCCCCCTCCCTCCAATTGCCTTCCCAGTTATTCCCCTTCTTATTACAGACTGATTCATGCCATTGTGTAGATGATAACAAAGGTTTAGTCCTCTTTCATTGTGGCTTTTTTAAGTGATGATGTTTTATTATTCTAAGAATTTCATAATACTTATAAGATGCTTTGATGGAACCCACCCACCCCAACTTCCTTTCCTCCAGTCCCCTGTCTTCTGACCATTTCCCCTCACAACTTAATGTGCCCCCTTTAAAAAAAGAAAACCTGCTGATTCTCCTTAGTGCTGTGTGTTACGTGCATAGATGTGGGACCATCTACTGAAGCGTGGGTAACCTCCCAGGCTCCCACATTCCCCCAAACCGACTCTTCGTCAGGAGCCATCGGTTGCCAATAGCTCCTCAGTTAGTGGTGGTATAGATCATGAGACCCTTCCCCATCCATCTCAGGGTTTCAGCTGCCCTGCCTAACTTCACAGAGATCTTGTACATGCAGTCATAACTGTGGTGAGTAGCCTTGTTGTGTCATGCAAATAATGTTTCTCTACAGACATCTACTTCCCTCTGGCTCTTTCACTTTTTTTCTTCCTGTCCACAACAATCTCTGAGTCCTGGGTGGGAGAAGGCATGATATAGAATAGATATCTCAGTTAGAGCTGAATACTTCGCAGTATCTTCTTCCCTGCATGTTGACTACTTGTGTGTCTCTGCACTAATTACCATATACAGAAAGCAGCTTCTCTGATGAGGGTTGAGAAAGGCACTGATCAATGTGTATAAAGACAAAACCTTTTCTTATTTATTTATTTATTTGGCTCAGTATCAGATATGAGTTTCTTCTTTCTGAGCAAGCTTTTTTTTTTCCATTTTTTATTAGGTATTTAGCTCATTTACATTTCCAATGCTATACCAAAAGTCCCCCATACCCACCCACCCCCACTCCCCTACCCACCCACTCCCCCTTTTTGGCCCTGGCGTTCCCCTGTACTGGGGCATATAAAGTTTGCGTGTCCAATGGGCCTCTCTTTCTAGTGATGGCCGACTAGGCCATCTTTTGATACATATGCAGCTAGAGTCAAGAGCTCCGGGGTATTGGTTAGTTCATAATGTTGTTCCACCTATAGGGTTGCAGATCCCTTTAGCTCCTTGGGTTCTTTCTCTAGCTCCTCCATTGGGAGCCCTGTGATCCATCCATTAGCTGACTGTGAGCATCCACTTCTGTGTTTGCTAGGCCCCGGCATAGTCTCACAAGAGACAGCTACATCTGGGTCCTTTCGATAAAATCTTGCTAGTGTATGCAATGGTGTCAGCGTTTGGATGCTGATTATGGGGTGGATCCCTGGATATGGCAGTCTCTACATGGTCCATCCTTTCATCTCAGCTCCAAACTTTGTCTCTGTAACTCCTTCCATGGGTGTTTTGTTCCCAGTTCTAAGGAGGGGCATAGTGTCCACACTTCAGTCTTCATTCTTCTTGAGTTTCATGTGTTTAGCAAATTGTATCTTATATCTTGGGAATCCTAGGTTTGGGGCTAATATCCACTTATCAGTGAGTACATATTGTGTGAGTTCCTTTGTGAATGTGTTACCTCACTCAGGATGATGCCCTCCAGGTCCATCCATTTGGCTAGGAATTTCATAAATTCATTCTTTTTAATAGCTGAGTAGTACTCCATTGTGTAGATGTACCACATTTTCTGTATCCATTCCTCTGTTGAGGGGCATCTGGGTTCTTTCCAGCTTCTGGCTATTATAAATAAGGCTGCCTGAGCAAGCTTTAATTTAAGCAGAAAGTGACGGCTGGTTATTGCCATAATGTTGCCGTCACTAGTGCACCAGTGGATGCCCACTGGCACATCTTGCCAGGTCACATCTTGCCAGGTCAGTTGTTACTGTAGCTTTCTAGGTACACACCTGGGTGTGACTGTTGAATATTTTCTCTCGACACTGTATGAAGAACCTTCTCTCACAGTGAAAGCTGTCAACTAGGGATGAAGCTTCCAGGTTGGAACCAGTTTGATTTCTTTTTCCCACGTCCTGTGACTCAAGTGTGTGAGTGTCTTCAGCAATATGATCTTCTGGCAGATAACCAATGGCAGTGTGTGTAATGTTTGGGGGTCTGTAGGACATCTCACCGTGGATTCTTCCTGTGGAATTCCTATCAGTAAGTTAGATTAAACTAACTCAAATCCAAGAGAACTTATCTCTGAGGTGATTGTTAGAAGCTAGTGTCCCAGAAAGAGACACCTATCACATTTTACCCCTTAACTAGGAGGAATGTTAAGGACCCCACTGAGCTTGGACATGGGAAACAAAGGCAGCTTTAAAGTTAGGCTTCTCCATTCATTGCTGTGTGACCTTAGTGGGTATCCACTAAAATCCATGTTCTTCTATAATTCCTTCCCTGGAATATGGGTGGGACCCACTGACCTGCTTCTTGTAGGTAGCCTACAAGAGAACAGTGATTTCTATTTCTGAGACTGAGTTATAGAGAGACTGGCTAGCATCATGAACTCTCACATACTTGCTCTGAGGGAAGCCATGCTGTGAGCCAGCCAGCATTTCAACAGCGCATAGGAGCTGATTCCTGCCAGCAACCACGTGTGCGAATTAGGAGGTGAATGTTCTTCAGTGGAGCCTTAAGGTGACTTGAGCCATAGCTGAGCACCGGAGGCAGCCTCCTTAGGGAACGAGCCCAAGGTCCCCAAGCTAAGCTGCAGCTGGGCTCCTAACTCCCTGAAACGGACAGATGTAGAAGTAAAGTTGGTGTTAATTCATTACACGTCACTGCATATTAACACAAGAAGTTTAGTGAAATGAAGTATCTATCCCTGAAGTGGAAATTTTGAGGGTTCCTTGGAAAGTCGGTTGGATGGTCTTTTTCAGGGGCGAACATGCGTGGGAACGTTTTGTTAAAGTGGACATAGGTGTGAAAGGCTAAGGAAGGAAGGTTTTGCTGAAGCAGACACAGGAGAGAGGATTTTCTGCTAAAGCAAGCACGTGAAAGGACACATGATGAAGGATTCTTTGTAGCAACACTATGTATTGGTCTGCCTTATATTGTGTAGTTGAGCTGCATTTGTCAGGACTCCATAGAGAAACACACCAAAAGACTTATGGTGGTGTGCTGCAGTTTCTTGCTTCTTCTGCAGACTAGGGCTGATGCATACACGTGCTGAGGTAAAACCCCTGCTAAGGCAAGGCACGTGGAGAACACGTGATGCTTGGAGGGTATAAATAGGACTCCATGGACTGAAGAAGACAGCTAGCTGTGCAACACCTGTGGGTCTCTCATCATCCCTCTTCACTTCCCTGAGAGAGGCACAGCTGAGAACTTCTCCTGGTGGCCCTCTTGGTCCCTCCCGCTGACTCATGCTGAGGCTGAGGCCTGGCTGTTTCTGCTAGGTCGGGTCACCACTGTTGCTAACAGGACTCTACTGAACTGGACTGCTGGTGTATCCGTGAGGTGTTTGTAAGTGGACTGAGCTGCTGCTGCCTGCTAACCTGTGAGCTGAACTGCCAATTTCCAGACAAAAGGCAGGAGTTGCTCCAAAGAACCTTCCTAAACAGGTCCACTTCCTCCATATCGTTTCTTTCCAACTACCTCTGGTGGGTAGTGGGCTAACAGGGAGGTTAAAGTGTCTAAGAACCATCATTAAAAATAAGGTTTGAAAAAAATTAAAATTCCAGTCCCTGTAAGAGGATGTTTATGAGGTAGTGAGACCACAGGGGCCTGAGCCAAACCTGCCTGGCTTCAAAATTGCAACTTTGCCACTTCCTAGGTGTGTGGTCCTGGGAAAGTACTAAACTTCCGGGGTGACTGTTTCCTCAACTGCGGATGGGAAATAGAGGTTTCAGCTTCCAGCTTCTGTAATCCAGGAAGACTGGCTAGAAAAGTGAGGGTGTGGGTTCTAACCAGAGCCATCCACTCTCTCTGCCACAGTGAGCGGAAACAAAGGGTATCACTGCTAATCTTATGAGACTATTGAATTGCTTAATCACCCCCACCAAGTAGTTCTGTCTGACTGAGGGCAGGTGTCCTGATGGAGGGGCAACTGTGAGGCCTTAGCAGCCAGTATCTGGGGAATAGCTGCCGGGATTCGTAAAGGCCTTAACAAGAGTGATTTCTTCAGTGATGTGGGCCAGCCCAGGAGCTAATGATAACGGTGTGCATTTTTGCTTCTTTATCATTTCTTAGGGGCCGGAGTCACACACCCATTGCATGTGTAACTCACACCACAGGCTTGGAGAGCAGGGCTAATCTGGTCTCCAGACTCAATCATAGGTTTCAGCTGGCTTCTAAATTGCTAGGCCTCCTCATTTCTAGTCAGAGAAGTCAAGACTTGTGACATTTAAACTTACTGACAAAATGCACATGCCCTGCCTGGGGTTAGCTTTGTAGAAGACTGGACGTTAAACAACAAATGACTAAAGAGTTGGCGGGTTGGGTATCACAGTCTCCCCACCCCATGACACCCTAGCACACCGCCTGGAGAACTGCCCTTCCTGGGTACCAACATGTGATGACTCCGGCACCAGGAATGGATGTGGCCCTCACATCTGCCGGCTTTTTCCTCCCTTCCTCTCCCCCTCCCTCTCCTTCCCTGTCCCTTCTCCTCCTGTCTTCCCTTGTCTGTCCAGCATCCTCATCCCTCCTGCCTCCTGCCCATTTCCCTCCCTTGCCAACCCATCGTTTCTGTTCCTCTATTCTTCCCTAAAGGATGCGTTAAGTTTTTGCCCTTGCTCAAATAAACACCCTCCCCCAGGCAACAGCCGGTCTCCTCGGCTTTTGAGTTTCTCGTGTCTTGCTGTCTTCGCTCTGTCTGCTCTCCAGCAGGAAAATAAAATTGCATTCGATTGACAGGCCATCCTGCTGGGAGCCGAGCCATATTACACGGCTTCTGTGTGTTCCTGGTTGTGATGAAATGGTGGAAAATCTCCAGCAAGCCTGGAACAAGATAGGTGCTGGTAATTCATCTTGTATCAGCGAGGACTACATAATTTACTCACTTCTCCCTATTAAAGCAACACTCCACACACTGTGGCAGCCGGCCCTGCATGAACAGGAGTGTGCTTTAATGGGGATGCCATTAATAATTCACCTTAATAGTGTAATAGTTGCCATTTTTGTGACCAAAAATTTGTCTCAACCCCTGCTTTATGGATGAAGAGTAGGATCAATTAATATCGAGTGGCGGCAGCCCCCCTGCAGAGAGAAAATGGAACATCTTCCTGTCCTCGTCTGCCTTGTGACTAAGAAATAGCTTTTCCTAATTGTATGGAACGGAGAAACCCGGGGGATGTAATTCATTTCTCTCCAGCCTGCGATGCAAATTGAAAGTAAAGAAAAATAACCCTGTGGCAGGGCAGAGAGGCCGAGGCTAACTGGAGGATTGCTGGGAACCAGCACAACTTCCCTGAGATGGCATCACCTTTGACTGGCACTGACCCAAGCACATCTGTAGCAGGACTCCCCAGCGAGCGTCTCTGGAGAGCCGTTTGCCTGGAAATCTCTGTCCCAGGCTTTCCCAGGGGCCCTTTCCGTCCAACCCGAACGTCTGCTCAGAGCTCCTTTCTCTGTGCTTCTTGCTCTCCCTTCCTGCCTAAAGCAGGAAGCTTTACGAGCTTGCTAACACATCTTCCACTTCCTGCTTTCTCTATGTGCAACTCAGCATCATCTTCAGTCTTGCTGTTTTATCCGTTAGCTCTTATTTACAGGCGCTCCCATCCATAACGTAAGCTCTCATGATGGCCAAGGTCACCACCGAGTCCTTAGAGCCTCAGGGTTGAGACTTTTGAATGTCTGAATGCGACAATGATTCATGCAAACCATCCATAGTGATGAACAACTTTTAAAGGCTCCGAGTGTACAAACAAACCTGCCCTGAAGGTGTCTTGGTGTCAAGTAGATAACACGGTCTCAGTTGATCCTCTACATGTTGTTTGGTGACATTATCCTAATTTGTGCCGCTCCACTGACTGAGCTCAAGGCTGGGTTAGACCCTCAGCCAGGGAATAAGCAGTTCCTTACCTATTGCACCTCCGTTCCCTTGCTGAATTTGAAGTACCTCTCAGTCTTTAGCCTCTGTAATATCATGGAGTTGATGAGACTGGTACTTGGAGGACTCGTGAACCCTAGGATGAAGGCTAACACAAAGGGTGAGGACCTTCTCCTTGTCCCCTCTTCCCTACTGGACGAGCCTTGGGGCTCAGCTGGCAAGGGAAAGATGCAGGTGCCACAGCCTCCTACGCACCTGCACATCAGAACCAGGAATGGCATCTGGAGCTGGAGCCAGCAACAGGTTGACATGCCCCGCTGGTCCCCAGATGCATAGTCCTCTACAGCTCCTTCTGCTTGGTGATTACTCATCACAAGAAAGTGACCCTTTCTGCCAAGCAAGATGCTTTGAACATAGTCACTCTCATTGTAGAAAACAGTCCCAGCCATTGTGACATCTGTCCCTGGGTGGTCTAGATTACCTTCCTGACTTAGTTGGAAGCATGCAGGTTTCAGATGGGATTGGTAGGTGACCCGCCATGCTTTGGGACAGATTGGACTTGCCTCTCGCTCTCAGCTTTTACTGTCTGGCTTTCTCACTCTTCCTGAGTTTCCATATATGTTTACTTGTAGATGTAGAGACACTTGGAGAAATCTCGGGCAGCCAGGCCCTTCCTTGCTCCCCTGCCCATGGCCGGAATTCAATTTCACCTTCAACACTGGG
This sequence comes from Mus musculus, assembly GCF_000001635.26. Taxonomy (NCBI): domain Eukaryota; kingdom Metazoa; phylum Chordata; class Mammalia; order Rodentia; family Muridae; genus Mus; species Mus musculus. The sequence goes on along the minus strand of NC_000083.6, from coordinate 50,148,799 downwards.
TCAACCTCTTTCCCCACAGCCAGTGTCACAGCCACTCTTTTTATTTTCTGATTGTGACATTGGAAACACAAAATGGCTAAAGCCAATGCTATGTCTGGTGTACATACACGCGCGCGCGCACACACACACACACACACACACACACACACACACACGGCTGCACAACAGACCAGTGCCACCAGACTAGCAGATTCCAAACTGGTGGGGCCAAGAAGCCATATCCTAAGTATGCCCCTGCTAGGAGGGAGGGGCTGAGCTGAGCTGCCCCCCATCTGCCCACTGCCGATGATGTTGATTTGTGTATTTTGGCTGTGGGAGAAATACATGTTTTATATTCCTATCCTGAGAGTGTGTGCTCTGCCTTCTTGGCATGTGGTACTATAGATGGCTTCCTAGGCAGTGTTGCATTGACACATGGTTCTGTGGTAAACCACAAAAAACCGTGTAGGATATTGTGCACATGGGGATGGCTACGGCACTTTTAACTTTAACACCGCACCGCATGGCAAGGTAGAGTTTAAGAGAAAGCTCCTTTGTGTTTTTTCCACCTGCCTCTCCTTGACTATTTTAAAGATACAGGCTCCATCCCCTTGTTCCCAGCACCACCAGTCGCAGGAGGCTAGGCAGAGTCAGTCTCTGCATCTCCTGTGAGAGGGAGGCCCACAGCAGCCTTGGCTGAATCATGGGCAGCAGGTTATCGGTCAGTCTTACCTCGCTGTGCGTTAGAGGAGAGCTGGTGGACTAACTCAGCTCATAGCTTGGTGTGGCCAGGCCTGGTGGGAACCTGGCTCAACTGCACTGTGACCTTCTGTGAGGTACCTGGCTCCTCTGTGTTCTTTGTAAGTAAAATTCTTGCTGCTGTTACCATTTGATGGGAGTCATGAAAAGGCGTGGGCTAGGCCCCCGGTGTGACCCCAGTGAACAATGCCGTTGTATTATCTTGAATCTAGAGACATGCAGCTGTGAGGACTGCATTTCCTTCTGAAACAGAAACAACTAGGATGGTTCTGTGGACCTTCTCCCTGCTGAAAAACTAGCGTGACGGGCAGCAGGTCGGGTCAGTGTGGAGTGTGGCACTTCCAGGGCACCAGGATGATGGGCATTGGCAAAGGAGAAGACACTGTGTACCAGCTGTTGTGTTACAAAACTTTTCCTGGGGAGACACAGCCCAAATGTCTCCCCATCGCACATAGGGATCCCTTAACAGACCAAAGTACAGAACCACTCCAGTCATAGTTGATGAACTATTGAGTGGTATTGGGCTATGGGTGAGGGGTTGCTTGGAGGAACAGAAAGGGCTCCAAGACGGCTGCATCACCAAGGCTGGCCCCAGCACAGGTGATAGCTCACGAAAGACTGAGAAGTCCAGAATGCACCGCGCAGCCTGCAGGTAGCACAACAGAGAGGAGCATGTCACTTCCAAGTGACTCTATTCCAAACCTCTCTCCGGCTTCTGATCTGGTCTCACAGTCTTTGTAGCTTGGCTTTACTTCTCTGACAGGTACACTCAACTTTTATTGCTCACTCTGACAGGGGTGGAGGGTGGAAGGGCAGAGGGGTTGGGGGGTGGGGGTGGGGTCAGTTGGGTGGTGGGGTTGGTGCTAGTGGATCTTGTAAGTTTCAGGAACTTCCTGAAGCTATTTTGAACTGTTTGCTTCCTGAAGGATGGGATGTTGCGATCTCATAGGAAGCTGTTATAGAACACCCTTTCTTACATTCTTTTTATCCTTTCTTCTACAATTATCCCCCAGCCTTGGTGGGACCCTGGGTGTCATTATCCACCTGCATCCAAGAACTTGGTCATTGTGCCACAGGATCAGGGTGCCGTGAGGAGTCTCTTGTTCTCCAGAGAATCTCCAGCCATTATGAAAGTCAGACAACAGGGTGGGACTTTCCATCCCAGTCCCACCTTAACATCTCCCTGTCCTGTAGTCAAAGCATTCATATGCGGTGTCTTCAGCAATAGGCTCTACTGTCTACTTGTACTGGTGTACAACCAACAGCAGCAACAACAACTTTTATGGTTTCCAGAGTCTCAGGGGCTTCCCTGGCCAACAACTCATAGGAGGGAGTCCACCCCTGGCAGTGGAGTTTTCATTCAGTATCCTTATGGCCTCTGCTGGTGTCCCTTTTCACCTGTGTAAGATGCCTTTTAGATTTCTTTTCCTTTCAGCTACTCCAGCCCCAGTAGGGATACAAGGTAAGCAGTGGAGACTGTGCACGCTTGCCTCTCCAATGGCCTTCCAAATCTGCACACCACTTGGAGGTTAGCATCATGTTACTTCTATAACAACCTTTTCCCGAGCATGGGCAGGATATGATGGCATCCTAAACCACCCTCCTGTAATACACAGTGGGAAGAGATAACCTCGGAGAGGCAACTCTGAAAGCCTGTGATCATCTGTTCTCCGCAAAGGCGGTGCACAACGACGATGCTAAAGTCAAACGTAAGCAAGGTCTAACACAGCACGGGGAGGTTCCATCCGTTCGTGTCAGTTACTTCCTCTGTGGAAGCATGGCTAGGAAGGTACTAATTTAATTAGCTCCCTGTAGCCTTCAGTCATTCTCTCTGAGCCATTACGTTTACATATCCTGGAGCTGCTCTTCCATGGAGTCTCCTTACATTTCTCCACCCTTTATGAACGCAGTGGGCCCCATTTAATCTGTTCAGACTTCCTCAGAGCCAAGGAGAATAAGCCCTGCTCTCTCCCTCTGCTGCACCTGCTGGCTTCCTGAATCAGAAAGGCTCTGGGTGGCCGTAGCTGTTACCCCTCCATCCACTATATATGGCTGTTGGGGGAGTTCCTACCTACTGCCTCCACCCCGAGCAGAGCCTTTTGCTGGAGGAAACTGCACCCTCCTTAGTCTGGGGTATAGTTTCCCACCCCTGGGACAGGTGTAATCATCTTCGCCTGTATTGTTCTATTGCACATGAACGGTTCTCCAGGCTTTCAAGCCACCCAGAGGCCTCTTAGCATGCGTTTTTTTTTGTTTGTTTGTTTGTTTGTTTGTTTGTTTTGTTTTGGTCATTTTAAAAACCCTGTATCTGAGCGCAAATCCTGCCACGTTTGTCCTGGAATAATCCAGGCAGACCACTCCCCTTGCCTTACCTTTCCTTTTTAACAACTCCTCTTGCTTTTTCTTTTACTTTGTAGATATCATTTACATGGTGGTCTGAGTCACTGGGAGCTGAGAAAACCTTTCCTGACGTATAAAGTCCCACCAACCAGAAGCCCCACACCACCTCCATCAACCTTGTCTTTAACTCCCCTGTGCACACACTTCTGTCAGACCCCGTGAGCTGGGGTTCAAACACAGCTCCTCTTATTCTAGTTCCCTCAAGAGCGTCTGCCTCTCCTGTGTGGTCCTCTAACTCCTGCAATTGGTGGGGATCTCAGAAGAAGATAGGAGGTGTTTCTAATGGCTTTAACTAGCCAGTCTCCATCAAGTACTGACTTCCCTCACGTTATATTACCCAGCTTTCCTGCTTCCATGGCCACCAGTCTGATCCTATCCACTCTGGTGTGCCACAGCTGCACGAGACAGCCTGGGACAGGCTCTGTTACTGATGGTTTGCGCAGTATTTCCCAGTTCCTTGCTGTTGTAGATTCTTGTATGGGACCATTTTTAAGGCCCCCGTGTATATGTTTGATACCACACTTTTTTCCTCTTTTTATTTTTAACAGTTGGACTATTTCCTACCATGTTTACCATCTCTCGCTTATCCCTGTTTATTTATTTTAGTTGCCAAGTCAAGAGACTAACACAGAGGACACTACCGCATCACCCTCTCTTGTTGCAGTTGCTTCTTTACAGAAACAAGCTCCCACTTGGCCACCATCTTGGCCTCAGATGCATTCCTAACTATACACAACAGAGGCCGGGCAACCCCCACCACTGAGTGCCAATTGCCTCGGCCCTTGTGCATTCATGTCAAGATGACAAAACTTCCTGTAAACCTGGAACTGTTTTCGAGGCATCTCTGCATTCATGTGGTAGATCCCAGTCATCAGGCAGGCCTGCCACCAGGTACCTTATGGATGAAAACTGCCATCCTGGGATTCCTCCTACAGACACTCCTTATCCTGGTGATTCAGCTTAAGTTGCCCGTCTCAGTACCCACAGCAAGAACCATGCAACTGCTATTATAGCACAAAGGCACACCAACACATACCAAATTGGAAAGGATAACTCTTACCAGAATTTCCTCCTCGGATGCCTCCTCACCCCCAGGCTTCTCAGCTGAGTTGCAGGCCTTGCTACCCATAGCCTCCCCCAACTCCTCTTTGATTCCGTCATGCCCCTGTGCAGGGGACAATTAGGTTATGTGACAGAACTTTTCCTGGAAAGATGGAACACATGCCCGTGACAGACCAAAGCAGAGTTACAACCAAAGTCCAATTGGGTGACCCAGTGAGTTCTATTGGCATTATCTACAAGTGTGTGGGTGAGGGGTGCTTCCAGGATATGCATTAGCAAAGCATGGGTGGCAGCTCACAGACCTAGGAACGTGGAGCACACTGCACAGCCTGCAGGCCCCTCAACAGGTTAGAGGGCATCTTTTTTAGGTGCCTCTTGTCTAAAATTCTTCCAGGCAATGTGTCTGGTTTTTTGTGTCTTTACAGCAGCTGGTCTGAGTGTCTTTTTGTAGCTTGGCTTCTGATAGGACTCTCAGCTTTTTTTTTTTCTCTCCTTATTCTGTGTCAAGGGAGGACCTAGTGAGTCTGGTCAGTTTCAGGGACTTCCTATAGCTCTTTTGAGCTCTTTACCTTCCTGTTCAAAGAGCTTCCTTCCCTACAGAATGGAATTGTTTTGATCTGTGAGAAAACTTAACACAAAACCAATCAAGAGTGGCCCTGAGTTGTACACCAGGGGACCTTGGGGGAAAAGCTCACTGTCTGCATCTGAGGAGAAAGCCATAGGATAGTTTGTCACAGCATGCTCACAGCCTGTTGACAGCGGGCTCACAGCGTGTTCGGGGACCCAGAGTACCTTAGCCAGCTCTATCACACTCAACCATACCATGCAATTACAAAGAATGTTGAAACTTTCTGTACTTGTCAGTGTATGTGGTGAGAAAAGGATGGGTTGTGGAAGGTTTGGCTCCGGATGGCGTTCTCCAGGGACCTTGTACTATGATGTCTTGCCAGATCTGGGGATGGCGATCATATGCTTTGGCCAACAGTGTTGCATTGTGCTGAAGAGAGAGGCAGGAGATGACGGTCTGAGATTGTCGTTTGTATGTGTACACGTGGGTGTGCGATGGGCGTTCACAGCCACTTCCTCAGGAAATCCAGATGGAAAATGGGTTGTTCTGGATAAGGACGTTTATGGATAAGAGTAATTTCCAGGAAAGGAACCAATACCCCCCTCCAGGCCACCCTGATGCTCGACACTATGCAAATGAAGGTACTGAGGCCATTGGCAGAAAAAGAACCTGATTAAGACAGCTCTAACTGGCTAAGCTGCTGGAGAACTCAAGATTCTTTGCCCTGTGTTGGCTCTCTCCTCAGCTTTTGGTCATTTAGCATGGCCTTACCCCACCTCAGGTTCCGAAGGTGTCATGCTTGTGTGACAAGGAGACCAGAATGTAGGTCTGTGTAAGGAATCACGTGCTAAATTCTGTTCCATACAGGAAGCCACATTTTCTGGAGCTGCCACATCTCCTGTGTTCTAGAACATTTTAGCTGAGTTCTCAGATGTGCCTCTGGGCCCAGCATATACCTGCCAGAAGTTCCTGTAATTCTGGTGGTCTCTCAGGCTCTCCCGCTCTGTGGCCTCAGTTGTTGAAATGGGATCTTGTCCACATGAGAAGGTGTCTTGAAAGTTCTTAGCCCGAGGCCCCTGGCTCTGTCTTGTGTTTGCTGGCTTCTCTCACTTCCACGTATTCAGAGCATGATTAGCAGGTAGGTTTCATTCCTTGGGCCCTTTGCTCAGTCACAGGGAGGAAGAGCTACGTGGAGAAGGACACTAGGGCCCCTGGCTCTGTCTTGTGTCTGCTCGTTTCTCTCACTTCCGGATATTCAGTGCTTGATTAGCAGGTAGGTTTCATTCCTTGAACCCTTTGCTCAGTCACAGGGAGGAAGAGCTACGTGGAGAAGGGCACGTTGCCACTCCCAGTGGCTTCCCGTTCCAACATCTGTTTTTTAAGGTAAAGTCCCCAACTTTATAAACAGTGACAACTCTGTGCACAGTGTGACTCCTCCCGAGCACCCCCCCCCCCAACCCTGCCTAAACCTCTCAGGAAGGCTTTAAGCTTTAATTTGCAGTTTAAATTCCCCCTTTAGTGCCACAGCAGTTGGTAGGACAAAGAAGACCAAGAAGGGCAGGAATCGGGTTCAGGAAGCTCCTGGCTTTGTCTCTGTGAACACAGTGGATGAGCTCTGTGGCTGTGTCCTTTATGTGTGCAGTGAGTGTTTATGTGAGAACTGAGTTTAGACGCCTGCACCTGCGTAGGTGCCCAGGAAGTACTGCCTAAGAAAAATCAAAGTGTCTGTGGGACTCTTCGGGGAGACCTCCTCAGAGGATGCGAATTAAACCTCTCCGAGTCAAAGGAATTTTTAAAATGTTAAGAAATAAAAGCTTTTAACTTTATGTGTTCTTCTTGAAATTGTACCGTGACAGAGTTGTAATTTTGTTTCTTGTGTGTTTTGCTGTAAAGAGCCAGGAACAAGCAACTTATAGTGCCCTGTGCTCTGTGATGGTTTGTCTGAGCCCTCAGCTTGGGATCTAGAGTCACCTGGGAGGCCAGCCTCTGGGTGTGCCTGTGGGGTCATCTAGCTTAGCCTAACTGAAGCGAAAGTTGCTTTTGTCCAGGTGTTTTGTTTCAACAACAGAAAGGTGAATGAAGGCATTCTCATTTAATGGTGCTAAAGTCAGAGAAGTGTGGTTGGTAGTGATGATGGTAATGATGATGCAATGGTGATGATGATGGTGGTGATGGTGTTGGTGGTGGTGGTGATGGTGGTGATGGTGATGTTGGTGATGGTCATGGTGGTGATGGTGGTGGTGGTAGTGATGGTGGTGATGGTGGTGGTGGTGGTGGTGGTGGTGGTGGTGGTGGTAATGGTGGTGGTGGTGGTGATGGTGGTGGTGGTGGTGGTGGTGGTGGTGGTGGTGATGTTGGTGATGGTATGGTGGTGGTGGTGGTGATAGTGATGGTGATGGCAGGTACTCTAACCTTGCCTAGTAGTTTAAAGAGGAGGATGGATCAACTGTACTTCAAGTTCTGTTGTTGGCCTCCTCCTCTCAAATACCTCCTTTCTAGTAGCTTCTGATTTGCTTGTGTGTGCACTGAGCTGCTTCCCAGCCCCTTGTGAACTGTCACAGCAGTGCCGAGGAGTGGCTTCTGTGTCTCGTGGCATTTTCTGTGTGGAAGTTGGGTTGCAAAGGGCCATCTGGATTTTGAGCTTCAGCTGCCTGATTTCAAGGCCTGGGATGTCTGCATGCTACATGCTTTCCCTGCCCAGTTCCTGAGCCTGATTCTGCCTTTGCTTCAATTCTTGTTAAACAAACAAACAAAACCAAACAACAACAACAAACACCCAACAGACTTGCAGTATAGGCATTTTTAGATCTGATTTGCAATAACAGGTTACTATGTGTCTTTGTGACGTATTTAAAATGAACTTTTGATCAGAAGTCAATTGTTGATTGTCGCTTGTTCCGAGAAGAAAGATATGTACATTAATGTAATTTGCTTTATTGAGAAACTTTTGAGAACACCTTTAGAAAACAAGGTCCATTACATTTTAAAAATCCCTTACTTATTTTTTTTTTATTTTTATTGTATGTGTTTGAGTGTTTTGCCTGCATGTATGTATATGTACCATGTGCATGCCTGGTGCCTGTGGAGTTCAGAGAGTGTCAGATGCTCTGGAACTGGGACAGGTGGTTATGAGCCACCATGAGTGAGCTGGGTACTAACTCCAGATTCTCTGCATGAGCATCATGTGGTCCTAACGGCTGGGCCATGCCTCCAGCCCCAACTTCACATTTTAATTCTGCAAGTGGGTATACATGAAACTTGGCAAAGCACTTTTTGCTTGCTTGAGTGTATTTTAACTTAGAACAGCTTCATGCTACATTATTTTAGTTTGGTCTCTGTGATAAACCATTAACCACAGATGTCTTGGAGAGGTTTGTTTCAGCTTTGTCGTGTCTATATTTGATAGAAGCTAAGGCAGGAACCGAAGCAGAATTCACAGAGGAACACTGGTTACTGGCTTGCTCTCCACGACTTGCTCAATTTGCTTTCTTATATAACCCAGGACCAACTTGTCCAAGGGTGATCTGGCACAAAGTAGACTGGGCTCTCCCATGTCCATCATTAATCCAGAAAACACTCCACAGACTTGCCTACTGGCCATTCTTACAAAGGTAGTTCCTGAATTGAGGGTCTCTCTTCCCAAATGACTCTGGCTTGTGTCTGGTTGACAAAAATCATGCATTATTGACCCCTTGTCAGCGTGACACACAAAAACATCACTACTAAACCATAGTCTTTCCTTTTTTTATTTACCCCCAATGTCTCATGTTAATATCTTAATATAAACCACATTGTAACTTTATAAGTCTCACAGTCTATAAAAAATTCAAATGCTTTAAAGTTTCAAATTCTCCTTAAAGTAGCCAACATCCCTTTAAAAGTCTAGAGTCTCCCCTCTGTCATCTCTAAATTAAGATCAGGTACTTTCTTCTCATTTGAATGGGAAGAGCTAGGACATAGTCACCATCAAATCAATGCAAAGCCAACACTCGCTGTGTAAATCAAAGCCTATAATCCCCAGGTCTTGGACTCATCAGAGTCTTCTGAGCTCCCACGGGTCTGGGCAGCATCACTTTTCCAGCTCTTTCATGTGGCTTGTCCTGTAGCCTCAGGCGGGCTTCACTCCATACCTCCTGCTGCTGTCTTTGTATGATCTTTGCATCTCCCCAGGTCTCCATAGCAACTGAGGCTACCACCTTCACCAGTGACCTCTTGGACTCTCTTTAGGTGCTCCGATCCTGCCGCATGGTGCCTGCCAAGCCTCAGTTTCTCTCCATGACCCCCTTCAATCTTGGGGTTCCTAATGCAGTGTAGGCTGCACTTTCATGAGTGGCCTCTCTCCACAGAGACAGACCCTGCCCCACAATACACTGCCAATTAGGCAATCCCTGAGATCCATCCCCTCGTGCCCTCAAAATCAGTACCATGTGAGAGTGTGACATCAATTGTCCCAGTAAGGCAAAGGTTTCCCCCTTAGTCGGGCTGGTCTCTTGTTAATCACAGCTTATTATTTTAGCCCCACCAGCAACCACAGAGCCTTAATTCGAAATATCACACGAATGACCCCGATAGAGCCTTGGCTTTCCTCTGAAATTTCACAGACCCAGGCCTCCATGGTCGGCAAGTCTCTCGCCACCCCGCCCCCGCCATGACCCACTCGTTAATAACAGCAGCTCGTTAAGCCCTGAGCATTTCAGCCCAAGGTTCCAGGTGCTTCCACAGTTCTTCCTCGGAATAACATGGTTAGGTCCATTAAAGCAAAGCCCATGTCCAGTACAAACTTCCGTTTTAGTTAGGGTTCTGTTGCTGTAGTGAAACACCATGACCAAAATAAACCCGAGGGGGAAAGGTTTAGCACCTCTTACTACTTAGTCACACTCCATCCCTGAGAACTCACGACAGGAACCCAGATGCTCAAACTGAAGCAGAGGCCACGGAGGAGCACTGAATGCTGGCCTGTTCGGTTTGCTTTCTTATACAGCCCAGGACCACGTGTCCAGGGGTAGCATGGATCTCACACAGTAAACATTAAAAAAGAAAATGCCCCAGAGGCTCGCCTTATGAGGCCAGGATGATAGAGGCAATTCCTCGAGTGAGCTTCCCTCTTTCCAGATGACCTTAGCTTCTGTCTATTCAGAAAAACTAACCAGCACAGATAACGGGAGCAGTTACAATTGCTTTAAACCCATTGTTTGAATGGTACCTTTAAAGGTAATTTGGGATGGATCTCCATGGATCTTTCCTCAGAGACAGCCACGGTGTTTATAATCATTTGGACTGTACAGTGCACATTCTGGTTATTGGGTCATTGACATTCTGGCTTCTGTTATATTCTCCTCAGGGCACTGATTTCATTTTTGCCAAGGAGTAGTTGGATCCCTGCTGCACACTCTGCCTCTTTAGCCTCAGCAGCAGCCTCTGTGCTCTGTCCACCTTGGTTGGATGCTCAGACTATAGTTCGAATATGTGGAGTGACTCATGTCCGTGTGGCCCAGGGATTGGCTAGAACTTTGAGCAAGGTTTCCACGTAGAACTTAGGGGTTGCTCTTCTCTGCATCTGTCCATTCTCTCTCCATTTCTTGAAGCCAGTGAAACTGGATTTCTGTCTGAATTTTTGTGTAGCTCTATCGTATGCAGACTAAGGTCCATCTCAGGGTAAAAGCCATCACCAAATTTTACCTGGTGCCCCGTGACCTCTGTCCCTCTGCCTTGTCTCCATATCTTGACCACTTGGGAAAGTTTTCATCCAGAGTTATATTTTTTATCTGTAGGAGAGCTGATCTGAAGGGAGCTTTCTTAAGTCATATTCTAAGGAACAATCTAGAAGCACAGATATCATCATTATCATGTGTGTGTGCGTGCACATGTGTGCATACATGTATGTGTGTTGTGTGTGTCCACACATGAATGAATGTAAAAGGGCAACCTCTGCTGCTGTTTGGCTGGTACTGTCTACCTTTTCTGGAAGATGGGGCTCATTGGTCCAGGGCTTGCCGATTAGGCTGGGCTAGGCAGGCCAGTGGACCTGCCTGTCTTTGCCAGCACTGTGATCACAAATGCAAGACACAATAACTGGCTCCTCTTAATTTGGGTTCAAAATCATGTCCTCACGCTTGTGCGGCCGACACGTATGCACTGGGCTGTCTCCCTGGCCCTTGCTGTTCCCATGGTTTTCAGATGGGTGCTCGAGGATAGCATCTCTGTGCTGTTCAGGGATGACAGGACCATGTTCCTGCTTGGCAGCCTGGTTCTTGCTTGTGCCCAGCACCGTTGCTCCCCGCCTGCCTCCCACTCTTGAGGGGTACTATAGCAGTTTCCAGAGGAAATTTCCCTCCCACTCTAAGGTTGCCAAGGGTGTACATGAGGCCCGTGTTCCAGTCCTGAGAACTCTTTGAAAGACACCCCAGGCCTGCTCTCCTGAATCAGTGTGCCAGACCAAGGTCTGACATCTGCTTATTGCCATCCCCGTGATTTTGAGTGAGATAGTTGACTTTTCTGACCTTCTATGTCATAGGTCAAAATAAGGTAACTGGGAGGGACGCCCTGTACTGCAATAGAAAATTCTCGGGGTGTATTTGCTCTAAAGCTTTCTTCTCTCTTCATAGACCTTAACTGGATCTGATAAGTTGCAGGAGAGGAGGGGAAGGATTTTCATAGTCATGGTGGGCAAATATCCATCCCTCGGGGCCACAGACATCCTCCTGGGATCTCAAGGTGTCTTCTGTCTTTCTCATTCTCCCCAAAGAACCCTCTCTCCCGTTCCTCCTGCTGGGGCATCTCCAGTTCCACACCACATCATGCAGGAGGTGAGAACTGAAGCCCACACACCTCTCTCGGTGGTGGTTCTGGGAACTGGATTTTTTTCCCCCTCTCATTACTAGTGCCAGTGCCCTGGATTTGTTCTGTATGAATATTACACTTTTGCAGCCAGCTCCCGATGCATATGAACTTAGTCCTAAAGAGAAAGTGTGCTAATAATAATTTTAAAATTGATAGCAGTAAGTGTAACTGGCTGCTGATGGCAATGCGTGCTATTATGCAGTCTTTAAAAAATAATGACACTGTAGGAAAATAATTGATAATGGTGTCTTCTAAAACACAAATTTAGCAAGATAGCTCCACTTGTGAAGGAGTTGCTAGGCCAACAACCCTGAGTTTGAACCCTGGAACCCACATAGTAGGAGGAGAGAGCTGGATCCAGCAGGCTGTCCTCTGACTTCGTACATGTTCAATATTACACATACACACATGGACACAGACACTGACAGACATAAGCACACACATTACAAATACACATATACACACAGAGAGACAGACAAATGAACATACAGAGACACACAGAAACACACACATAGAAATTAACATACACCTAGAGACCCCCACACATGCATGTGTACACACACACACACACACACACACACACACACCAAGTACCTAAATAATGCAAGTGTAAAAAAATCACTATCAACAATAGCTGACTTACATAACATTAGCCATAATTCAGGCACTGTTTCAAATCTGCCCCCTAATATTAATGTTTCAAGCTTGTAACACTCCCAAGTCCCTAGGACAGTGACCACAGTGATTGTCAGGCTCTGCTTAGACACATTTTCCAGATGTGAAAATTGCGGGAGCATAGGTGCATAGCACAGCCCCTGGGTACCCCGCCCCCCAGAAGCTGTGCCTTCTGCTGCCTTGTTAGACCGCTCCATCTGTCTCATTAGATAGAGTCTGTGTTCCGTGGTTACCTGTGGAGCAGGGCACTGGCAGTCTTGTATGTCTTCAGGCCCACAGTTGATAAGAAACTCAAAGATTGCTGGTGGCCTGTTGCCAAAGGAAACCCCACCTCAGAGGCCTGGTGGCGGATGTGGCTCAGGCACGTTGAGTGCCGGGGCCCTTGAGGCCTTTTGCCAGCACAGAAATGGCTTGCGCCTGCCCTCACGGGTAAGTCACAGGAAGGGGAAATGTGTGGACCTGTTTGTGGCTTCACCTAATTTTGTAGCATTTCTTGTTGTAGTTATAAAGATTTAATTACACATTGTCCTGGGGCACGGGGCCTCTCGGAGCTCATGGTTTATGACTGGTGATAATTGGCTCCGTTTAGTTGGCTTCAGCAAGTCACAGTTTCCTCACCACGTTTAATCTGTGATTTGATTTTAGCTTAGCTTTTTTTTTTCTGAATAAAGTATTCCTATTTTTATTTCATTTAAAATCTCCAGTTCTGACTTGTGTGTGAGGAAATGACCTTCCCTCTAATGACTTATCTAAAGATAGGATAGACATGGAAAAACATCCTCCAGCGTTTCGGGAGCTTGGTAGAGAAAACTCCACCCTCTTGCTCTGCGGGACTCTACCGATGATCACAGGATGGGGACACATCTGACGCAGCAGCCACTCAAGGAGCCCCCCTGGAATGTGAGGACCTCAAGATGAAATTGGGTATATAAAAAATTAACAGTGAGGATTTGGACAGTCCTAACGACAAGGTCCCAAGTGAGGAAGATGAAGCGCCTGTCACCCTGGAGGGAACGAACTCCGAGCCACATAAATTAAGCCGACAGGATCTCTGGAGATTGAATAGTGTGTGGAGATATCACCCACTTTGACAGACAAAGACAACCCACCCCGTGAGGGTCCTTAGCCCCTCTTCTCCGTATCGATATTGGTGTTTTGAGTCAGCATTTCCTGGATGCTGCAGTCTTTGAGTTGGGAAGGTTTGATTTGTAGAGAAAAGATGCCAGTAATGAATGGGTTTGAAAGGCTTGCTTAGGGAATCATTTGGGATGGCGGAACGCGTTTCCCACTTCCTTTCCTCCAAGTGTGACATGACACAGTGTGGCTGAGATGCTGCATAGCGGGGTGAGGGAGAAGCTGGCCGTCTCTCCCCTGTGGGTCCCCTCTCTCCTGACTTCACCGGGACCTGGTTTTCGTCCCCTCTGACCTAGCTGAGGCTTTGATGCTCCCGTGCTCCGAGCTCTTGCGCCCCCATCTTTCCTTCTGGGGGACTGTGTCCTGTATCTCATGGGGGGATTTCCTGGTCGCCCCGTTAGTGCTGGGCACTCCTGAGACAGAGGCTTGCCTTGGAGAAGCTTTCTCTTCCTGGCCTGAGAATGTGCTTCTGCCTTGAGTTTAAGGAGCCAAGTAACTGGATCAGGTAGATAAGGGCAACAGGGTTGGCCTTGAGGTCAGAGGTAACAACAGACTCCACACTGTGTGTGCAGACAGGGCCTACTTTGTATGTGTGGCTTTATAGGAGTGACAGAGAGGACAGCTGAATGCTGTATGACCTACGTACCCATAAGGGAGGTCTAGCCAACCTGGTGCCCTTTGTTTCTCCAGACTGAAAGAGTGTTGCAATCCTTTCCCCTCTGCTAGCTCTAATCCTGTCATATGCGCTAGGTTCTCTTTTGTAGGTTTTTCTGTTTCTCCTTGGAGTTTTCCTTCCCGACCCCCACTGGTTGCCTTGGATCCTCCTCGTGCCTTGAAGTCACTTCCCTTTCTCTTGCTTTATTCACCCCATGGACATTCTTCTACTAAATGCCTCTTGTGGTATTCTCTGCATCATCAGAAGTCAGAGTTGACTTTGAGCCCGTCTCTTTGCTTTGCCCTGCCTAGCCTTTGTGCCCAGGCTCCTCCTAGCATCCTCCTTCGGTCTGTGACTGCCCTCTGTCTTTTCTGCACCCACTCTGTGTCTTCATGAGACTCACCGTCTAGGAAGAGCTTGACACACACACTTTAGTTACCTTTCTATGTCACAAGCCACCCTGAAGCTGGTGACTTCAGACAATGCCTTGCCATGAATCTGTTGGCTGGGCATAGCAGGGTAGATCTTCTGTTCCATGTGGGTTCAATCCAGACCACTCATGGGGCTGCATTAGCTGGTAGATTGGATAAAAGACTCTAGGATAGCTCAGTAGACGACCACCTGATACTGAATGCTGACCACTGCCCCCTCAGGTGGCCTTTCCCCATGTTTCACATTGCATAGCTTGTCCTGAGGTCCCAAACAGTAAGAGTAGAAGCTGCCATTCTTCTGGACCTGGAAACAATGCATCATCACTCTGACCACCTTCAATTGGTCAGATCCAGCTCGGCGTCCACAGAAGGGACCCAGCCCTGCTTCCCTGGGAGGAGCATACAGGATCTCAGATGTTATTTGCCCGTTTTGCAGATCTGCCATCTTTATCAATGGTTGCTACAGAAACAGAGATACGTTTTAATGCCTCATACTAGAGTTTTGCTGGATGTGGCAGCGTGACCCATGCCAAGGAGGAGGAGAAGCCTGTTTCTGAGCTCTCCCCCACAAAAGCGGCCATGCTAGACATTAATCTCACTTCAGTTGACCACAAAAGTCCCTGCTTGCCCTGAACCATTATGAGAGCATTTCTCTGCTCATTATTGCGGCTGGACTTGAGTGTTTTAAGATTTGATTTCTAATAATTCTGTGTGTGAGTGTGGCTACTTGAATGTGCACATGTGTGTGCAGGCCCAGGCATTGTTTTTTGGTACCCACGTCTATTGCTCTCCACCCTGTTTTTGTTTTTGTTTGTTTGTTTTTTTTGAGATAAAGTCTCTCACGAAACCTGTGACTCATTGATTGGCCAGACTGGCTAACCAGTGGGCCTCTGGGATATTCACCTCACTGCCTCCCCGTGTTGAGGTTACAGATGGACGCTGAGGCTCCCAGCTCTTGACGAGGGTGTCAGGATCTGAACTCGGGTTCTGATGGTTGTGCAGCAAGCACCCCAAACACTCGGCCATCTACGCAGCCCCCTAAAAACCTTTATTTTAGAAAAGAAATAACTTTCATTTAGTTATCAAATTTATTTAGTTAATTTATTTAGTTAATGTAATTGAGTGTTTTGGGGGTCACCAGAAGGGAGTGCCTGAGACTGGAGCTACAGCTGGTTGTGAGCCTCCAGTGGGGTGCTGGGAATTGTAGCCAGGTCCTCTGGAAGAGCAGCCAGCTCTGTGGCTCAGTTGAAAGCTCTCGGTGAAGTACACATATGGTCAGATGCAACCTTACTCCTTCGAAAGGTGGGCTGTGGTTGTTGCCTTTGAAGGTGTCCATCATCATGGGCCAGACCACCAGGGTGGAGTGACTGAGCAGAGTGCAGTCTTCCTATCTGTCTCTATCTCTCTCCCCTCTGTCTTTCTCTGTTTCTCTTCCTGTCTGTTTCTTTCTGTGGATTTCTCTGTTGATCTCTCTCTCTCTCTCTCTCTCTCTCCCCCCCCCTCTCTCTCTCTCTCTCTGTGTGTGTGTGTGTGTGTGTGTGTGTGTGTGTGTTCCTGTCCGTCTCTCTTCCTGTCTGTCTCTGCATATGCCTGTGCTTGAGTGATGTGTATGGAGTACTTTTGGTGATTCTGAGCATTCTAGCATCCATCATTTGGCCTGGGTGCCAAATTGCACAGCTCATCAAATAGAGCAATCTTCCTAAAAGAAGCAAATTATCACGTCCTTGTCTCAAGCAGGGGAGAGATGGAACAACTGGCCTTTCTTTCAAGTTGTCACTAACTCTGAAACTGTATCAGATGTAAAAATGGCTTTGTTTAATTAATCAAGCATTGAGGATGTGCATGTGTGTGTGTGTGTGTGTGTGTGTGTGTGTGTGTGTGTGTGTGTGTGTGTGAGTGTGTGTGTGTGTATGTGTGTATGTGTGTATGCGTGTGTGCTTGCATCCCTCCAAACCACTGTTGTCCCTTTTGTGGCTATTTTTCCGTTCTGTTCAGATGGATGAAAATTAAGCACGCTCTTAGGATTCTTTTCATTGTTCTTCCTTACAGGCTCAGTTTTGGAACACCACCCCCACCCCATGAAATATTAAGACTTCTCTTAGCCCAAAGTTCATCCTTGAGTAGTTTTCTGTTACGATTTTAGCAGATCTCCAAGGTGAATATTAAAATTCCCCCAATCCTCCCTCCTTACTCACCCCAAAAAGAAAAAAATTACAAGCACACAATGAAAGGCCCTTAGCTGTGGCCTGAGCTGCCTCCTCCTCTCTTACCAAGACTGTCTGCTTCAGTTCGCCTCCCTCTTCCTGCTGTGTTAATCTTAAAAAATGATTCTAATAAATCATTGTGATAAGAAAATTAGAGATGGGAGGGAGCTAAGAATCTGGGGCTCCTGGATGGCGCTGTCGTCTTCCCAGAGTTCTGTGCAGCTGACTGACTGTGTCCTGGCTTTAGTTTATGTGCCAACGAGCTGGCTGCCATTGTTGCTATTTTCCTGTGGAGAGAAAGAAAAGGAAAACTGTGGCTTTCCTGAGCAATATGATCTTTCTAACAACTACTGTGTAAAAGCTTCCCTAGTGCCTACACAGCCATGGTCAATATAGAAATGAAAAGGTCACCGTGTTCTAATAAAACTTTATATATAAGCACGGTAGTGGGCCAGACTGGCTGGTTCACTGTGGTTTGCCCACCCCTGATCTCAATGATCAGAGTGAAAAATACTCCTGCCTTGCTTTTCCTCTTTTCCTATAGGTTTAAAAGTGGAAATTAAATATTATAATGAAGGCAAGCCGGTGGCCCAGACATGCTATCCCAAGGCCTTTTGATTCCAGTGTTGGCACAACCCTGGTACCTTGGCCTGGTCTGGCCAGATCACTGATGTTCTGAGCAAAAAATCCCTGAAAAGCTCTTGTGGGTCTCACAAGAGTGAGTTAGAGACATAACAAGAGATAAAATTATACAAGACGCTACAAACAGTGGCAGTGCAAGAGACCAGAGATTCAGTGTTTGAGGTTAAACTCTGAAGTGCAGTCCATTTATCGGGGGCCCTTGCTTGCTGGGATAATGAGGACTTGAATTTGTGTGTGTGTGTGTGTGTGTGTGTGTGTGTATTCAAGTATTCAATCAAAAATTGCCAGATGTGCCATTAAAATATAAACAGATAAAAGAAAAACGTAAACTGACTTATAGGTGATCCAACAAGAAAGAATCGATTTAGCAAAAACAAAAGGGGGGATCTAAAAATAGCTATGATTAATATATTTAAGAATAAAATGGAGAAGTAGGGGAAAACAGATACAAACATGAGGAATTTCACAAGGAAATTGAAATGCAAGAAAGAACATGAAATTAAGAATTCCATAGGTGGAGGGAGGGCGGAGAGTAGGGTTGGTGGAGACCTGCAGTTGGGGAGGGCTATGGCGCTCAGAGAAGCTCGTAAGGGACCCAGTGAATCCTCTAATTTACATCTTATTGGGTTATTAGAAGAGAGGAGAGAACTTAGAGTGGAATCTGAAGAGATAATGGCTAAGAATTTCCCAAAACTTACAAGGGCATTAGCCCACAGACCAAGAAGTTGTGCAAACTGCAAAGTACAGAGAAAAGCCACCGATTGCTGGGTAGACGGCGTTACTTGAGAACAGATGGGCTCCTGTTGTTAGTGGCCAAGGGCCATTTCAGGATGAGCCTCCAGACTCAGTACTCTGCCACGAACTTTCTCTGACCCAGCAGTCAGCTGCTTGTCCCTTCTGCTTCTGCTTCCTGAGCTTTTCAAGTTTAAGTGGCAACACCAGCCTTTGGTGTCACCATTTCCAGATTCCTCTCCTTTGGCAGAGTCTGAACCCAGTACCCCAGCCTGGCATGTCTGGGGTACTGGGTTCAGTTCCCACTACTGCCTAAATTGGATATGATAGAACATGACCATAATATGGAAGTTGGGGTGGGGGTAGAGGCAAAAGGTTGATGTCCAAGGTCTTCCTCTATTCCTCTTTATCCTGTCTTTTTGAGATAGCCTCCTTCAGTGAATCTGGAGTTAGCCAGTTTGGCTAGGCTATCTGGCCAGTTGCTCTGGGCACCTGCCTGCCTTTGCCTCCCCTGTGTTGGGAATCACATGCAACTGCTTGCTTTACCCACTCTTCAGTGTGGGTGCCGGGTGGGAGGGTTAAAACTCAGCTCTGTATGCTTTTATGGCTATGCTAAGCCCTTTGCTTAGGTGTCATCTTCCACATCTCTGTAGACACGGCTTCTATTGACTTTTAGCCCTTGGTCAGTACTTGCTAGCTTGTTAATGGTATGGTCTTAACGGGATTTTGTTAGAACGAATTTAAAAACAAAAACCTCCTAACTTTAAACCCGGATTATTGAGAGTCCGATACATCTTAATCTGCCAAGCAGTGGAGAGGATTTGCTTACGTGAGGGTTTGCTTACGCTGCTTATCGAAGAGACTGATGTGGTCCTGCTGTTGCTCATCTTGATACTGCTGAGGATAGAAGTGTTGTGGACGGAAAAATTACAGCTGGCCATGCAGGCCAGGTTCGTCCTGTCTGAAAGAGTTGAGGTAATTGCTCAGATTGTGTAGATCCTGCCTGCCAGGTAATTGACATAAATGGCGTTATTAACTTGAAGTAGCTAGGTAATTTGGGCCCCCTCTCTTTTGATAATGTAAACATGACCGTATTGTCTAATTGGCTGGAAAGGCTCTGTCCTCTCTCTTCAAGCCTCTCCTGTGTCTGGGGCCTGGACATTTGGGTGATATTGTGACAGCATGATAGATTGTCACTCAGACTCTGGCTTGGGTCTTAGAGGGTGGAAGTACATACTTACATGGGAATTTGTGCATGTGCGTACTTTTAATTCAAAAGAACATGGTGCTCCCTCCTGGGGGCTTGTCACCACAGCGCTGATGCCTGGGGGTCTGTGGCCTGTCAAGTCATGAGGACAAGCTTGCTTTGTTGTCTGGGATTGAGCAAGGGCGAGGGGAGTGGTGGGGGAGGCATAACAGCCAGCCACATGTCTCAGGTCCTCTGGAAACACCTGGCTCTAAAATGCTCTTCATGGTTTTAGACCTTAAATTCTGAATTTCAGCTTGGAAAATGAGGCTCAGGAGATGCGTGCTCACATGTCTCTAGCATTAGTTATCTGTATAATAGGCCTCTTCCATATTTCTCCCCTAGCCAAAAAGGGTGGGGGATTGGGGAGATAATTCAGGTTAAGAAAATAACTCTCCCAGCCCAGACCCTGGCTACAATGCAGAGCTTTGGCTGAAGATCATGGGAGAGATCATTGACATTATTCGTCTGATTTCTCCATTCCTCCACTTTCCAAGCTTGTCCAGATGTGGTCCAGAGAGCGTGAAGGATGCTCAGATAAAACCAGGCTTGGGGGACTCGGATGGACTTCCATTTTCCTCAGTCTTTTCTCCGGGTTCTGGGTTTATTTATAAGCCTCATGGGCCTCAGGGAAAGGAAGACACAAGAAAGAGGGATTTGTTCTTAAAAAGAAAGCCAAAGCCAGTTGCTAGACATACCTCCCCCCCTGGCAGCGCCTCCTGCCAGCCCCAAGAAGTGTACAAACACCAGAATAATACTGTAAATAAAAGCTCCGTGAAAAAGAGAGGAGAAGACAATGTGGCCATTTTACAAGCCTGGATCATTTACAGAATTATCTCCTTCCGTTGTATTCTGTCTAAATGATCTGATCTTACATCATGTTTTCAGGTCACTTGGGACCTGCTTGAAAACTCACCAGAATCCAGAACAAAATATGTCACTACAAAATGGAGAACTAAGTCAGTCAGTCATTTGGGAAACTGATGTTCTCAAAAGCCTCTTGACTTCATTCATTTTGAGAAGAAAAAAAAAATTTTTTCCTAATTTCTCTTTTTAGTCTGTAGCAGCCACATAACTAAAAGTTATAGGAACCAAACCAGTAACCTGGTCCAAACCCGGTGCGTGTAACTCCCGAGGGATCATTTTCTCTGGTACAGCAACAAATGATAAAGCCAGCCGTACCGTAACAGGGGCACATTGTCACCTTATTCCCACCTGAGGTAGCAGGTATAGATCAGTACATTTGTATGCGACTATGACAGGAACATGTAAGCTCTGAGTCTAACTGCAATTTGCAAGAAAAATAAATCGAGTAAATTTCAAGTATAGAGGTGAATTTGATGTTAATGGTCTGAAGAGGTCTGGATGGTCTGAGGGCTGGAGAGAGGTGAACGGTGAATGAGCCAGTCAGTGTACTTGTTCCAAGCTAGACTACCTGAGTCTAAGCTCCAGAACACACATGACCTCTACACATGTCCATACCACCTATGCAAACATGCACAGGCATGCACTCATGCACATGTGTGTGCACACACTTGTACATGCTTGTGCGAGCACACACACACACACACAAATAAATGTGTTTTTAAAGAAAGAACTTTTCCTTGTGTAAGGGTTAAGGTGCTGGGAATACTTTCTGCCTATAACTTAACCTTCTATGGTTTTGTTAAGGTTAATTTCACTGAGAAAACCTTGGAGTGTGTGACTTGAAAGGATGTTGTGGGCCAAGGGTTGCACTTTCAAAGCATCTTTCTGATGATTATGCTGCTAATCTGCTGGAAAAAAACAGACCGAACTCTTTTTATGATGTGTGTTCAGAACAGGAACAGCGATGGCCCTAGGGACTTTGGGAGGGGACTGAAGTTTATAAAAAGTATGTGGGTTTTGAGAATTCTTTTGACCTTTCATTCTTGTGGATCCGAGATCACAGTTTCTGGAATTTAACATCTAAATAAGAGGTTGTTGGTATGATGTGCACAGAGAGTGTGCTCATTGCAATGCTTGTCATGGTTGGAAGGGCCATTTATGATGTACAGAGACAGGACAGCTCAGTGAAGAGCCCTCGCTGAGAATGCCAAGGGAAGCAAAGTAAAGGGCTTCTCTCGTGAGAACCGAAGCTAGTGGAAGGGAGGAGAAAACTTGGCTTTGCCGTTAGGCATAGTATTTTTCCCCCATGACAACAAACACATTGCTCCCCCAACTCCTTTTCTGACTGCTAGAGCCTGTTACCAGGACATTGCTGCCTGAGGCCCCGAGAATCCCAAATGTGCACTTTAAGTGTCCCTATGGCTCTTAGCTAAGCACTTAATTGCCTTCTCTGGTGTTTGTTTTGTTTTTTGTTTTTGTTTTGTTGTTTAGCATCCAACAGCATGGCACTAGCCTGGCACATAGTAGGTGCTCAATAAATGTCTTTCTGTGTTGCGATGTTTTATCAAAAATATCAGAGGCGAGGTAGTTTGTAAATAGCAGAGATTCATTTCTTGTTCTGATTCTGGAGGCTGGGCAGTCCAAGAACGAAGAATCTAAAACTGGATAGTGGTCTGGTCTGTGTCTGCAAGATGGTGTCTAGTTGCTGTATCTCCCTAGAGAAGGATCACTGTGTCTTCAATGGACAAAAGACAGAAGAGTAAACAGAGGCCCAATGCCTCTCCAAAAAGCTCCTTTTGTAATGGCATAAACTCCCTCATAAAGGCTAAGCCCTCAGGGCTTAATCACTTCTGAAAAAACTCGGCCTCTTAACACTGCCACGTTCATGGTTCAGTTTCCATCCTGTGAATTTGGGGGCCCATGTTTGGACCATGCCTTGCTTATTGAATTGTCTCCATGGCAGCAAATATGGTTCTGTGTAAGAATTAGTTGTGTGCTTTTGGTTCCAGACCCCAGGACAAGGGACTGGGGTGCATATCTTACAAACCTAAGCAGACCTGGCCTCCAGGTTCTCCCAGCATCCCACAGTCCCTACCTGGAATACCCTAACCCCAACCGTGAACTTTCCAGCCCAAGTGGGGGCAAGACAGGGAGATTAGGCTGCCCTTCCCCAAAAGGCTCTCCCCTATTAATCCAGACATTTTGGGATCCCAGATCTCTCCTTCCCTCTCTCTTCTCTCTTAGCGATCAGACTCTCTCTTTCTCTCCCCCTCACCTCTCTTCCTTCCCACGGAAACTTCCCTGGCCTCCTTTCCTGGGGCCAGTGAACTTGCTCAAGAGCAGTTTTCCAGTAAACCTGAATTTAATGTAATCTATTCTGGCCTGGATTGTCCCATTTTACCAGCTGAGAAATAACTTATCAGTGGGCTCATTGCGTTAGTCACTGTTCTTGTTGCTGAGTTGGAATGCTTGACGGAAGCAGCTTAAGGAAGGAGGATTTATGTGGCCCAGTTTGAGGATGTGATCCATCCAGGGGAGTCACGTGAGGGTCTGCTAGCCAATGAGTCCATAGCCGGAGAGGTGGAGGCTGGCTGTCTACCCTCTTGTTTTTATTCAGCCTGGGACCAGCCCATAGGATGCTGCCGCCCACATTTAGGGTGCATTTTCCATTTTCAGGAAACCTAGAAATACTTTGATAGATATATCCATAGGTCCGTTTCCATGGTGATCCAAGATCCCATCAGGTTGACAGTAACATTACCCATCGCACTTACCCACATTGATGTGCAATTGATTGGAATCTGGTTTCCCCAGATGGTATGTAGTGTGTTCAGTAAGGACAGAACCAAAACTAACAATTTTATTATAGCTGTGTGCTACACATTAGTGATTGGTCAACAGGGTAGTGGATAGAGGATTGCATGAGCTGAGTTTGCTGAGTGTCAAAGTGGCATCTTGCTTTTATAGGGACAGTCTGTGATGCCTGCAGACAGGGCAGGGTCACAGCGCAGTTCTCAGAATGTGTATTTATCATTAAACTAAGTATGGCTCTGTTCAGATTTGCTGATAGGGCCTGGGGAAATGGCTCTGTGGATAAAATGTTTGCTTCGCAAATGTGTGGGCTGCAGTTCAGATCTCTAAAGCCCATGTGAGGGTTAACAAGGTTGGTAGACTAGCTGTGTGGTCCCACCACACAGGAAACAGAGGCAGAGCATATCTGGGGCAAGCTGGCTAGCTAGAATAGCTGGATTGCTGAGCTCTGGGCTCAGCAAGAAACCCTGCTTCAACAAATAAAGTGGAGAACTATAAGAAAAGACATCTGATCCTGCCACACATGTGAACGTGCAGACAGGCATGCATGCTTGACAACATGTGAACATGTGGGCATGCATGCATGCATACACACATGAAAAAAATAATTTTACCAAACTGTATACATAGTTTTCTGAGTACAACAATGGTAACTGTTCTGAAATCTGAGCATAAAACTGTGGTGAGACTTGGCTACATTGTAGTACACTATGAACAAAGTATGCTAATAGTTGCCCTTTTCTGGGGCCACAGCTTGTCCTAGCCATCTATTCCCCAGGCTTGGAAAGGAGCTGCCAGATATGTATTGTTATTCTCTTCCTGTGAAGGATGACTGATGAGGCAGCCTCTCCAAAGCTAGTGTGTATGAGGTCATCCAGGGCTTGAGCCTGGAAAGCCTAAAACCGGAGACTGTACCCTGAGTCACTAAGCCAAACTGCATCTTGGAGGTGGCCTGCAACATCTGTGGAAGGGAACACATCTGTCCAGACACCCTATCCTCGGAAGCTTGTATGTGCTCTGTTCACACGTGCACTTGCTGAGGCTCTAAAGCAAGTGGAGGGATCTGTAACAGATCGGAGCCAATTTTCCTGGAAAGTTTTACATTCACTTCTTGAAGCTGTTAGATCTGCTGTTATCAATTAATGCATGTAGAATTCCTTGAGGTTTATTTATTTTTACTTTATTTGTGTTAGTATTTGTCTACATGTATGCATGTGGACCACACATGTGCACCTGGCCCCCATGAAAGCCAGAAGAGGGTGTTGGATCCCATGGAACTGGATTCATGGTTGTGAGTCACCGTGTGATGTTAGGAATCAGAAACTCAGATCCTCTGCAGGAGCAGTGTCAAGTGCTCTTAACCACTGATCTTTCTCTCTCCAGCTCCTCCACAGGGGTTTTTAATAACAGAAATGGTTCTGGGAGCCAGGCATAGTGGCTCATGCCTATAATGCCAGCATTTTGGAAGCTGATACAGGATTGTGGGGTTGAAGACAACCTAAGCTACAAAACAAAACACCCCATAAGAACCAGACCAACCAACTAGACAACAACAACAACACACACACAGACACAGAAACACACAGACACACAGATGCATAGACACAACTCAAGCACACAAACACACACACTGAACACACACATATTAGCAGGTACACATACATGTGCGTACACACACTGCAGACTCACCCTTTCAGCGACCACCATCCACATCTTTAAACCTGAGGGTTTTCCGTGTGGTTTGGGGATACCCAGAAGCACCCAAGACCCAAGTTGTTTTCAAAATCATCCTAAGATATCTGTTTCCTCTTTCATTCTCACGCGGGACTTCTCCAGAAGATTCACGGCATATGACTGCTTTGCCGCTGTTTAACCACCGCTTGGACATTCTTGTCTGAAAAAGTTTAAAATTTTCTAAAATGCATACCAAAGTTCTAGCCCCGACACACACACAAACTCGTGGGGGAACTTCCAAGCCCTTCCCCCTTTTAATTAATTTAAGATAAGGTCCCATCTATTACAGGTCCTTCTCCTACTCCGTCTGAGCCAAGAATGACCTTGAAGTTCTGGTCCTCCCGCCTCTACCCCCTGTGCTGGAATTACTGGTGCGCAGCAGCATACATTGCTCTCTGCTTCTTCCCCACTGTGAAGGACTGGACCCTTGAACTGTGTGCGGAAAGAAGCCCTTCCTTTCTGAAGTTGCTCAGCTCAGATGTCGTGTTATACAGAGACAAGTAACTGGTGTAGAAGATAGCCATATCTTTGGGATCTTGTAGGGTAGTCCCCAAGATCCCGAGGTCATGGGCCCTAACACTCTGTGGAGACTCTTCTGTGTATCCCTAGAGCATCCATTTGAATAGAGCAGGCTCCGTTCCTGCAATTGTGAAGGAGGCTTCTTAAGAAGGATGCTGGGATCAGGTTTTTCTGTGTGATTAGAACTGAGTTCTCCAGTCTTTTGCGTTACACCCACTCTGCTTCTCGGTCTTACGAATTAGCTGTGTGCAGATTAAGTGTCCTTAATCAGGCTATCTTGAATTACAATGTGAAGCTTCTGCCACATTCCACAGACTTCTTTGATTTTCCATTTCCTGTCTGTGATCACAGAATAGTAAGTGGCTTCCCAGGAACTGTGAAGAGGGCAGATTAGGGGGTGCAGGGACAGGGGGTGCTGGGTTAATTGATTAAAATCTTATCATTTCCGTGAGGGTTGGAGAGCCCAATCTGTATCGCTCCTTCTTGGCATCGTAGTCTCTCAAATTGTTTTATTATCGTCCTGACAGACCAGCTAATGTCTGATACTATTGAACCAGGGTGCTCTTGCCGTGAGCACTCATTACTCCACGATGAGATGATCTTCACTCTTAGTTGATTATTTGAGAGCTGTAAGAGCCCTCTGTGAGTTTTGAATTTCCGTGCCAATGTCCTTTGCGCCGGACCCTCCCCAGTGCTAACCCTCCTGGGCTTTGAGAACCACAAATGATGGAGTTCGTGTTCTCTGCTACAAAGAGAGTCACAGTGTGTGCCAGTGTTCACAAGATTCCTAACCTCTACTGTGGCCCGTTTCACTTCCTTTCTTGCCTCCGGGGTTAATGTGTATCACTTGTTATCAGTGGTCTTTGTTTTCCTGGCCCCAGTACCTTTGTGGAGGCTCTATGCCACAGTTTGAGAACTCTGAGTATCTGAGGTGAAGCTTTTCACACAGTTCTGAGAAGTGGAAGGGAGTAGATTGGGTTCGCTTGCTATGGACTTTCTTGCGTTCTTGCTACCCGACTCCTCCTAACATCATTTCTCCAAGTAAGACTTAAAGAGAAACACCGCAGAACAAGGTATTCTGACAGACAGACACCACTGAGTAAACTGGGAGCAGCCTAGGCAGCTGTCCCGCCTGGCTGCTCACTGATGCCAATAGTAACCTTGACTGCGGTAGACGTCTCAGGCTTTCTTCCTTGAAAAATAATCACTGATTTGTGTGTGTGTGTGTGTGTGTGTGTGTGTGTGTGTGTGTGTGTGTGATTCCACTTTATTTGAGACTAGATCACTTGTTCACTGCCAGGCTAGCTGACCTGGTAGCCCCTAAGGATTCTCCTGCCTCCCATCTTGACATAGAAATGTGAGGCTACAGATGCCCCCTGTGTCTGCCTTTTACATAGGTTCTGGGGATTCAAACTCAGATCTTCACACTCGGGGGTAATGGCACTATCCACTAAGCAATCTTCCCGGCACTCACTTCCTAGTTTTCTTCTTGCTTTCTGCTGGCTTCCTTGCTTAGCCTGTCCCTGCTCAGCAGCAAACACTAAGGACATCTCAAGGTTGTGCGTGGCTCCCACGCTTGTCTGCCGGTGACGAAGGTTCTCAGACTCTACTCTCCAGCCAGAGCTCCCATTGGTGCTGTAACACAGCATCATCTCTGCCGTGCCACAAGAGGTGCTTGCAGCAGTAGGTGTGACCAGAACCACGGAGCTACAACCGCCACTGTTCGGTGCAGGCCAAGATCTCAGAGCTGACTTGCTGTCTCTTTCACTTCTCAGCCATTTTCTTCAGAAAGGACTTGAAAGTAGAACAGGCAGTGAAAAGCAGGCCCCGGATGGTCTCTCAGCATTTGCTAAGCACTGTGCTGTAATTCTGGGGTCTGTACCAGTGCTTGTCCTGTCCCAGGAGCACCTTGACACACGTTAATTCCTCCCTGGTATTTTATATTGTTTAATGAAATTAGAAATTGGTCAGATGGAGGAAGCCACCTGAGGCAGCACACGTGGAGGACATCAGACTGCATCATGGGGCAGCGGGGGGAGCTCTGAGAAGGGCAGCGCCCTGTGTCCTGGTGGAATAGAGGCTGACGTCCCCATGTCCCTTTCTGATGATGGCTTCACTTTATGCTGTTTGTGGCCAGATGTTTTTTGGGGGTTAACTTCTCTTTTCTCTGCCATAGCTAAAGACAGACTTGTTCTTTGACTTAAAATGTCTTGCACAAGGGCTCCAAGGAGGTGTCTATGATACCTTAAAGAGGGAAGAGAACTTCAGGGGTGAGTCCTCCTTGGTAGTGCTCAGGAGAGGAAGGGATTTCCTGGGTGAGGGAGGAAACAGGGCAGGCTTGAATTCTGACTTCTCCATGGAGACATTTCCTCTTTGTGTGTTTAATTTTACAAATCTGGGATGAGTTTGAGGTAAACATGGGGTGTGGTTAGCCACCTGATACATCTGCCATCTGTCCTTGCCACCCCATCTCTCCCTCCCCCTGTGTTCTGTGGGGTCTAAGTGTTTTTTATCTTGCTTTTACCTCTTCATGTACTGGCCTCCGGCTGCTGAATATTGGTTCCTCTTAAAGGACAGTGCCATTTCCTGGATCCAACTCACTCTCCTGCATTCTACTTACAGAGCGTCCTGTCACCTTCTTCCTGGAGACCCTGCTGTAAGGTATTGCAGAAGCCATTATCAAAGTCTGGAATCTGACAAAGAAGCTACCACCCCCTCCCCATGCCTTTTCAGAGTTTATTGTTCAGTCCTGAAGATCTAACTAAGCTCATTTTGAGCTCAGCTTAGAAAAGAATTTTGATTACTCTATCTATCTATCTATCTATCTATCTATCTATCTATCTATCTATCTATCTATCAATTTGGGGGCTCATTTATGTCATGGCACATGTGTGGAGGCCAGAGGACAACTTGCAGGAGTTTCCTCCTTACACCATGTGGGATTGAACTCAGGTGGTCAATCTTGGCAGCAAGCTTCTTCACCTGCTGAGCCATATTGTTGGCCCCACTCTACCGTTTTACAAAGGGTTCCAGAACAGAAGGCCCATGGCTTTGACTGAGGAGCGAAAGACCTGTGTATGAACTGTAGATGCTGGTTAGGTCTGGACTGAAATTAGGCAGAAGGAACAGCACCCTGACATAGGACTCTGTCTGACCTAGAGATAGTTTGTGAGACAACTAAAACTATTAATAGCAATGACTCGCATGACTTTGGTGGCTTCCACAGAGCAGCCTGGGGACACAGGCCCAGTTCCTCTGCTGCCAGGATGTCATCTGACTCCCTTCGCATCTAATGGGATAGGAGCCATGCTTATCTGTCTACACAAGACTGAGGCAGCTCTAGATTTCCCTTCCTCCTCCTGTCATCAGATCCTTGTCAGTGATGATTTCATTTGCTCATTAAAAGAATGGCAGCACTACGCATGTAAAACAGCAAACAGGGACCTTGATGGGTGGCCAGCTATTTCTGATTTACTGTTCTGGGATTATTTCTTCTTCAGTGTATTTAACCTTTTCTCCCGCCTGAAGGTTTCCTTCTGGCACCTTCTGTAGGGCTGGATTGGGAAACACAAATTGTTTAACTTTGTTTCTCATCATGAGATGTTTTTCTTTCTCCTTTGCTCTTCTGCGTGATAGTTTTGCTGGATATGGTAGTCTGGCCTGGAATGTGTGTTCTTTCAGAACATGCAGAGCGTCTGTCTAGGACCTTCTGGTTTTCAGTCCCTAATCAAAAGTCAGGTGTTAGTCTAATGGGTCTGCCTTTATATGGGAGTTGATCTCTTTCCCTTGCAGTTTTTAATATCCTTTCTTTATTCTTTGCATTTAGCGTTTTGATTATGTATTTCGGAGACCTATTAGGCACCTGTTTCTTTATAGATGGGGGAAATTTTCCTCTGAGGTTTGGCTTAAAATATTTTCTGTGACTGTGAGCTCGGCCTCTTCTCCCTCTATAGCTGTCATTTCCAGGTGTGCTCTTTTGAAAGTGTCCCGGATTTCCAGGGTTTTGTACCAGAATTTTATTAGACTCAACATTTTTTTTTTGACTGAGCTGTTTCTACTACCTTGTCTTCAAAACTCGAAATTCTCTCTTCCACTTCAGTCTGCTCATGAGGTTCTCTGAGCCTTATGTCTCACCTCCCCAGATTTTTTTCCAGTCCTATTTCAGCCTGGCTTTCCCGTTTCTTTGTGAAACTCTATTTTCATGTCTGGAAATGTTTGCATTATTTCATTCGACTGTTTGTGTTTTTGAGAACTTCATTAAGACGTTTATTCATATCCTCTTTAAGGTCCTTGAACATATTTCCTAATTGCTATTTTGGAGTCCTTGTCTCGTGCTTCAGCTAAATTGCTTTCCTTGGGGTCTGTTGCAGTAGGGGTGGCAGGCTTCTGGTGGAGGTTGTTTGTGACTGTGTTTTTTCAGCTGTTATCTGGAGTCGTGGTGTTTGTAGTGTTTCTTGGAGTGGATGTCTTTGTTGGGTGGGTGTTCAGTTCTTCGGTTGTCGTTACCTCAGTCTTGTCAAGTTGTGAGTGAGCAGCAGAATGATTTGTGGTCTTGAGTCTCATAACTCCTCTAGGGTTTAGGATTCAAGCTCTGACAGGCCCAGATTGAAGTTGAGGCTGGAGTTCTGGGTTACTACTCCAGCAGTCCAGATCATTGGGGTTGAGTAGGATTTGAGATAGTCCAGCTGGTGGTGAAGGGGACTGACCCAAGAGGTCTCTGAGTAGTAGTCATTCCAGCTCCACAAGGGTGGTAGTGAAAAAATGGAAGACCTAGGGGTGTTACCCTATGTCTGCCCTGGATGCTGATGGATTAGTCAGTGTCCCCTAGAGAAATAGAACTGATAGAATGAGTATATATATACATATATATATATATATATATATATATATACACACACATATGGCACATATATGTATATTTAACACATACACTATATATCATTATATTTAACATTTATATTTGGTATATATTATTTATTATATTTAATATATGTAAAAATACATAAAAAGTATATAATATGTATGATGTTATATAAATATAAAATCTATTTATATGTAAAATATATAGTATATAAACAACACACATATGTGTATATATATATATGTGTGTTTGTGTGTATATATATATGTGTGTGTGTGTGTATATATATATATATATATATATGTTTATATATATGTTTATATACATATATATAAACATGGTTTATCAGAGTGGTTTACAGAGTGGTCCAGCTAGACTAGCAATGGCTGTATCCCAAAGAAAAGGCCAAGAACCCAATAGTTGTTCAGTCCACAGCACTGGATGTCTCAGCCTGGCTGTCAATATACATCACAATCCCAAATAAGTGTCTTCTAATAACAATGAAGGAATGACTCTGAAGCAGGATTGATGGACTTGGCATCAAGAGTGAGGACAAACAGACAAAAAGCAGAAGTTCTACATAGGCTACCACCAGAAGATGTGGCTGAGATTTAGAGTTCATCTTCTGACCTCAGAAAATCCAGATTTAGGGTGGGTCTTTCTGACTCAGTTGATCTAGTCAAGAATTTAATCCCTCACAGCTATGCACAGCCACTTAAGTTTTAGCTGATTCCAGATGCGGTCAAGTTGACATCCAGGATGAGCCATTACAAGTGGTAAGGCCCAAAGGCCTGGAGATGGGTTGGAAGGATAGACTGAGGTGTGAGCCACTGCTGGACTTCGGGCTTCGTTCTAGAGTAGGATGGAAGAGAGGAAGGAGGCGCAGGTGGTCCACCTGGGTCCCAGCCCAGTGTGCTGCTGTGCAGTCTCCGATAGGGAGGGAGGGGACAGGCTGGAAGGAACAGCCGAGGACAGCTGAGGAAGAAGAGGAAGGACTAGGGAACCTTGGGTCTCTACCACAAGTGTTGAGTGTCAGGCAGGTCCTGTGGAGATGAGGTGGACGAGGAGAGGCAGGCAGTACCTAGAGAAGCTAGCATGGAGGAGGGTGGAGAGGCACAGGGAGTCTAGCTGGGTTCCAGTTAAAGTGGTGGCTGTAGGGTCCCTGGTAGAGACAAGTTGTTTGGTAGACAAAGGATCATAAAGGAATAGAGATGGGCGGGGGGTATGGCTGAGGAGGGTGGCAAAGAAGAACTAGGGGGACCCTGGGTCTACACCAGGAGGCTGAGTCCCAGGATAATGGTGGACTAGAAAGGGGAGCCTTGGTAGCATCCTGAAGAGCAAACACTTATAGGCTCATGGAGCAAAACAATGAGAGGCCTTGGTGAAGTTTTGTGTGTGTCCCCCCCCCCCCGCCCCCATCACTTTGGAATGGGACAGCTAGTGAAAAGCCAAGGCTGAAGGCACTCGGGAATTCCTGATTCTGGCCCATCCGGTTAAGGTTTTGGCAGCTCTTCCCATTTCCCCATTCCATGGTGTTATGGGTTTATTTTGGGAAAAAGGAGTGTGACCTTCCTTGAAGCTGCAGCTAAAGGAAACTTAATAAGGAATTAGATTAGCACCATAAAAATAAAAGTCAAAAAAGGGAATAATGTTTCCATGGACCATGATAAAATGCATCCATTTAACCCAGAGGTTCCAGATACACCTACTCTGTGACTGGCCTGCTCTGTGACATACCTGTTCTGTGACATACCTGTTGTGTGACATACCTGCTCTGTGACACACCTGTTCTGTGACTTACCTGTTCTGTGACACACCTGTTCTGTGACACACCTGCTCTGTGACACACCTGTTCTGTGACCAACCTGTTCTGTGACACACCTGTTCTGTGACTGACCTGTTCTGTGACTGACCTGTTCTGTGACACACCTGTTCTGTGACACACCTGTTCTGTGACTGACCTGTTCTGTGACTGACCTGTTCTGTGACACACCTGTTCTGTGACTGACTTGTTCTGTGACACACCTGTCCCTTGACACACCGGTTCTGTGACTCACATGTTCTTTGACTCACCTGTTCTGTGACCAACCTGTTCTGTGACACACCTGTTCTGTGACTAACCTGCTCTGTGACACACCTGTTCTGTGACACACCTGTTCTGTGACTCACCTGTTCTGTGACTCACCTGTTCTGTGACCAACCTGTTCTGTGACACACCTGTTCTGTGACTGACCTGCTCTGTGACTCACCTGTTCTGTAACACACCTGTTCTGTGACTCACCTGTTCTGTGACCAACCTGTTCTGTGACACACCTGTGCTGTGACACACCTGTTCTGTGACTGACCTCTTCTGTGACTGACCTGTTCTGTGACACACCTGTTCTGTGACACACCTGCTCTGTGACAAACCTGTTCTGTGACACACCTGTTCTGTGACACACCTGTTCTGTGACTTACCTGTTCTGTGACTGACCTGTTCTGTGACACACCTGTTCTGTGGCACACCTGTTCTGTGACACACCTGTTCTGTGGCACACCTGTTCTGTGACTCACCTGTTCTGTGACACACCTGTTCTGTGACATACCTGTTCTGTGACACACCTGTTCTGTGGCTCACCTGTTCTGTGGCTCACCTGTTCTGTGACACACCTGTTCTGTGGCTCACCTGTTCTGTGACACACCTGTTCTGTGGCTCACCTGTTCTGTGACACACCTGTTCTGTGACTCACCTGTTTTGTGACACACCTGTTGTGTGACTGACCTGTTTTATGATACACCTGCTCTGTGACACACCTCTTTCGTGACACACCTGTTCTGTTACTGACCTGCTCTGTGACTGACCTGCTCTGTGATTGACCCGCTGTGTGACACACCTGTTCTGTGACTGACCTGTTTTATGATACACCTGCTCTGTGACACACCTGTTTCGTGACACACCTGTTCTGTTACTGACCTGCTCTGTGACTGACCTGCTCTGTGATTGACCTGCTGTGTGACACACCTGTTCTGTGACTGATGTGCTGTGTGACTGATCTGTGCTATGACTGTGAACTGTCAATGCCAGTTCACATTTTCTAGTAGCTACATTAAAAAGGGAGAACATGCCACATATAGTAGCATAGGCTTGTAATTCCAGCACTCTATACTTAGAGGCAGGAGGATAAGGTATTCAAGGCTAGCCTTGGCTACAGGGCAAATTCAGAGCTACCCTGGGCTACTTTAGACTCTAAGTTGGGTGTTTTGTTTAAAAAAAGAAAAGAATGTGCAAATTGATGACATGTTTATTTAACCTAGCACATTAAAACTTGTCATTTCACTTTGTCATCCTATTAAATTAGAAATTTTACAATTCAGGTTTCTTGGGAGTACTAAACTCTGAACTATCATTTTTTTAAAGATTTATTTATTTATTATACGTAAGTACACTGTAGTTGTCTTCAGACACTCCAGGAGGAGTCAGATCTCATTACAGACGGTTCTGAGCCACCATGTGGTTGCTGGGATTTGAACTCAGGACCTTCGGAAGAGCAGTCAGAGCTCCTAACTGCTGAGCCATCTCTCCAGCCCCTGAACTATCATTTTTATTTTGTGGTTTTTGTATCTCACCGTTGACATAAGCCACATATGGCTGGTGAGCACTGGGGTGTAGGGGAGAAGGAGAGAGAAGGCTGTGTTGCAGAAAGCCTCAGGATCCCTTGTAAACAGAAAGATTTTTGCATAGTCGCTGGCAGTCTCCAGTGTGTGGAGTCTGCACAAGGCGGGAGGCCCCTCCATCCTGCCAGCAGGCTCCTTTCTCCTGCCTAGAGACAATGCATCTTTCTGGAGCACTCATGCTCCTAACAGTTCTGGATGCAGATTGGCCGAGGGAGCCAGAGACACTCGGGTATGTGCGACCGGCTGTTTCTGTGTACCAAGTTGTGAATCCGCATGTGATGGTTGTGATGATGTTCAGTCAAAGCTGAAGAAGCCTTCTTTGGAGCGTGAGAGCTCTCTGGTTCTGTTCACACTTGGCTCAGTTTGGCAGCGTCTTTAATGATATTTACATGGAAGCATGCTATTTACACGCATGTGATGATATGCATCTCAGGATGTAAGCTGTTTTGGCACCACAGTGAGGAGAAGGAGGCCTTATGGGTAGCCACTTGCAGGGTGTCTGAGGAGGGCATTGGAACAACCCCATTTGTTGCTGCAATAAACATCAGGACCGAAACTAACTTGTGGAAGAACGGCTTTTTATTTCAGCTCACAGGTTGCCGTCCACCATCTTGGGATGTCAGGGCACAAGCTCAAGCCAGGAACCTGGAGGCAGGAACTGAAGCAGAGACCAGGAGGAACACTGCTTACTGCTTTGCTCTTGGCTTGCTCGGCTACCTTTTTCATACAGTCCAGGTCACCTACCTAGGGATGATGGCACTGCCCACAATGGGCTGGGCCCTTCTCCTGTATCAGTCAGCAACCAAGAAGCTGACCCATAGACACCTTCCAGGCAGTTCCTCAGTTGAAATTCCCTTTTCCCAAATAAGCTAGGGTTGTGACAAATTGACAAAAACTTACCAACATAACACACAAACGGGCTTTGTTTGTGAGTAGGTGTCGTAATCCCATAAGGAGTACATTTTATTCTTTAAACTAGTTATGTACATTGTGTGTATTTATGTTCAGAATTAAAAAAAATAAAAAGCCTCCTAAAGGCTGTATTGAGACACAGTGGGCAATTCTCTTACCATGCTGAGCTCTTAGTACTGTGTTTCTCAGGGTTCCGAGAACACTCCTTGGGGTACAGGGCCCCAGGGCACCTCTCTTCTTGGGACAATTCCTGTTTCTACATTCTGCTGTGTGATATGAAGATCCCCAGATGCCTGCGTGCAGCCTTGGCCTCTGCATTCCTATGCCTTTTTATATTCTTCTTCTGTCTTTCTGGCGATACCAGCCTGACTTTCCCGTGATCCTCTGGGAATGATTCTGACTCCCAACAGCTTCTCCATTCTGACCCAGCATTTGTTTCTGCTGCTGTCACATGTCCAAGAGGGGATGTGCCATCCTTTCCACTTGTGGGAGCTGAGGAGCAAGGGTGGCCATGATGAAGAGACTTCCTGAGGTGAATGGTGGTGATGGTCGCACGGCAACGTGAAGGTTCTTAGTGCTACTTGAAAATGCTTGCAATAGTAGTTTCTGTTACTGTATATTTCACTACAAGTTATAAAGCTTCCAAGCATCCCTCAAGTTGACTTGCTGATAGTGTTCTAAGACCAGCTATGGACTTTTTCCATCTTACCCCTGTGGTTGCTCTACTTGGGGTGCAGGGGGTGTGTGTGGACTTCAGAGTTCATATCCAAAGTGACTGCATGTGTGTGACAAGGCCTTACTGTAATGTAATGACAGCCGGTAATGAGCCTGTTCAGTACTGTGGGATGGCCTGCTTGTGGATGAACCAGCCTGACACAGCTGCTGATGTGGTGGAATTGACTGGGTAGGGAGTCAGCAAATAATTTGTATAATTCATTGCTGTGATAAATGCTGTAAATGAATGTCTGGGAGTCTGGACAAGCACCCCAGTGGGAAGCGTGCAAGTTTGTGCACAAGCAAACAAAAATAACTAAATAAAATTAGTATTTTATCTTAGCTTAATATACCTGAAATATTATCGTTCTTTAGCAATATAATTTTGTTCTTTACTTAAAAGTTTTGTGTTCTAATTTCATAATAAGTCTTTGGAATCACATATCTTTAAAAATTTTTTATTCCTTTTTGTTACATTTTAACTAGTATATTTAATTATTTGGGTGTGGGTATGTGTATGGGCATGTCATGGTACATGTGTGGAGCTCAGAGGATACCTGTGGGAGTTTGTTCTCTCCTTCAACCATGTGAGTCCCAGGAATCTAACTCAGGCCATCTGTAGGTACCTTTATCCTTGGAGACATCTCGCATACCCAAGAAAATTTTGCTTTCTCTCTTCTCTCCTCCCCTTCTCCCATACCCTCTCCATCCTGCCCCCTTCTTTCTACTGGTGATTGAGCCCAGAGCCCTGCATGTGTTAGGCAAACACTCTGGAGTTGAGGTATATCTTTATACTTTAACTATGTGGGGTTAATAGCTACTATTTTGAACTGTACCAGCACAGAATGAAAAATGAGAAGAAGGAAGAGTTACTGTGAGGATCTTGTAATAATTAGCTGATGTATCTTTCAAGTTTGCCATCAAGAACTGTAATAACGTGTGCGTTCATGGCATGTGTGTGTCTGTGTGTATGTGTCTCTGTGTGTGTGTGTGTGTGTGTGTGTGTGTGTGTGTGTGTGTGTGTGTGTGTCTGTATTTCTGTGTGTTTGTCTGTATGTACCTGTGTGTTGTTTCATCTTTGTCACTTTGAGATGAAGCCTTGAAATTAATTTAAAAGGCAATCCATTATCCTTGCCAGGCCCAGCCTCTCAGCTGGAGTGACTTACCATCTACCGAGTCTTCCATAACATCTTTCTAGTGCTACATCAGTAGGGTTTTGGTTGTTTTTTTTTTAAATAGAGCATGTATCTCTCTGAGCCATGAATTTCTTGGTTCTTATTAGATATTACAGTTGGAGCTATGGATCCAAAGTCTGAAACTTTCTGTGTAACAGTCTGTAATATACAGAGCTTCTTGGTTTCCAGCTGTCTAGCTGACGGGCCTGGAGTTGTGAGGATTTGAGAATGGAAGGATATTTGAGTGGTTGAGACTTGGCTGGTATGCCATTCCTTACCAACCCTCCCCTCTCCCTCCCACTTCTCTACCCCACTCCCTCCTTCCCTTTCTTCACTTTTAGAAGCTTGGATTTTTAAATGGAAATCTGAATTTAAAGAACCTTCTAATGAAAGTCTTAACTTGTTCCAGAAATTTCAAAATGACACCTATTGCAGCCAAGGGCCACAAATAGTGTTTAAAAAATTGAATTCTTATTTCTTCTGTGCACATTGAAAAAGCTTCACATTGAGAAATGATTGATTTTAGTGTTTCACCAAATTGGATCTACTACAAAGCTCGGGCAGATTGATGTTATAGAAATAGCAGTCTTAAAGGAATTTATATATTTAAAAAGGCTTCGGGTGAACAGTGTGATTATCAGCTTTACCTGTGAGAGAAATTGCTAGGGGTGGTGGCTTCTCCCTCACACCAGGCTCTTTGGTATTGACAGATCCATTAGCGAGTGTAATTAGAAAAGCAAAGTCAGACTTGGAATAATTAGGTTAAAGTCACAAATGATGGCTGGACAGAATAATAGGTGTCGTTCCTGCTGCTGCGTGAAGGGGCCAAGGGAAGGGAGCAGGGCTGTGTGTCGAGATTTCCTTTCTGTGTTGGAGAGCTTAGTGGATTGTTCCGAACAACCAGGGCATTGCTTAAGTTCCTCTGAAGATGTCTGAAGAGCTTCATTTCCAGGGGGGAAATGGGCTGCAGAATGTTTGGCTAAACAAAAACACAGTCATAACAAAAGCAGAGTCGACTGTGTCCCAGGAGTGTTGAGAAATATGTGGTTTTGTGGGTTAGGATTGCACATGTTTTCATTCCTTTTCTTAACTCTTGGAAGGATGGTGAATTTATTTATAAGGAAAGCATTGCTTATTTTAAGAGACCTTCCGTCCATTGAACAGCTCTAAATACTTTTCATCAGAGACGTGATGTGAGAAAAGACTAATCTTGGCAATCACTCAGGGAAACACTGGCTTTCCAACGGGATTTGAGTATAACTATGTGGTTCTAAGCTTTCTTCCTATGGGTGAAGAACAGGAAGGACTTGAGAGACAGGTATATCAGCCACGGGTGTCCGTGATGCTCCGTGAGAGTAGCCAGATAGGCTTCCCTTGGCATCCTTGCCGTGCCCTGTCCTCACTGATGGGCATACTGAGTGTCAGCGGTGTGGGGATAGAAGCAAGAAAGGAGGAAGGGCATCCATAGCCTACATTGTCAAATGCCCCAGCCAGACTCTCAAGCCCATCACGTCTCGACTTTTGAGTCATAGGGGTTGAAAATTCAAAGGTCAGTATTATGATTTGTGACTTCTCAAATGAACTGGAAATTCTGGGAAATGGGTGCAGCTGGAAATCTGAGATTGTTCTATTAATAAGCAAACCCCACCATGACTCAGAAGGATAAACAGTATATATTTTTCTCATATAAGTGGAATCTGGAGAAAGAGAAGGAGGGAGGGAGGGAGGGAGGGAGGGAGGGAGGGAGGGAGGGAGGAGGAGGAGGAGGAGGAGGAGGAGGAGAAGAGGAAGAGGAAGAGGAAGAAGAAGAAGAAGAAGAAGAAGAAGAAGAAGAAGAAGAAGAAGAAGAAGAAGAAGAAGAAGAAGAAGAAGGAGAGAGATTTACATGAAAATAGAAAGGGACTGTGTGTGAAAGGAGAAGGGAGAGTCCAAAGGAAGGGCGGAAGCAGAACAAATGGTAGATAGAAGGAAATATTTGGGGAATGGAAGAGGACCAGGGAGTAAGGGGATGGAGAAGGACCAGAGAGAGAGGGGATGAGGGAGGGCAGTGTGGGGGTGAGTAAGACCATCTATGTATTGGTGGCTCCTTTGAGCAACCCAGAACTTGGGCAACTGAGATAGAAGGACCACCATAAATTCACCGTTAGCCTTGGGGTACATAGTAAGGCTGGGGCCAGCTTGAGCCACACAGTGCAAGATTTTTTAGTACATGTTAAAATCTCAAAGCTGAGGCTCTGCTCCTGCAAACGTGAAAAACCAGCAGGAATCAGCCTGTGCTATGCTGTAAGGTACCTAGAAGAGAGGGGACATGCCGATGTTCAGCTTAGATCAGGTCCCGTCTTACAAGTTGCCTGCTCGTGTCCTGAATCATTTATTCCAGGCTGAAGTTGGGGTCTTGTTAAGAAGTTGAGTGTGAGGTGAAGTCACCGACTATTGTGGGCTGCTTGAGTCCCAAGTGTGTCACAGCAGACTAGGGGTCAGGAGTGTAAGCTGAGGAGTCTATTCCTGGAGTAGGGATACAGCAGGGAGGGCTGCCAGGGGTGGGGTGGGGTGGGGGGGCACATACTGCTTACAGTGTCATGCCCTGGAGATGTCATGCAGAGGGAGGAGGAACCTGAGATGTCCATGGTGTCCCTAAGGAACAATCTGGAAAGTCAAGGACAGGGTCTTACAGGGTATCCTTGTCAGGACCCATGTAGATGCCCCACAGTGAGAGGTGGCCCTCCATTGATAGTAGCTCTGTGCTACTTGCTTCTGGGGTGACTTGGTGACTGCCTTGTCACATGTGCTCTTTCTGTGTGTCCACTAGGAATGCTCCAAATGGTGGAGATCCTGCACAGAGCGTCCATGCACTAGGAGATTAATGCGCCTTACCCTCACAGAGATTCGCTCCATCAGCTGGCATGAGCCTGTCTGCCTCCCCAGCGGGGCATGTTGGAGCTGAAGCCAGAGAATCTGATACTCTCTAGAAACAAGAATACAAAATGACTAGGAGTAAAACTTGATAAATATATAATATCCATGTGACGAAATTTTAATATGCTCTCAAGGGACGAAAAATACAACTCAAGTAAATCAAAATGGCGCTGGGCTGTTGTGGATAGCAACTAGCAGCACGGTGGAAACCGCGAAGTTTTAATGCTCTTGCTTAAGCTACAGTTTGAATACGATTCAGTAAAAACATCAACACCTTTTTAAGAGAATGAAGGGGGAACTTGGTTAGTTGATTTTTTTAAAAATGATTTTGAAAAAGACATTAAAGGAGGTTTAGAAATTAAACAGAAAGAAAAAGTGCAGGAAACAGACCCAAAACATACTTATGAAGCTAGGGTGGTGAACGAGAGTTTAATGCAAATGAGTTAATTTATTACAGTCACAAACAACTCTATTCATTTAAGCGAAAAGTCGCCTCTCAAATCAATAAGGAAAAGTAGGTAACCTTCAGGGGGTTGAATTCATAGTGTATGCTTTGCAAAGTAAATCTGAAATATATTTAAGATTTACATGCAAAAATGTGATACCTTATGAAGCATTAACAGAAAAGTTATATATTCCAACATCTTTTTGCTATAATAACATATGCAACTCAACTTTTGCAAAGTCAAAAGGGAAGTATTGAATTGATAGGAGAGACACACTTGCAGCCTGTATCATCAAGAACTAAATTCTCTAAGATCGTTCTTGTGGACCAGGTGGAAAATTGGTCAAGAATCCAATAAAAACTGGGCAGAGTTCCCACAGCTCATAGGCACAGTTTGAATAAGGAAGGGTTAATAAGAGAAGCCATGGATTGCATAGAAAGTGTAGATGGCACCACACAGGGATCGTTTTCTCTTTCCTTTCCTTTTATTATGAGATTTCCAGGGCATGGGAAGAGAAAGGTTTTTTGTTTTTTTTTTTTTTGTTTTTTTTTTTCCATTTTTTATTAGGTATTTAACTCATTTACATTTCCAATGCTATACCAAAAGTCCCCCATATCCACCCACCCCCACTCCCCTGCCCACCCACTCCCCCTTTTTGGCCCTGGTATTCCCCTGTACTGGGGCATATAAAGTTGAGAAAGTTTTATAGAGAGATGTAAGTCTTTACTTCTTTATGAACGAAGAAGTCTGGCGCTATCTGAGCCCATGACTGTCTGTAACTCAGCACAGTCACGCCTTTGGCTTGTTTCTTTTGAGGTGTGGTCTCACTATGTGCCCCATACTCACCTTGGATTCACAACTCCTCTGCCTCAGCTTCCACAGTGCAGGGATGACAAGCATGCATTTTCTAAACGTGTCTATATATATGTGTGTGTG
Source organism: Mus musculus (assembly GCF_000001635.26). Lineage (NCBI taxonomy): Eukaryota > Metazoa > Chordata > Mammalia > Rodentia > Muridae > Mus > Mus musculus. Next base: position 50,107,927 of record NC_000083.6, on the reverse strand, counting down.
TGTGTGTGTGTGTGTGTGTGTGTGTGTGCGCGCGCGCGCTCGCGCATGTGAAATCATGTAGGGATGATACTCTTATTAAAGCTATGAAGAAACGAAAGCTTTTATAATCACTAATGTAACACGTGAATAGATCTACAAAAAAATAAAGCAGGAAGTGCTCTGTGCACCTAGGAACCTGAGGCAGGGGGATCACTGAATGTTGGTCTACAGAGTGATTCCTTGTGTCATTTAACCAGAGCAAACCAAGTGTGAACACCATGCCCAGCCTAACAATATCCTTTTCTTATGGAATACTTTGAAGCAACATAGAACGGATATATAAGGTTATTCTGATATTTATATAAAAGGGGATAGATAGGTGGGCCTATCATAGATAAATTAGCAATTATCAATGCATATCTAAAAATAGGTCACAGTCATTGCCTCTAGGGAAATGGCTGAGGGCTTGCACGTAGATTTTCTATGCACATGAATTTTGACCTTGTCTACCCTGCTCATATTAATAAATAGGCTGGATGAAGTGGGAGAAAGCTTATAAAGTCTGTGGAAGGCTGGTCTGGAAAGAAGTGACCCAGAACGTACCCATGAGTTCCAAGAAAGAGGGACTTAGTCATGGTTTGGAGGATTGTGGTGATGGGTCTCTGATGGCCTCCTTTTCTCCCTGTTCCTAGCGGAGCTGCCGAGATCCTCCGCCACGAGGTTAGCCTCTCTGCGGGACCTGCCTGACCAGCTTCTGGAGCTGTACCAACAAGGCTTCTCACTGGCCGCCCTGCACCCATTTGTGCAGCCAACCCGCAGGCAAGAGAAGATCCTCCTGGAACACATCTTTCGGGCCATCCTGGTCAAGAAAACCAACAGGTAAGGGACCCAGCACCCATTCGCATCCTGTCATGTGGAGACGAAGGCATCTGGATAGTTCCGTAGAGGGCATCCGTCGAGTGCGGAGGGAGGATGGGTGGATTTGCATGCTGTCCCTAAGGCCCTGCATTGTGATGGGGTAAGCCAAAAAGGATAAGAAGTTCTGTGACATGCTGTGGTGAGAAGCAAATGCCATATCTGACTGCAAGGAGAATTCAAGCTCATAGCCCCCTCCTTTTAATTTACGGGCAAAACTTAGCTAGAACAATGTCTTCTCTGCAGAAGTGTGCTTCCGGAATCAGACGGCAAGTAAAAATATAATAAAGCCATTAATCTGAAAATCCATGGCTGGAAACATTTTATTAGAGGCTTTATACAAGTTCAATGTTTCCCTCCAAAGTTTAGGAACACTTCACAAATCAGAACCTGCCAGATGTTATGTCAATTACCTCTGAAGGGCAGACCTTCTCACCCCCACCTCCTGTCTCCCACACCCACCTCCTATCTCTCACCTCCCGTTTTCTATCTCCCACCTCCTATCTCCCACCCCCACCCTCCACCTTCCACCCCGCTCCCAATACTCGCACTGAGCTGGTCTTGATTTTAACTTTGAAGACAAGATGGTTTGAGTGTGTTTTTCAGTCTGGTTTGTTCAGCTGAGTGTTACTTTTGAGTCTTGACTTATGCCTGAGTGGGAAAAGAGGCAGGCTTCGTCTTCCAAATAGAGCAATTACTCATTTTAAATGCTTAACAAATAATGATAGAAGCAGAAAGTAGCTCTAGCTGCTTTTATAATAATGAACTTTGAAGCTGGGCGTGATGGTGGAGACCTGTGATTCCCATCACTTAGAAGGTGAAGGCAGAGCAAGAGTTGAAGGTCTAGCCTCAGCTACATAGAGAGTCCCAGGCTAGCTTAATGAACATGTCAGTAAAGAAGTCTGAGAATGGAAACTGCATCTACCCTCTGGCCAGCTATCTCGGGGGAAAAAAATAAGCAACAAGGCTTGTGTTTTAAAGGAAAGGGTAAGCAAGTTGTGTTCATCTTTGTAAAAGTCTTTGCAGCAGACACAACACTGACCTAGTGTATTCACAAAAGCCACCTGTGGAGCCTGAAGTGACATGCCAAGATGGATTTCATAGTGGCTTACCAGGTGATGCTTCTTGTTGTGACAGTCCTGGGTCACAGTGTTGTTTGCGTGATGACACTTTGTGGTGTCTGCTTTCTACACGTCTTGGTTTCTTTGTGTCTGTTAGCCATGGATCAATATCCGATATAATCACATGAGGAAATTCTTCTGCGGTCCATGGTAGTATTAATTCACACAGACACAGGGAGTGCACATAACGGCAATGGCTTATGTTAACTGAGCGTTCCTTGTATGTCACATGTGATAACTATAATCTTGTCTGCATCATTGGCTCATGAAATGGAAATCCTGATTTATTCCTAGTTTTTCAGGGTAAAGCCCCAGTCACCATGCAGCATGACCAAAGTTTAAATTGAGAGTCTGTATTAAGCCACCAGCAACTGCCTGGGAAGAAACTCTTCTCACAGAGCAGCCTCGTGCATTTAACAGGGAGCTTTTAAAGACAAAGATGCAAAGATGCAGAAAAACGACATCCTGGTTGGCAGTTGCAGGGGGCAGTAAAGCAAGCAAGCAGCTTAACAGAAGCCAAAACCATGCAGTTAGCTGTGGGATTTCAATCCCAGGTTTCTAGAACTTACTCAGCAGGCGTAGAAAAAGGAGGGCTCATTCACTGAGACAAGATGAAGGAACCTTTGCCCTGTCACACCAGGAAACCATCTCCCATGCCTCATGTTCTTGCCTCAGATGATCTTAGGGGAGGTCCTTTCATTTCTAACTCTCCTCCCTTTTTATCCAATAGCCATCGGGGAAAATCATTATTATTTTGAAAGGAAATAAAACAAAACAGGCTCACTGTGTGTTAATATGTGTTGCAGGAAGCACAGCCCAAGGTACCAGTGAAGTTGTTTATTATGCTGGTCTTTTGTCATGGCGTTGAGAGGAGACAAGCCTCTCAGATATCAAGGGTATTCTCTTTATGTTCTGCTGTGGGAGGTGATGACAACACAGGAGTTGAATGAAATATGTATATCACAAACACACTGACACATATGAAGATATGTCTCTTCTTCTGCCTGCATCCAGAGTTGCATCCTCAAACTAATCTGTCTGCAGATCTTGTAGGGGTGCTGTTAAAGAACATCGTGAGTCAGCAGGTCTGCAGTCAGGCCTGGGATGCTGCATCCCCAGTGTGGTCCCAAGTGATGCTCACACCATGCTGAGCTCACACTTTGAGCTCATGCTCATTCACAAGAATGGAGAAGACCTGACTCTTTTATCTTACCCACACTGTTAGGGTTTCTGCTCTTCTTTCTGGGATAGCTTTGGGTACAGAGAAAAGTCCCAAGGCCCCTGTCTGGAGGGACCATGTTGTAGGTTGTGTGAGGTCGCTGGACGTGGTAGAGTGTCAGGGAGCATGAGTGGAATGTTCTAAACCTGCCATTGTATAATTGACACCGTGAGAAGTTTGTAACATACAGTTTGCAAGGCACGTTGGTGAGCTGGGTGAGAGTGCCACTGTTCAGTCCTTACAGGCCAGCCAGGAGAGCCGGGGCTTAGACAGGGGATTAGACAGGGCAGGAGAAAATAAGGTTTTTTAGGTCAAGGCACTGGTGTGTGGGAGGGTTTTCCATGGAAGAGGATGACAGCCTCCTTGGCTGGAGTCACTCTCTGACCTGGAATGCACAGTGTGCTGTATCACTGGCTCTGATACACTCCATCTCCTGAGACAAGAGACACAGACATCTCCATTAACTTTGTGTTGAGTCCTTGGAACTGATTTTTTTAAAAAGAAAGCTGCAAAAATCTGATACTGTACCAAAGGAAACCTGGCCAGTGGATCTCTCAGTTTCACCCTGGATGCTGTTGGGCAGGAGGAGGCTGACGGCTAAAGCACGGTCGTTATAAGAAATACTGTCAAAGGTGCTTTCCTCTCCTGGCCAATGCAGTAACAGTCTGTCTCTGCATCAAGAACCCACCACCAACCACCACACAACTGCAAGCAAGCAAAGAGAAGCCCCCAAAGCTGTATCAGCAGGTAGTTGAAGAAATAAAAACAGAAGAAAGCTTATGTGATTAATTTTTAATAGGAACAGATAAGGCAACACTTTTAGCCAAGACTGCCAACGTCTGACAGCCATAAATACTGTTAAACGAAATTATTTAGCTCTGGAAAAAGGAATGAGTGCCTAGTTAATATTTCCCAAGTAGGCACACTGAAGGAGATTTAGCAGAACAATCTATCTGCTTTACTGGTTGGACAAGTGAAGTAGACTGGCTAGAACCACCACAGAAGAAGGACTATTTTAAACTTGGAAGGAGAACACAAAGTTTTTGGCAACTAAGTGGACTTTGGGGAATGCAGTGATATAAAGAGAAAAAACAACTCGATTCAAGCTTATATCCATCCATCCATTCATCTATCCATCCATCTATCTATCCATCCACCCATCTTTCCATCCATCCATCCATCCATCCACTCATCCATCATTCATCCATCCACCCATCTGCCCATCTGTCCATCATCCATCCATCATCCATCCATCTGTCCATCCACCCATCCATCATCCATCCATCCATCCATCTATCCACAGATACCTACTAACGTTGTGGGATTACCATAGATGTTGTTTGTTTATGTCTGGGCCATTGTGACAAACAGACATCACAAATAAAGCAGGTCACTTTTTATTGCTTCCCAGTGCATATATCAGCTATCTATCTATACACTGGCCAATAAATATTCTTAGTAAGTTTAGATTACGTTACATTCTTCTTCTTGTTTTCTTTTTTTAAGGCACACACCTCAGTTTAAAAGGTAGTTTATTGCTAAAAGATGCTAATGATTATCTAAACTGTTAGGAAAATTATGTTAGTAGGTGGGCCTACTCAGCAGGGTTGCCACAAACCACTAGGTTTGTAAAACAGATTACCTGCAAAGAATGATAAAACAGGGGGTTGCAGGGTCTCCTTAAGACTTTGTTCCCTGGTAGGGGAGTAGAGGGCTGAGTTAGATATAGCGCTTGCTTCCCAGGAACCAACAGTCTGGTTGATAAAATTCTCATGACATATCTCTCTTGTCATCCTCCTGCTAAAAGAGAACCTATATTTTAATGTGGGAATTATTTCCTTAGATCTAAAATGATTTTGTCTTTATTATTTTGTGTATATATGTCTGTGTATAAGCACACATGGAGGGGAGAAGACAGTTTGAGGAGTGGGTTCTCTCCTTCCACGGTGTGGATCCCAGGACTCAAACTCAAGTTACCAACTTGGCAGCCTTTACCTGCTGATCCTTCTTGCTGGGCCCTGGATGTCATTTCTGGGCACATGGAAATAATGAGCATGAGGTGGGAAGATTTATTTAAGTCTCATGTGGAAATGCTCTGTAGCACCATGTAGGTAACTGGAGAGCATCTCTACAAATGAAAATCATTACCAAGTCCCCCTAAAGGCCATGCTCAGCCTAGTGACAGTGGCCCTGAACACCAACTTTTGACAGATTTCACTCAAAACCGCAAAAACATTTTCAGCTCTTTTCTTTTGAAACTCATGTTAACTACCATTCCATTTCAAGATGGCAGCCCAAACTGCGCACCTGTGCCAATCATTCTTGAGCTGAGTGTAGTGGATCCAGTTAAAGCCCTTGCTGGGCAAAGTGACTCCAGCATGAATAGCTGATCATGTGATCTTGAATAAGTGAGAAGACGGTACCTCTCTCCCTTGATTCTTTCTTAAAACCACTTAGTGTTTCCTTTATTTTTTTTTCCTTTACACAACGATATAGTTACATTTTGTCTGAATTCTAAGTGTAGTGAAGTTACCTCCTTTTTTTTTTTCTTCTGTGCAGTTCTCCTGGAGTGAGTTGCCAAAGATTTTAAAACTTCAAGGCTAAGAGAAGTTGGTTGTTGAAGTGTCATGTTTTGTGTTGTTACAGTGGTGGATGCAGAAATGTATTAGGATGCTCCGGATCCCAGCCACTCTATTGTTTAGTCCATAAGCAGGGCTCGTTCTGAGCTACTTCATTGAATGGGTAGAGTTTTCATCACTGATGAAGCTACTTGGGCTCAGGTTTCTGAGAGTTGTACCTAACGTGGAGCAAGGACTGGGCTTTTGGTAGGCATTTGCCTTCTGGCCTACGGTTATGAAGCTCATAGGGGAGCTAAACCTGATGCAGACAGCACAGCATGCACATACTCAAAATGGGTAAGTTTTTCAAGTTTCCATGAAACGCAGTACTGCCAAGTGCTTCTACATGGCCAGTGTGCTCTCCTTTGGGACTAGACTGGACTGTAGTTTCCCTGCCTTTGGGAAAGCTAAGTTGGATTGGTTTTACCGTGCAATCCTCTCCAGGGCGGTGCAGTGCTTGTCAGTAGAAAGGCATCTGTGGTAACTCCCTTCTTCCCTTGGAGACCATTCTGTGGCCCATCTGTCTGTTGACTAAGATAATTAACATTGTTTTATGTTGCAAACACCCTTGGAAATTGAATTTTAAAGATAAAAGTGTGTTGTGTAATTTTACTGGCTAACAGTGACTCTAAAGAAGTTCCTATTAGGTCTTAAGAAATTTACCTTGCATGAGCTTTCAACTGTATGCACAAATGTGGTGGTGTCAAAATGGCAGGTAGGTCTTGGCTTGCATCTTTACCACTCAATGCATGAACTAGAAAAATCATAACAATCTTTAAAAGATTCAAATATTAAAGTCATGCCTTGGAATTTAGCTACAATTCTTCACTCAAAAATAATAAATCAATTAATAATAAGTCAATTACAGACCGCTCAGTATCTGGCTGGTTATTTGCCAATAGTGAGATGATATCTTGATAATTCAGCTGCATAGTATGGACTGAAGATAACAGAATATATACATCCATACACACACACACACACGCACACACACACACACACACTCAAACACACACACACACACACACTCAAACACACACACACACACACACACACACTCAAACACACACACACACACTCTCAAACACACACACACACACACACACACTCAAACACACACACACACACGCACACACTCACACACACACACACATACACACTCAAACACACACACACACACACACACTCAAACACACACACACACACACACACACATACACACACATACACACACGCACACACACACACACACTCAAACACACACACACACACACACACACTCAAACACACACACACACACACACACTCAAACACACACACACACATACACACCTTTCATAGGCAAGAATAGCAGTGATTTGCAGCAGGGGTGTTTGTGTATTCTTTTTTGGTTTTTAGAAGAAACATCTAAAGGATGCCCTTCACAGGAAGGGAATGCTTTGTAGACCTTAAGTGGAGCATGAATGCATTACGTTGCCTTTTTCATGGCCCACAAGATAACAGGAACATTTTCTTTGGCATTTGAAAAGGGCAAAATTGGAAAAGTGCAGAATTATATTGGAACTAAAAGGAAAATTCTTTTAAAAAATTATAGCCGCAAGTGTCCCCTTTAAGTGGACTCCATGTCCCTTCATCTCTAATTTTTACCAATTACTTCGACTCTTGGGAGAATTATAGGGCTTCTGGAAAGAGGCTTCATAATCAAGGGAAATGCGCAGAGGGCGAAAGCGTCTACCAGAGTGCGCCCTAGAAAATGTTCGCACTCGAGGCTTGGTGATCAGCGTGGAGCTCACTGATTGTTAGAATCACACGTGGGGAAGAGAGAGTCGACGTGGGCTTGATGGTGATTGACAGGTGTTACTCTGACGGGAAGCCACAGCAGTGGGCTTGTTTCCAGACAGCAGAGAAACCCAGGAAGTTAGAAGCTTGATTCTGCAATCTGAGCAGAGAATAAATAAGTAGATGTCTGTTTAGTGGAGTTCATTATTGTGGATTCAGAAATAGGAAGGCTGCCCACTAGTTCCTCAGCTCCCCAAGGTGTGTGTCAAACCTGATTAACTGTCTGCTGCCCCTTCACGGCCCCCCCGGGAGCTCCTCGGTATCACCCAGCCTACTCTAATTTATTCTTCTTATTTCCCGGGTCCCCAGGAACAACACCCTTTCCGGTGTGTTAAAGTCACAGGATTCCTTGTTAATTATTGTGTTTGCACTTTCCTTAATATGCTAGCATCAAGCCGTGTCCTCCAGGGAAAAGAGGTTTTTTTTTTCCCCCAATCCACACCCCTAAACGGCTGGCTCCACTCTTCCTCCAGAGTGTCAGCCTTTGTCCAAAGTGGAGGAAAGAGAAGAGATGCATTTCTTTGCGTAGAGACAGACGCATCTCCCCTGGTCTCCGAGCTGGCTCTGGTTGCATGGGTCTTTCCCAGTGTATTTTTATTTTTGTAAAATTAGCATTCTCGTGCTTTCCAGTGTTTCCCCGCTAGTATTCCAGAGTGGTAGAGAACAGGGAGCAGGCAGCCCCCACGCAGAGGCAGGAGCACTGCCTTTCTTTGAGTTGCCTGTTGATGGTGAAATATATATGAATGCCACAGTACTCTGAAGCACCTGCGTCTGTTTTTAAATAAAATAAGGCCCCTTCCTCCTACACGGGCACTCACTCTTCAAACATTGGATTCTCTAGGAGGGAGATTTATTCTGTGGCACTGAAGGGGGCCAGAGGGGACACTGAGACACGATTTTGATGGCATACAGAACAGTAACTCAGTTGCAAATACTTTCATTAAAGTGTTTGCGACTTGTATGTCTTAGTTATACTAAATTTAAGAATTCAGATGGTCTTACCTTAAATCTTCCTGACAAACTTTTTATTTTTTTTATATAAGTCTTTTCTTCTCTTTGACAGTGTGATGGACTTTACGGGTGGTCGTACTAATTAAACACTAATTAAATTTTAAGTTTTCAATAAGAATACAATAAGAAGCAGGTGAGAAATAACTTTCAGTAGACATCAATATGATGAATGTCCTTCTAGTCTGTGCAAGTGTTTTATATAATACTTTAAATGGTTGAGAGATAGACCCCCCCTTTTTTTAGAGTTTTTTTTTAAAGGTTTTTTTGAGACAGGGTTTCTCTGTATAGCCCTGGCTGTCCTGGACCCTTTTTCACATAGATGTAAATGCTAGGAGGTGGATCATTAATTTTCTTCCTATTCATCCACCATGAGCTGGAACTTAACACGGCTACAAAAACTTTAAAATCCAAATTAGAAACTCATATTCATACAACACCTGTTTCTGAGGGTCCGAGAGTCCTTTGCTACATTCCTGTGTGTACTGAGTATCATAATTAATTCTCAGTGTATCTTAATGATGGTAGTTTTTGTTGCAATGTTGGTTGAAGACACTGTTATGTGTTCAGCTAAGATTTCATACATAACCCATTTGTAGCAAAAAGACATTATTATTTTCCCTTATTACCAGCTTTCCACTTTATATCCCAGAAAAGGGAAGCAGGACTTATTGATGACTTTGCGGTACTGAGATGGCGTGGGTGAAGGTCACGTGGGAGAGCACCTAAGACTCTCAGTGTAGAAAGACACCACCTTTGGCCTCACAGGCCCTGAGGCTTGTGGAAGTGGCCTTGGGGAATCCCGGGAATCCCCCCAGGTCTGTGGAGGGACTACAGGAGCAGAGGCCACGCTCACCCCCAGGCTGGTCTCCACACGGAACTGCTGGCACTGACTGTGTGGAGCTTCTGAGGTGGTCATGCCTCTGGCTGCCAGGGTCTGGTCACATTCTGCAGGGGATAGTGCTGGGCCCGAATGCATCATTGTCTCTCCACTCTGTCTAAGTGAACATGTGCGGGTGAGGTGCCTTCTGTGTCTTGTGAATGAGTTGCCTTTTTTTTTTTTTAATTGAGAGGAGGAGGAGGTGAGATCATCTTTGCAGAGGGAAGTTTATGGTACATGTGCATCCTTTGGTATGTTCATTCTTAAACCCATATTGCTTAAGTTCCCAGAATTGCTGTGCCCACTAACCCAGATCATACTGGAAATGAAAAACCTACTTGCCCACTGCAGATGTGTTTGTATGGCTTAACCGTCTTTGTCAGTCATCACGAGAGCAGCTTCCTACTACAGAGCCCTTGCACACTGCGTCACTAAACAGCACTGTCTTTATTCTTGAAGCTGAAATGAAGAACAGGAACCCCAGAAGGGACACCTGTGCGGGTTGCCATGAGTGTAGAGGCGAAGATTCTCTATGACTGTCTACTTTTAAGACTGTTGCTCTCTTAGTGATTAGGGCTAGCCGTAGGCTTGGGGTTACATGTTAGCGTAGAGTTTTTCAACCTTGATGTTTGACATTTTTGGATAGGATCATTGAGTGGCACTGCCTGGGCCTCACAGGGCGTTTTTTGGCATCTGCATGTTGATAACTCATTCCCATCCCGTGCTTGTAGCAGTCACAGGTGCCTCCAGATGTGACCAAACATCTGCTGGTGAGCAAGACTGCCTCCAGTTTAGAATGCCTGAGTTAGTTACCTGCAAGGCAGACCTCTGCCTTTATTCTTTATAGGGAGCCACCTTAGCCGAAAAACATTTTCTATACTCACCTAATCTTACCACCGAATGAAATGGCAGGTTAGTTATGATGAGGTGTTCCATGTATGTCCTAATTTGTTCCTGATTTTTAAAAAGATATTTATGTTTGATCGTGTGGGTGTGTGGATAGATGCATGACTGCAGGTACCTGTGGAGGCCAGGAAAGGGCATCAGATCCCCCTGGGCTGGAGTTATAGGTGGTCTTGAGCTCTTGAGCATGGGTGCTGGGAACTGAACTTAGGTCCTCTGAAGGAACAGCAAATGCTCACAACCCCGAGCCGTCTCTCGAGCTCAAAGGTTCTTTATTGTTTCTTTCCTTTATTTATTGGGTTCTGCATTATCTTTCTCCCTTGCTGGGGATCAGACCCAGGGACTCACACTTGCTAAACACATTCTCTACCTGACGTATATCCTCAACCCTTATCATATTAAATGATTACCATAAATGTGTAGCATGTATAGTAGTAAGAGAACAATTCTTCAGGATCATGGTCACTTCTGTTCTTTTTTTTCTTCTTCTTTTTCTTTTTTCTTTTGTTTTATACGAAGCCTAGAGTGATTTTCTGCAGGTCACAGTAAAACCCGCTGAAACTGTAATTACATTAACATAGTAATTTGAGGATAATTTTCACCTTCTATTTTCAAGAACACGGGGTTCAATATTATTGTTAGAAGTAACTCGCTAGAGCTTTGGAGTCATTTTGAGATCTCTGTGCTAGGTTGGCACGAGTGACATGTGTGGAAAAGACACACCCAGCCCAGAGGGGGAACAGAGACTACTTTTTATAGTTATTTTCAGAGACTTTAGGAGGAAAATGGAGTCAGTAGTCTGTGCTGTTTGGGTACTGATCAAGTTGTAGGTGTCCTGGCATCAGAAGCAACCTGCTCATCCAGTATGGAGCAGGGAGGCTCTCTGGAAATGGCTGCGTTCAGAGGAACACTTTCAGCTAAGATCTCCAAAAGGTTGGTCTGTGAATTATTTTAACTAAAATAGTCTATTATGGTAAGGTGAAGGCGAAAAGGCAAAATATCTCATGTTCTCTCTCTCTCTTTTTTAGAAAGATATATTCTTATAAAGATTTATTAAAATTTATAATTAATAGCAAGTTTAACGGTGTATGCGTGCAGTAGGGGTAGGTACCTCCATTGGATAGAGTTGTTAGAGCCCCTGGAGCTGGAGTTACAGGTGGATGTGAGCCACCTGATGTGCATGCTGGGAACTGAACTTGGATCCTTTGCAAGAGCGGAATACACTCTAAACCACTTCATGTTTTCTCTTATGTATAGAGTATAGTTAATGTAGATTTAAAATATATATGTATATATGCATACGACATTACAGGGGAAAAGGAATGAGCAGGAAGGAAGAAATAGCTGGGGGAGGGAAGGACTGTGGGGTACGTACGAATAAAGTACAATGATATATATGTGTAAGAATGTCAGATAACTCATAAAATGTGCACATGGCTTTAGAAGTCCTATGATGTGATAGCAGATTGAGAGTAATAGCCCTGTTCTAGTCACCCATCCCCAGACACAGAGAAATGGCTACCTCAGCTCTTAATAAGAGGTTGGGGGGTGTGGGGGGGGCACAGAGTGAGTTTAAGTACCACATCTATTAAGATCTAACTTGAAATGTAAAATTACCGAAAAGCCTTTTTGAAACATACACAGCCTTCCATTATATTTAAGAAGGAGCCTCATTTCAAGTGGACATCTGTGCCTTGAGATGCCAGCTTTAGTCATGCAGACTTCCTGTGGTCACCAAGGATAATGCTTGTTCCACTTGTCTCTCAGCCCCTCGGTGTTCTAACGGCTTGTTTGTATGCTTTAAGGCATATGTGAGACATTAGTGTCTCATACAAGCTTTTCCTTAAAGGAGATGTGGTTAAAATCATGTAGAGACAGTGAACCCAAAGGAAGCCTCAGGGTCAGACTTGTGGTTTCTGAGGAAAAGGTTTGCTGCTCCAAGTGTGGCTGGTGGGACAGAAGTGTCAGCATCTCCAGTCCAGGGTCAGCATCTCCAGTCCAGGGTCAGCATCTCCAGTCCAGGGTCAGCATCTCCAGTCCAGGGGCAGCATCTCCAGTCCGGGGGCAGCATCTCCTGTCCAGGAGCAGCATCTTTAGGGAGTTCCTTCAAAATTTCAGGTTCTCAGACACCCCCCTCCCCTTATGTAGAAACAGCATCTGCATTTTGGTAGACTCCAGATGAATGGTGGGTACATTCAAGTGTAAGGACAGAGCTAAGCATACGTACACATTTGCATCAAAGTTGGTTGTGCTTAGTTTTTGAAAACAACTTTCTGAATGTCTAGCCTACATGTATGTTTGTACACTGCGTGTATGTGCAGGGTCTGTGGAAGCTAGAAGAGGGTGCAGGGTCCCATGGAACTGGGGTTATAGAAGGCTGTGAGCACCCAACCACATGGGTGCTGGGAACTTGGAACCCAGGTTCTATGTGTGAGCAGGAGGTATTCTTACTATCAGAGCCATTTCTCCAGCTCTGGGACTGATGGGACTTTAAAATGCAAGCTCCCCTCTGAGTTGCACTGGACACATTTCTTCAGTGACCTCATTGGTTGCTGCAGATATAGAGTGTTTTGGTCCCCTGTCTCAGGCAGGTGCTGGGGTGTAGGTGGGAGAAACTAGAAAAGCAGAAATAGCAGCAGTCTTGAACATGGAAACTGTAATTATGTGCAAGCTGAGTGACTTTCTGTCACTCAGCTGACTGTGGCCCATAAAAACACCTGGGGACCACTCATGGGTAGCTATCCTTTCTATTCATGCATTGCAGATGTGGGACTTTTCCTGAACCAGCAAATGTTAGGAAGACTTGATTTTACTCAGTTGTTGTGTTCCTGATAAGATGCTATTAATTATGCATTATTAGGAACATTCTTTCTTTTCACTTTCTGTGTGTCTTTCGTGAGAGGCTGCAGGAGTCCGAGAGAGAGAGCAGGCCTCTTCCTATGGCTGTTCCCCATGGTTTCCTCTGGTTTTTTCTGTATCCCAGAGGGTTGAGAGAAAGGATCTTCATTTACCTTTGTGGCCTTTCGAGGCAAACAACAAAGGCCTTGAACTAGTTGTGAGTTGTTAGGTGGTTTGTCTAGCAAAGAGGCAGCCCTGACTGTAAGCTCTGAGACAGGATGTGGCAAGATTTTCTCTAAAGTCGCGGTGTAGTATGTTGATGCTAAGCTGTAACAGACACTCACTTGGCAGCACACAGCTCCTTGAGAGTGTGTGGCGACAGTGTCATCATATCCAGAATGTTCCTATAGATACCCAACCTTTATGACAGAAGTAAGTATCTGCTGGGGGCAGGGGCCAGGGACATCAGAAGGGGCAGTAACTTGGCTGGCACATTTTCCATCCCGCTTCCTCCTGGGCTCCCCTGGTGCTCCTATAGCTGCAGTCATTAAAGATCCATGGCGCTCGCTCTCGTGTTCTCTCTCTCTCTCTCTCTCTCTCTCTCTCTCTCTCTCTCTCTCTCTCTCTCTCTCTCTCCATTCTTTTCCCTCTCAAGCATTTTTAAACCTTCAGCGTAGTGTTAGGGGAACTTTGAACTCCATTGCTCTCATTTCATAATCCTCTTTTTCCTGATTATTCCAGAATTATCTTAGTAACAGCTTGATTTATTATCCTCCCTCAAGCCACCAAAGACAGGGTGAAGAAGTGCCTAAGATGTCTCTCTTACTAACTACTCTCTCCTTGGAAATCTTTCCATTCTTCCTGCATCACACTGTGCCACCAGCTTAATCTGGTGCCATCTTGCACTTCCTATTGGGATGAGGGGAAACTCCATTTGTTCCCTATCCACTGCTTTAGGCGTCAGTGGCAGCCCTCCCCAGGGTCATTCTATCAGTGAGTTAATCTATGCATCTGCTACCCACTACTGGCATAGCTACGTAACAAGTTCGCCTGTGCTCATGGCTCTTTGCCAGACAGATTTGTATTTTATCTTGTTCCAACTGTTTGTTTTCTAGCCAGAACTTTGCCAATCTCTATCCTCTATGGCCCTATGACTAATCTCCAAACAGTCTTAAAGACACTGCTCTTCTGCTCCTTGATTTAAGGAGTAAGTAATTCCTGATCCTAGACAATAGAAATAATCCTCACACTTCTGATCGAATACAGATTGTTTTATTAATTATTTTATTATTAATATTTGTATTCTTTATTAACGTGTGTGTGCACATGTGCATGAGTGTGAGCCTGCCTGTGCCCATTTGTATACGGAGTACAGAGAGACCAGAGGCATTGGATAATCCCTGGGCGCTGGAGTTGGGTGCTGGGAATTGAACCCAAGTTTTCTCCCAGAGCAGCAAATGTTCTGCTGTCTCCTAAGCCATCTCTCCAGCCCTTGCGTTGTCCTTTTCTTAAGGGCGGTATCTGACTTGATGCCACCAACCCCAACTGGCTTACTCTTCACTGCTCACTTAGCCTGCGTCTTATATAACCCAGGCCCACATGACCAGGGATGACGCTGCCCGCAGTGGGCTGGGCATTCATTCCCACATCAGTCATTAATTAAGAAAATGTCCTGGCAGAGCTGCCTACAAGCCAATTTTTCGTTTGTTTGTTTCAATTGAGATTCTCTCCTTTCAGATTTTAGCTTGTGTCAAGTTGACGAAAGATAACCAGCACAGATCTATTACTGGCTCATTTCTTTCTCTACTATTTAAAAAAAATAGCTAATCTGACCTTGCTAATTTAACCTGGTGTTTTGGAGGAAGAGAGAGAAGAAAGGATTGGCTGGAATGGATGGGTGTTAACCTCTCTTCCTGTTTCCCAGGGATAAAGCATTTGTTTTAGACAACTGACATTTACTAAGTAACTTTTTATCTGACTGGGGAAGTGCTCCAGTCTAAGTTGTTTCTTGTTTCTGCTTCTCGTGATTATTTCTAAATAGAGAAAAGATGACTCTGCTGGCAAGCTACACAACCTCTTGTTCTTTTTATGGCTGAAATGTAAGCTTTGCCTGCTGGCTTAGGAAAGAGGGAATAATTTAGATTTATCTTTGAAATGACGTAGGTCGTGACATCTAAGATTATCGACGTGAGATCTGTTACATGTTTATTACTTAAAAGTCGTGAGTATCATAGCTCTCTGCCATGTGTTTATTACTTAAAGGAAGAGCTGATCATTTTTAAAGATTTTTTTTTTCAGTAGCTTTAGATTAGATTTGCCCTCCAAAGGCCCAAATGAGCTCAGCTTACAAGTTATGCTCATTTTGTAAGAAGAATTCAGGGCTTCTGGTATTTTCCCTTGCAATCACTTCAAATATTTATTGCAACACGTAGTAACAGGATTTACTTAGAAATGGATATATTTAGTGGCTTGAAGAGGGCAATTCCCAAACTATGAGGATGCCTTTGGAGTGGCTGAAGTCAGACACCCTCTACTCTCCAGTGCCAAGCACATGAGAGGCCCGTGCAGGGACAGACCAGAGAGCTCCCTTCAGTTTTCCCGAGGTTGCTTCTAGGAGACAATCCAGAAGCCTATTTGCCTCTAAAGGACCCCAGGCATCTTGAACCAATCCCGTGTCGTATCTTGACAGTCTGTCAATTTAGCAGAATACTCAGATATCAAAGGCACACAAAGACCTTCAGCCCTGTGCCGTTGAACTAGGATTTGGAAGAATATGCAAATTAGAGTGAGGATGCTGAGTGAAGTTCGTGCAAGCAATTGACAGAGTGGCTTCTCCCAACCTCAACAACACGCTGCCTTAATGGACTTCCACAAGATGGTCCCTTCAGATAGTTCCTTTTTGTAGATTTACTGTAATCTCTTCCTTGCTTCCCTTGGTTCCTAGAATGGTGTTTTGGGAATACTGGAAGATCTCAGCTGGTCTCAGGCTTTAAATACCACATGGATGCTGATGCTGTAAATCTCCAGCCACCTGACTTGGAGAGTGTGTGTATCCTTCCTTCTCTCTCCCCCTCTCTCCCTCTCTCCCTTCTTCCTTTCCTCCTTCCCTTCCTCCATCCCTCCCTCCCTCCATTCCTTCCTTCCTAACACAGAGTCTTGTGTAGTTCAGGCTGGCCTTGAACTTGTGCTACAGTTGAGTATGGCCTTGAACATTTGGTTTTCCTGACTCCACCTCCTGAGTCCTGGGATTATAGGTGTGCACCACCATGCCTGGTTCACTCAGCAGTTAGGATTAAACCCAGGACTTTACAAACACTAGACAAGTAGTCTGCAAATTGAGTCGCAGTCCTAGCTTCAGACTTGAATGTATTTTCAACGGTCTGGCAGACATTTCTACGTGGATGTCATCTGGATATGTCACATTTATCACTGATGGAATCGAATTGTCCATCTTCTTCCCCTGCCAAGCCTGGGCCAACCAAACACCCCACACCCCCATTGTGATTCATCCCTCTAACTGCAAAGGCAACAATCCATTGGAGTCATCTCATCTGCTTTCAACCAGCCCCTTGGGTATTATAAAGATGCCACCGTGAAAGCAGTCAGAGGCCATTGCTTTTCGCCATTACCAAACTGCTTGGAAAGCTAGCATGTACTGACTGGACCACTCAAGCTGGAAGGCGAGGATCCTTTTAAAACTATCAAGCCATGTTACATCTGTGCCCTTCCCTGTTCTTCTGACTAAAGGCTCTGTTTTCTCTGTGTCCTGGGAGGTGTGTATAACCCTGTCCCTGTGGGCTTTTTAATAGACAGTAGTCACCACAGTCCTACCCACCAGGAGAGCAACTGAAGCCCAGGAAGTTTGAGGAAACTGTCTCAAGGCTTAGGGTAGATGTGACACCTTTCTAGCTAGCTCCGGATCCTTCGCCTTCTGAACTACAAGACCGCTTATGAAGTTTGGGCCTGGAAGACAATAAATGCATGTCACAGTGTGTCCCTGAGCTTCTCCAGGCTTCCATGTATGTGGTATTAATTTTCAAACAGGACAACCTAGGAGGCTATGTCAGTCCCATGTCCCCACAAGGATCACATTGTGACCCTCTGTCTTCCTTATGTTTGAATCCATATCTCTCTGTCCATTCTAGAAGTCCAGACATCTGAGCTCCAGGCTAGGGGGAAGTAGGTGTTTCCCGTGTCCTTTTCTAAGACCACATGGCCTTTTGAGAGTGTGTATGGCCTTTTCCTCGGGAAAACATCCCACAGGGTGACAACAGGAGACTCTGGTCACTGCTTATTGCTTAGAAGCTGGCTGTACTGAATACCTGTCCCCTTACACTGTGATTTCCCTCAGAGACCAGACCCTGGCTCCTGGAGGCTCCTACTCAGAGCCACTTCTTTCTCCCAGGGTGGTTTCCAGGGACACAGCATACTGGTTACCATCCTAGGCTATGCTTGATCAGCCAGCCTTACCAGGCCTGTCCTACAAGAGGGCATTGTTGAACAGAATGCCCCCATGTCTTCCTCCTTAGGGCCTGAAATAGTTGTGTTCTGTGATGTTATGTCACACCGAGCGGCTTACAGCAGGGCGTACTTGCTGTCTAAAATTCTGTGGTATTTCTGCTGTGCTGGCAGTTTTAACTAATGCCACGACCTAAAGTCTCCTGAGAAGAGATCCTCAGTTGAGCAATTACCTAGGTCGGGTTCTTGATCTTTAAACTGATGTAGAAGGAGCCTCTTGTGCTTGGCACCAGTCCTTGGGCAGGTGCTCCTGAACACTGGGAGAGGAGAAGGTAGCCTAGGGCACCTGTGTGAGTAGCCTGCTTGCATTCATTTCTGTGCTCGTGACCGTGGATGTGATGCGACTAGGGGCATAGCATCCTGCCTTGTCTTCCCTTCGATGACAGACTGAGACCTGAGATTATAATCTTAATGGCCATTTATAAAGAACTATATGTACCTGATGCCAGTCTCTACATATACAAGACCTGGGATACTGGCATGCTTGAGTGTGCGTGTGTGTGTGTGTGTGTGTGTGTGTGAGAGAGAGAGAAAGAGAGAGAGAGAGAGAGAGAGAGAGAGAGAGAGAGAGAGAGACAGAGGGAGAGAGAGAGAGGGAGAGGGAGAGAGAGAGAGAGGGAGATCAGCATTAGGTGTTACTCAAAGAATTGTTTATCATTTATAGGTAGGCCTCTCACTGGGACCTGGGGTATAATGACTAGGCTAGGCAGGATGGCCACCAAGGGCTCCACAGGCATTCATTTGCCTCTGCCTCCCTGGTGCTGGGATTATAAACTCTGCCAAGCCTGGATTTTTACAAGGGTTTTGGGATTGAGCTCAGAGCCCTTCCTCAGGCTAGTAGGACTAAATATCTCTTAGCACTCTCGTCCCCGTTTTAGTCTCTGCCATTTGAGATGCCACATCACACAGATGACAGTATGTTTTGTCTAAGTCTCTTTCACAGATCTGGATTTTTCTGTCTTAGATTTTTCTAGGGGAAGAAGTAAGAACGTGGTTAAATCTCTGGCCAAGTATTGAAGCAAGATGACTGGGTTCTGAGCCAGATAATTCTGTTAGAATCAGTTTATTCCAGACGGACTGGTTTGAAGTCAGTTTATTCGTTTACATGTCAGACAGTATGCTACCTCAGAAAGGCTATGCTAGAGGAAGCACTGAAATAAAAAATAACCTGTTGTAGGTTGCTTAATGAACCACAGTCTCACACCTGGGTACACCAAAGCCTCTTTAAATTTTTTCTCTTTTAAATTTTATGTAAATCATACCCAGATGGTTAATGGAAGCATAAATTGCGTTTTACCAAGGTAAGTGGAAACCTTGGAGCTTCATTTTTAAACTATCATAACAAACATTAATTCATAATTACTCTATTGTTAGTGCTGTGTGTGTGTGTGTGTGTGTGTGTGTGTTATATGATGATGATGTGTGTGGTGATTGTGTATGTGTGGTATGTGATTGTGTGTATGTGTGGTATGCAATTGTGTGTGTGTATGGTATGTGATGATAATGTGTGTGTGTGTGTGTGTGTGTGTGTGTGTGTGTGTGTGTGTGTGTGTGTGTTGAAAGGCGTCTGGTATGCCAGGAAGGCCACTCAGTCCTCAGCTGGGGCAGAGCGGCTGGGCATCTGGTAGGAGCCCTGTCGTCAACCACCTAGGATAAGCACCATCCTGTGTTGATTCTCCTCTGTATATCATGTTGCTTCAGACCTGATGGGCCTAAGAAACTCCAACTTCTGACATCAAGCAGCTTCCAGGGGCTCCCCCAAGGCATGCTGTTTCCACACAGAAGTCCACAGAGAGGTGACTGTGAGTGAGTGGAGTCTCTCTCTGGTGGCTGCTTGCCCATGCTTCTCCTGATCGAAGGTCCACTTGTGTGCAGGGTCAGGGAGGGTTTGAATTGGGGACCAGCCAGCTCAGCCATCAGTGAGTTGGGTGAACCAGGCTTGCTGGCAAGCCTCTGTAGTCATGCCAAGAGCCAAGGCCTATAACTCTAACCATCCTTCATTACGCTCTGCTTCTCCAGAATTTCTGCTTGGAGTTGCCTTATAGTCTTTTAATTTCTATTACATACACACACACACACACACACACACACACACACTAGTGCACATGTGTGGTGCACACATATACATGCATGCTTTTGTATACATATGTGGAAGTCAGAAGACAGCTTGTGGGAGTAAGTTTGCTCCTTGTGCATGTGGGTCTCAGGGATTTCACTGAGCTTGGCAGCAAATTCCTCTCCCTTCTGAGCCACCTCACTGGCCCATCCCAGACTAACTTTGATTGATTTACCTTTTATTTTGGTAGGTGTTACCAGCTTCTCCTTGGTAAGGGTTGAGCTCTTTAATGGCCTTACCAATTCATTTTCTAAATTTGTTTTCTTTGTCAAAGATGTTCCCTAAATTTCATTGAAAATTGCCTTCTAAATTTCTTTTCTTCATTGAAAAAGAAGACTTCAGAGTTATAGCTGACATCACTTTTAATCACTTTTAATCATATTGTTGCCTCAAGATCTGTCCTTGAGAGGCTGCTCCATCCAGAGGCCACCGCTGGGATTGGCTATGTGTGTCAGTTGCTAAGCCTTTTCCCAGAAGATGGAGACCAATGGAAGTATGTTACATGAGAGCCCCCTCCACCCAAATGTCGTTGTTTTGTCTACTGTATAAGCCACATTGCCTGTACCTTTCATTCTATGATGATGTCTTACACAGAGACCAATTCTAAGCGGATCCCTTCTCTTCCTCTCTCCCACCTCTTATAGCCTTCCTCCTCTTCTTCTCTCCCTCCTTCTTTCATCCTTCCTCTCTTTCTTGTTTTTCTTTCTTGTCCGTCTTTCTGTCTGTGTCCTGTTATAAAGGGGGCAAACCATCCCCTGCCAAGCCAAGTTTCTTGATGTTGTGATGCCAAGTTGTCAGGACAGCCTTTTAGCAGTAAGTTGCCAAATTCACAGATTGCAGTTAACTCAGGACCGGTTCAGCCTCTCTGCAGGTGGTAGGCAGTGTCACATCAAAGGAAACCAACTGAGTCAGAAAAGCTGCACCGCAGGTGGCCCTGCCTCAGTGGTCTGAACCAGCCTGCTTTAGGCTGGAAGAGGTTACATCCTGTCTTTGAGATTCCAGGCTGGCTGTAATGTCTCAATCCTCCATGTGCTGAGATCATGCCCATGCCCAGCCATCCTGGAGATCGTTCAGTGGCATAGAGATACATACATACATACATACATACATACGTGCAAGTGTGCATGTACGTACATATGTGTGCGCGCGTGCATGCATGTCTGGTTTACCACAACTTGTTTTCCAGCACTGCTGCCTCGTCGTTGACCTTCAGGAAAGATGTGGAGGCTTCGTTACCTATCCTGTGATTCTTTTTATAAAAGGAGACGATGCAGAATTTCATTCTCTGTTCCTCCAGGTCTCAGAAGGCTGAGCTTCACGACGAAGGCTACACCCTGGAATTGGATTACTGCTCCTCCTTAGAACACCTGGCCGACCAGAAGCTCATCCCAGAGTTCATTAAGAAGGTAAGAACCACACTGTGACAGTGACGAAAGGAACAGCTCCCAGAGCGGGCGCCTGAATGGATGCGCTGCAGAGCGGGTAGCTGGTTAGCTACACTGCAAGAGAACAGCTGGAGATGACTTCTGCTGAGGCTGGGGCAACCCCAGTCTTGTCTTCTAGTGCTAGAGTTGGATCCCGGTCTACAGGCCTACAGGCTCACTACTGAACACACTCAGACCCTTGAATGGGTCTGACTCACAGAAACTACCACCCCCATAGGGCAGTTTTCCCTTTCCACCTACATTGGTGAGTGATTTCTCTCCTGCAGCTCAAATCTGACCCATCTGCCTCTAAGTCATGGTGATTCTCCTCCTCTTCCCCTCTCTCTCACAATCTTAAAAGTCCCTCCTCCATCTCCTTGCCAACCAATGGCTGTACAGCAGTTCTTTATTACCAATCAAAGTCAACTGGGGGGAGGGTGAAGTGCAGGTCAGGAGCCCTCAGGTCTAGAAGCAGCTTTTGGGAGCCGAATTAAGACAAAGCATTTGAACCAATTCCCAACGCCACCTCTTCCTTGCCCTGGGGTCTTTGTTGTTTTTTCCCTTCCTAACTTGGGAACGAGCCATTGTACCAGGAAACATTGCCCACCTGCAGGGACTGTCTGCCACCTAACCTAGAAGTGCTGCTTGGTGGCTTTGAACTTGTTCTGTGTAGGAGGTGCTCAAGGGCATCTCCACACCCAATCGCAGGCACAATTTGAATTCGACATGACCTTTGCACTCACGACTGGGGCTCAGCTCTTTCCTCCTGTGTATCTTGTTTTCTTTTATGTAGTCATCCAGTGTGCTGCTATGGGCCCAAGGCCACGTCCAGAGAGTCCTGACACTAACCTATATGTACAGACCGTCGTACGACATTCCTGTGCACTGTGGAAGGTCGGGGATAGCAAGTATTTTTTGTTTTGTTTTGAGATAGACTCTTATGTAGTCTAAGCTGGCCTCGAAGTCACTATGTAGCAGAGAGTGGCCCTGGAGTTCTAATCCTCCTTGCCTTTTTCTCCATAGTACTGGGATTATGGGATGTATCACCAAGTCTGGTTTCTGTACTAGGAGTTGAACTGAGAATCTTGGTCATTCTAAGCAAGCATTTTGCCAAACTGAGCCACATCTTCCACTGTCCTGTGTTTTATTGTAAACGTCTTCTGTGTGTGTGTGTGTGTGTGTGTGTGTGTGCTCGTAGAAATGAGTAATAGCTCTTGTAACTGAGCCTTATGCTCTGGTCACGCACAGGAGCCATCCTATTTTATGACTGGCACTCAGTAGGTTTTTTTTCACAGCACCACAGACATGTGAGTGACATGATGAACAATGACATTGTGGAAGCTTTGATGTGACTAAGTAATGAGGATTTTTCAGGGCCTTTATCATCTCATGGAACCACAGTGGTGCCTGCAGGCTGTTTTTTGACATGTCATAAGGAAACTGACTGTAATTGACCCTTACAAGTCCAAACAGCCACTTGAGGTCCAAATAGCTAGTGACTGAGTTTTCTAGTAAGCCTTGCTGATTGTCAACTTTGAGCCAGGAACAGAACGTGATGTGGAGTGGAGCACAGACTCACTGTGATCCTGATGGCTGGGTAGGCACGGTGGGTGAGCGTTTGCTGGGAGGAAGCAGCTGAACTGAAGCACAGGTGGCAGAGGCTGCCTGTGTGATACAGGGATGGGAGAGGTGCTGAGGCTGAGATGGGAGGTAGGAGGACCAGTTGGTGACATGGCTGTGTGGGGACAGGACGAGGAGTCTCCAAGCTTAGGTGAGAGACCGAGGCGGTGGGAGCAGTTGGGACCAAAGCCTCATATACAGGCAGAGAAGAGGCCAGAGAGAGCCAGCTCTCAGCAGAGAGGGCTACATTATGAGGGATTTTGCAGAAGGGTGGAGAAGTGAGATTTCCTTTAAGGGTTGTTTCTTTTCTTCCTTCATTTCACTGTCTGCATCTGTTGAGCTTTCAAGGCTCCAAGGCCCTGGGAGTAATCACTCACATTGGGAGGAGCCCCAGACCAAGAGCCAGGTGAGCCCTCCAAGAGTCAAACTTAGATCATTTTGCTAGGACCATGAAGGGCGTTTCTACTTTGGCAAAATTTAGAAGATTATTTAGAAATGGAGATGGGTTTGTTTGTGTTCACTCGTGAATACACAGTGTTTTTCTAAATCATGTAAGTATCTACATTAGTAAGGCCATCTTCTTTGCAAATAATACTCTAAAAGAGTTGGATAGAGACATCTTAGAATCTGCAATTGCTAATGACCTGAAGCATGGGGACATGTGATTACACCTTGGTTGCTTGAGATAGCTGCGGTGGCGGGGTGGTGGGGGGAAGCTGTGGGGGAGAGGTTTCATATGCTGTCTCCAGTGTGCTCATTTGTAAACTACTCATAAGTGCCTTGGCCAGAACCAACCAAGATCATTGTATGGTAGACCCGTTGCATCAGGTGTTCAGGAAGTGGCACTCTGCTCTGTGGGCTACTTGGCTGTTGTGCTTCCAGAATGCATCATTTGTATAGGGTCTAAGCCCTGGAGGATATCAGCTGTATCTTACTTAACTTTTAATGCTCCCTCTTATCCCAGCAGTTTCTTTATCCACTCGTGGTATGTGTGAGTGAATAGGCACCAGTGCTGAGGATCACTCAATGATTGGTTATAATTGCACCTGCTCATTCTGTATGCTTAATAGAAACCCTGGGTCTTGTGGATAGTTAGTGACTGATTCACTGCCATTCAGGTAGGAGATGAAGGCATTCCCAGGCTCCTGTGGCTTGCTGTCATTTCTGTATATCTGGCCATCTTTTGTGTAAAATAAGGATTCCTCCTCCTGTGCCAAATAGACATGTCTTCAGATAAGATTGTAATTAGTCCATTTGCCATTGTCCCATCAAGTGAGATAAACTCATATTCTCTGCATGTTAGAGTTTAAAGCAAACCAAGCTGATTTTTCCTCCCATAAGAACAATGCCTTAATATTATTTTCCCACCAAATGTTTTAAATTAGTGGAACTTTTTGGCTAGAAAGTGTGACTAGGAGTGGGAAGAGCCCTTATTATTTCCCAGCAGTTTGGAAAAAATAAAGTCGTCTTCTTTGGGTTGCATACGATCTGCTGAAGATGCTACAATTACTTACAGTTCCCTCCCCTCAGTGATCCTTATACAGAGGGTCTGAGAGCCATGCAAAGATGAATCTTCTCTTCCTCGGGCTCCTCAGAGTTCTCCGAGTGCTTCTCTGATGTGGTTCTCTGGGGAACTGTGTTCAGTTTTCCCTCTCTTACCCTACAGTGCATCAGCCAACCGTCCTGTATGTAAATGACTGTGGAGCACAGAACATTTAAAATGCAGAGGACTGGAAGGCTTAGCCAGACCCTTTCCAAGTCCCAGAGCTAAGTTCACAAAGGAGACTGTGGGAATGACTGTGTCTCTTGAATTCCCTTGGGACAAAGACTCAGCTGTTGTCCTAGGGGTAGGCCTGGGCTGACTGAGGCCCTCAGGCCTTGCCTCTTCCCAGAGGAGAGTGGAGGAATCCTACAGTGAATGGCTTCCATGTTCATTCATAAAAAGTTCATACCTCTTACCCTCTCTGGACCTTCAGGGCAAGCCAGAGGAGCAGGAGCCATTACTGCACCCAAATATTGGCCCAGCCTGAAAATGGTGGCAGCAGGAGGCTGGAGCCAATGACACAGCTTCCTCTTGTCCTAACTGGATAGTGGATCACAAGTGTTACAAGCACACATGTGTAAGTGAGGATTGAGTGTGCAAAGCTCTTTGCAGTGTCAGGGTCACTTCATAGTCTTCTGATACCTGCTTCTGGAACATCTGCAAAGAGGACACAGAGCTAGCAGGGGAAGGCTCTGCCTGGACCTGGGATTGCTGAACAGCAGGGCCTGCCTGGATCTATCCTTCCCAAGGAAAAAGAGACGCTGAGGGCCGCAGAGAAACCAAAAGAACTAGAGAAGGTTCTTGAGATGAGTGGTGTCCAAAGAAGGTTCAGTACATTGAGATGGGAGGTTGACAGTGCCCCAGGCCTGTGGGGGCAAGAGTGTGAAAGGCCCAAGGCCAGGCTCTGTCTCCAGTGTGGGGTAGATCCATAGGCAAAGCATAGGCAAAGGTGGTGGTCCCCCTTCGTGGGTGGGCTTCTTTTGATCACATGGGAAAGAGTCCTGCTGTAGCCAGTTCAACTGGATTTCCTGTGGTGATGCTGGGAATGGCAGGGAGCCTGGGAGCAGGAGTACTAGAAACAGCATAATGTCAGTGGTGGGTCATGGCAGATCCTGTAATCCTAGCACACAGGAGGCTAAGGCAGGAGGCTCAAGGATAGCCTGTGCTACATTGTGAGACTCTTGTCTCAAAATTCAAGGGCTGGGGCTACAGCTTCGTGGGAGAGGATTTGCCTAGCATGTGCAAGACCCTGGACCTAATTCCAAGCTACAGGAGAAGAGACAGAGAAATCAGGGTCTCTGTCCCTCCTCTCCTCCCTCACAGTCCACTTTTGTTGGTACATAGGCTTGAGGGGTCATAGGTGTCGTCACTGTGCTCAGCTTCTCTGGATAAAAGCTTCCTCATCCTGTCTACACCCCCTTTTCACGGTTCATGTGACCTTTGCCCCCATCTCCCCATTGATGATGGAGGCAGAGACCTGTAGGACCAGTCACGAACTAAGAGTGTGTTACATTGAATGGGAACAGCTATTGAAGGGAGACCAGGGGAGCTCCTGAGCTTTGCCCAGGGAAAGGGAGCACGTGATGGGATTATTCACTGGGTTGCCTTCGACGGAGGACACTGCTGATGCCTTCCTGGTGAAATCTGAACGGACGGCAGGACTGACACTTTGCCTGTGGGACAAAGATGGCTCCGAGCTTACTTACTGGAGCTTATTGGGGTCTTGAGCCTTCTGTAAACAATTAGCGTCTAGTTTTATTCTCCCGAGGATTTGTTTTACGTGTATTTTTCTGAGGGTATGTATGCGTGCCACATGTATTCAGGTACCCTGGGTGGCCAGAGAAGGTGTCTGCTCTTCCTGCGTGAGCTGTCGAGGTAAGACCTGGGAATCTGTTAACAGTTTCAGTTCTCAGCATGACCCAAACCTAGAGACACCTCAGTGGAGGAATTTCTAGCTCAGATTGGCCTTTGGTCATATCTTTGTGAGGCATTTTCTTAATTGACAATTCATGTAGAAGGGCCCAGCCCACTCTTGGCAGTGCCGTCCCTAGGCAGGTGGCCTGGGCTGTATAAGACATAGCTGACCAAGCCAGACGGAGCAAGCCAAGAAGTAGATTCCTTCTGTGGTTTCTGCTTCGGCCCCTGGTTAAGTTCTGTCTTGATATCCTTCAATGATGGACTATGAGCAAGACATGAAAGCCAAATAAACCCATGCCTCCCCAAGTTGGTTTTGGTCATGGTGTGTATCACAGCAACAGAAAATAAACAAACAAAACAAAAATAAACTCCAGTCATTATCAAGAGCAGCAAGTACTCTTAGCACCGAGCCTTTCTCCAGACCCAGGGTCTGACTTGACTTGGCACAAGACTCCCAACTCTGAGTGAAAAGAAAATTCTGTAAACAGGCTTCCATGCCCTTGTCATAGTTCTGTTTGTCAGACCATAAGAACCGTGGCATTTTTAAAAGGTGGGGAAACGTGAGGGTTTGTGGAGGGGAGGAAAAAAAAATGGAATCTCAGAATGAGGTCTCTTCAGTGAGGAGGAAGTGAATTAGAGGCTGGCAGAACAGAGTGGGCTTGGCACTCAGCACTACAGAGACAGAGACAGACAGACAGACAGACGGACAGACAGACAGACAGAAACCGAGAGAGGGAGGGAGGGAGGAAGGGAGACAGAGACAGACAGAGACACGGAGAGAATGTATGTCACAGGCGATGAAGGTGAGTACCACAGGGCCTGCAAATAAAACAATGGATAGGACAGCTTTTCCTCTGAGGCTGGAGGAGGTAGGAGGGAGCTGTAGGCTTAGAAGTTCATGATGGGGGTCTGGAGGCTTCTGTCTGGAGGCTTCTGTTTTCTTAGGAGGTTCCTCTCCTAACCCTGCTCTGAACCCCTGGTATTTATTTTTTATTGGCAGTCATCTCTGCTCTGTCCAGAGGTCATTGAATCCCTTGGCACCCACTGTAGAGGCAGAGATCATGAGCTTTCACATTCCTCATCTCCTCCTCTGTGATGCAGTACTGGTGGGTCAGGGTTCACTCTGGTCTCCTTGAGCAGGTCTGTGAGGACTTGCTGGATAGGAGAGTCAAGGAGTACCGAAGGGAGCCCGCCCCTTCATGTCCCATGCGCATGCCCATCCCACAATCCCACCAGTCTAGCTGGGGACACAATGGCAGAGGGCAGGGGCAGGGCGCATGAGAGCATAGTAGGGCGAGGAGAGGTGAGCCTTTCTGGAGATGTGGTCAGACAAATGCCATCTACCGTGTCGCAGGTCCACACAGCCTAGATTCTGCTAAACAAGCAAGAGCAACAGGTGCCCGCCCAGTCTATGCTGTTGCTGCCAATCATATCTTCACACATATCAGCTCTTCCAGCTTTGATGCCCACTCCCCCTTCTATCCCTCCGGTCTCTGAAGGACAATAGCGTTTATGTCTCATAAAGTCTGCTCAATAGAAATGACAGCCAAGCCACTTATTTTAAAGTGTGTAATGGCCCTGGTTTGGTTTGGTTTGGTTTGGTTTCTTGAGGCAGGGTTTCTCTGTGTAGCCCTGGCTGTCCTGGAACTCACTCTGTAGACCAGGCTGGCCTCAAACTAAGACATCCACCTGCCTCTGCCTCCCGAGTGCTGGGATTAAAGGCGTGTGCCACCACGCCCGGCATGGCCCTGTTTAAAAAATATGGGCCAACAAGATGGCTCAGTGGGTACAGGTTATTGTTGCTGCCCTTGAGGCCATGAGTTTGATCGGCTTGTTCTTTGGCATTTATCCAGGCTGTGGTGTGATTTATTCCCGTGATTTCAGTCACATGCACAATAAGTGTTAAAAATGAAATGCTTTCAGCCGGGCGTGGTGGCACACGCCTTTAATCCCAGCTCTCGGGAGGCAGAGGCAGGCAGATTTCTGAGTTCGAGGCCAGCCTGGTCTACAGAGTGAGTTCCAGGACAGCCAGGGCTATACAGAGAAACCCTGTCTCGAAAAAAAAAAAATGCTTTCACTACTATATTTCACGTAATGAGTATGCCAAATACTTCCTTTCCAGCAAATAACGGGATATTGTGTGTTCTTTTGTTTTAAGCAAATGAACTCTTCAGAATCTGAGATCCAATGTCATTCATATCAGTCCAGATGCTAAATTTTTAGTAAAACTAAAATATACCACAATAACCTGCGTGTTAGTAGAAAAATGTTATATTATTATACCTAAATTAAATTTAAAAATTAAAATTTGATAGTATTGAGGATTTAGCTCCTATCCTCAAGACCACATCTAACATTGCTACATAAATTTATTCATTTAAACACTTCCCAGTTTTCTAAATTGAGATAGATCATTTGTGACTTTGAGTGACTGTCTTAAGGGAAGTGAAACTTAGAACAGCACAGAGCATGTGGGTGCAGACAGAAAATAACTAAATTAAATGTTCTGTTTTTCTTGGGGTGGGGGAATGATTTTGGGTCACCTTTAATATGTAACTTGAGGGTATGTGTGAGAGACCACAGGTGCCTGCGTGCCCACTCGTGGAAGCCAGAGGCCAACATGAGGTGTCTTCCTGTGTCACTCTCTGCCTGTTGGGAGCCGCCCCCACATTCGCCGTTACAAGATGGCGCTGACATGCTGTGTTCTAAGTGGTAAACAAATAATCTGCGCATGTGCCAAGGGTATCTTATGACTACTTGTGCTCTGCCTTCCCCGTGACGTCAACTCGGCCGATGGGCTGCAGCCAATCAAGGAGTGACACGTCCGAGGCGAAGGAGAATGCTCCTTAAGAGGGACGGGGTTTTCGTTTTCTCTCTCTCTTGCTTTTTCGCTCTCTTGCTTTTCTCTCTCTCTTGCTTCTCTCTCTTGCTTCGCTCTCTCTTGCTTCTTGCTCTCTTTTCCTGAAGATGTAAGAATAAAGCTTTGCCGCAGAAGATTCTGGTCTGTGGTGTTCTTCCTGGCCGGTCGTGAGAACGCGTCTAATAACAATTGGTGCCGAATTCCGGGACGAGAAAAAACTCCGGACTGGCGCAGGAGGGATACTTCATTTCAGAACCAGAACTGCGGATCACGTTTATAAGGTTCCCGTAACACAGACTGTTGAGAAGGATTCAACTGCCGAATTCAGAACTCATCAGCTGGGGAACGACGGTGATAAAGGTTCCCGTAAAGCAGACTGTTAAGAAGGATTCAACTGTATGAATTCAGAACTTTTCAGCTGGGGAACGAGGTAAGTCTGATCTTGAACTTTCTAAGGAAATTCAAGACAGTCTATCAGAAGTAAAGTGGAAAATGGCTTTACAAGTTATGTTTGGCCTTGAATTTTTTCTAGTGTTAGAAGCCCTTTTGTTCCTTTTCACATGTTATATAGTGCTTAAGATAGGGCTGAAAATTCTAGAGGAAATTCAGGACAGTCTATCAGAAGTAAAGCGGGGAGAGAGAGTAGGAGCAAGGAGAAACGGTAAGTATACAGGCCTTTCCAAGGGTCTTGAACCCGAGGAAAAGTTAAGGTTAGGTAGGAATACCTGGAGAGAGATTAGAAGAAAAAGAGGAAAAAGGGAGAAGAAAAAAGATCAATTAGCGGAGGTCTCTAGGAGAAGGAGCCTGTGCTCTGAAGAAACAGACTGGGAGAAAAAAGCGGCTCATTATGAAAGAAAAGGATACCAGCCGCCAAGTAAAGTGCTAACTAGTCATTTAAGGAAAAAGCCAAAAGCGGCTGGCGAAGGCCAGTTTGCTAATTGGCCTCAGGGCAATCGGCTACCAGGTGCACTCCCGCCCTATGCGGAGTCCCCGCCCTGCGTAGTGCGTCAGCCCGTAGTGCGTCAGCAATGCGCAGAGAGGCAGTGCGCAGAAAGGCAGTGCGCAGACTCATTCATTCCCCGAGAGAAACAAAGGAAAATACAGCAGGCATTTCCAGTCTTTGAAGGAGCCGAGGGTGGGCGTGTCCACGCTCCGGTAGAATATGTGCAGATTGGGGAACTTGCCGAGTCGGTCCGTAAATGTGGAATCAGTGCTGGTTTTGCCTTGGTGCAGTTGGACAGGCTTGCCGGCGTGGCACTGACTCCTGCCGACTGGCAAATGATTGCGGAGGCCGCTCTCCCTGGTATGGGCAAGTGTGTGGAATGGCGAGCTCTGTGGCAGGAGGCGGCACAGGCGCAGGCCCGAGCAAACGCTGCTGCTTTAACTCCAGAGCAGAGAGATTGGACTTTTGACTTGTTAACGGGTCAGAGAGCTTATTCTGCTAAACCTGATAAGAGGTATCAATGGAAGGTCTTACCACAGGGGATGTCCAATAGTCCTACAATGTGCCAGCTTTACATCCTCCTGTGCCATAAAGACCTTACCATGCTACAAAAGGCATATCCTTTTCTACTTAAAACTTTAAGTCAGTGGGGTTTACAGATAGCCACAGAAAAGGTCCAAATTTCTGATACAGGACAATTCTTGGGCTCTGTGGTGTCCCCAGATAAGATTGTGCCCCAAAAGGTAGAGATAAGAAGAGATCACCTCCATACCTTAAATGATTTTCAAAAGCTGTTGGGAGATATTAATTGGCTCAGACCCTTTTTAAAGATTCCTTCTGCTGAGTTAAGGCCTTTGTTTAGTATTTTAGAAGGAGATCCTCATATCTCCTCCCCTAGGACTCTTACTCTAGCTGCTAACCAGGCCTTACAAAAAGTGGAAAAGGCCTTACAGAATGCACAATTACAACGTATTGAGGATTCGCAGCCTTTCAGTTTGTGTGTCTTTAAGACAGCACAATTGCCAACTGCAGTTTTGTGGCAGAATGGGCCATTGTTGTGGATCCATCCAAACGTATCCCCAGCTAAAATAATAGATTGGTATCCTGATGCAATTGCACAGCTTGCCCTTAAAGGCCTAAAAGCAGCAATCACCCACTTTGGGCAAAGTCCATATCTTTTAATTGTACCTTATACCGCTGCACAGGTTCAAACCTTGGCAGCCGCATCTAATGATTGGGCAGTTTTAGTTACCTCCTTTTCAGGAAAAATAGATAACCATTATCCAAAGCATCCAATCTTACAGTTTGCCCAAAATCAATCTGTTGTGTTTCCACAAATAACAGTAAGAAACCCACTTAAAAAGGGGATTGTGGTATATACTGATGGATCAAAAACTGGCATAGGTGCCTATGTGGCTAATGGTAAAGTGGTATCCAAACAGTATAATGAAAATTCACCTCAAGTGGTAGAATGTTTAGTGGTCTTAGAAGTTTTAAAAACCTTTTTAAAACCCCTTAATATTGTGTCAGATTCCTATTATGTGGTTAATGCAGTAAATCTTTTAGAAGTGGCTGGAGTGATTAAGCCTTCCAGTAGAGTTGCCAATATTTTTCAGCAGATACAATTAGTTTTGTTATCTAGAAGATCTCCTGTTTATATTACTCATGTTAGAGCCCATTCAGGCCTACCTGGCCCCATGGCTCTGGGAAATGATTTGGCAGATAAGGCCACTAAAGTGATGGCTGCTGCCCTATCATCCCCGGTAGAGGCTGCAAGAAATTTTCATAACAATTTTCATGTGACGGCTGAAACATTACGCAGTCGTTTCTCCTTGACAAGAAAAGAAGCCCGTGACATTGTTACTCAATGTCAAAGCTGCTGTGAGTTCTTGCCAGTTCCTCATGTGGGAATTAACCCACGCGGTATTCGACCTCTACAGGTCTGGCAAATGGATGTTACACATGTTTCTTCCTTTGGAAAACTTCAATATCTCCATGTGTCCATTGACACATGTTCTGGCATCATGTTTGCTTCTCCGTTAACCGGAGAAAAAGCCTCACATGTGATTCAACATTGTCTTGAGGCATGGAGTGCTTGGGGAAAACCCAGACTCCTTAAGACTGATAATGGACCAGCTTATACGTCTCAAAAATTCCAGCAGTTCTGCCGTCAGATGGACGTAACCCACCTGACTGGACTTCCATACAACCCTCAAGGACAGGGTATTGTTGAGCGTGCGCATCGCACCCTCAAAGCCTATCTTATAAAACAGAAGAGGGGAACTTTTGAGGAGACTGTACCCCGAGCACCAAGAGTGTCGGTGTCTTTGGCACTCTTTACACTCAATTTTTTAAATATTGATGCTCATGGCCATACTGCGGCTGAACGTCATTGTTCAGAGCCAGATAGGCCCAATGAGATGGTTAAATGGAAAAATGTCCTTGATAATAAATGGTATGGCCCGGATCCTATCTTGATAAGATCCAGGGGAGCTATCTGTGTTTTCCCACAGAATGAAGACAACCCATTTTGGGTACCAGAAAGACTCACCCGAAAAATCCAGACTGACCAAGGGAATACTAATGTCCCTCGTCTTGGTGATGTCCAGGGCGTCAATAATAAAGAGAGAGCAGCGTTGGGGGATAATGTCGACATTTCCACTCCCAATGACGGTGATGTATAATGCTCAAGTATTCTCCTGCTTTTTTACCACTAACTAGGAACTGGGTTTGGCCTTAATTCAGACAGCCTTGGCTCTGTCTGGACAGGTCCAGACAACTGACACCATTAACACTTTGTCAGCCTCAGTGACTACAGTCATAGATAAACAGGCCTCAGCTAATGTCAAGATACAGAGAGGTCTCATGCTGGTTAATCAACTCATAGATCTTGTCCAGAAACAACTAGATGTATTATGACAAATAACTCAGCAGGGATGTGAACAAAAGTTTCCGGGATTGTGTGTTATTTCCATTCAGTATGTTAAATTTACTAGGGCAGCTAATTTGTCAAAAAGTCTTTTTCAGTATATGTTACAGAATTGGATGGCTGAATTTGAACAGACCCTTCGAGGCTTGCCATCATTCAGGTCAACTCCACGCGCTTGGACCTGTCCCTGACCAAAGGATTACCCAATTGGATCTCCTCAGCATTTTCTTTCTTTAAAAAATGGGTGGGATTAATATTATTTGGATCTGCCGTATTATAGTTCACTCACTGAACCTGAAGCTCGCCATTTTATCTAGAATGTATGCCCAGCAATGATTCTGATGACAAGTGTACATGTCATAATTGGTTTTTACATTGATTCTGAATAGCCGAGCTTGGGTCTTCATGCATGAGCAGCAAATCCAGGAGCCAGTTTCCAGCCTGTAACTGTTTTGTGAGACAGGGTCTTGTTATGAGGCTGACCTCAAACTCTTTTTTCTTCCAGACAGGGTTTCCTCTGTGTAGCCCTGGCTGTCCTGGAACTCACTCTATAGACCAGGCTGGCCTCGAACTCAGAAATCCGCCTGCCTCTGCCTCCCGAGTGCTGGGATTAAAGGCGTGCGCCACCACTGCCCGGCCCTGGCCTCAAACTCTTGATCTTCCTGCTTCAGCCCCTAAAACTGGGATTACAGGCACGTGTCCACACACTCCATTCAACATAGAACCTTTTAGGAATGCCTTCCCCACAACCACATTTCTGCTTAGTATCAGTTACTAGCCTAGCTACACAATGTCTCTTTTAAACTCTACAAATTTTATAAAAGTGGAGTCTTCCCCCCCCCCCCATGTTTCAAGAAGCAATTTTATCCTGTGCAACTTTTTGTCTTGTGACTCTGTCATCCGAGAGATGACAGGGACACCTGGCGCAGACACTACCTTCATATGTTTACTTCTGACACCTATCATTTGGAATCCGAATTCTTACCGTTTATTCATGGCGGCAGCAGGGACAGTCTGATGTCACACGTGCGTGTGCATCTCACACCTGGCGGATGTTTGACCTCACCCTTCTGTGAATGCAAAGTCTTAAGGAATCATGTGCTATCTGATGACCTTTATAAAAAAAATAACAGGGAAAAGTCCGTTTTATTGAAGTCAGTATAAAAGTGGCCAGTGAGCGAGGAGTTAGCACAAATGAGCTTGCCATGGCGGTACAGCTGAGATCCCAGCACTTGGAAGACTGAGGCTGGAGGATCCTTTCGGACTAGCCTGGGTCTTCCGCTTGCTCCAGGCCTGGCTGTCGCCCAGATCACAGTGGTCCCTTTGAATTTATGTACGGAATCTCCCACCTGCCATTGTAAAAGCTATCTGAAGAAAACGTAGTATAGCCTCCCCTCAGTGCTTTACGAATTTGATGCTCTAGGAAGTTTTCAACGTTTACCGAATGTATCCCCACGTTTGTTGCCTCGCAAGCCACATTAAATTAACTCAAGCTTTC
Source organism: Mus musculus (assembly GCF_000001635.26). Classification (NCBI taxonomy): domain Eukaryota; kingdom Metazoa; phylum Chordata; class Mammalia; order Rodentia; family Muridae; genus Mus; species Mus musculus. The sequence goes on along the minus strand of NC_000083.6, from coordinate 50,073,239 downwards.
TTCATTTGTGTGTTCTTCCCAACAAGGGATTGGAGGTTCCTGTTCAGGGGCACAGAGCCCCTGTGCCATGAGAGATGCTCTGAAGTCCAATGGGCAACGTCCACACTTTGCTTCTGCCAGGTCTGAGTGTGTGTGCCGTGTGTGTAAGGACTATGCCTACTGCCTTCTTGTTCAAGTTAGTTATGCCAGCCTGTGAGAGTTCCTTGCAGTGGGGGTCATTTTTATGATCTGTTTCCAGATACCTACTTGGGTCACTTTTTTTTTTTTCATTTCTTTTGAATCTTTGCTTGCACCTCACCTTCTTTGTTTACTTATTTAGACAGGCTCTTAGGCTGACCTTGAACTCAGTCCACCTCCCTCTGCCTTCTACTCGGTGGGGGTATGGGCATTTTTCTGCACCACACACCTGGTGCCCACTGTCTTTCCCCATTACTGAGATTGTAATTGGTTGCACTGGGAATCAGCAAACAGACATTTCAAGTTGTTCATAATTTGTAACATGCATCAAAAATTTAAAAAGCTGTGTATTATTACATTTCTTAAAGACTTGTTCCAATGGTACTCCTACTTCAAGATGGAGGCAGATACTCCTGAAGAGAATCTCATGTACCGGCGTCTTCAGATGATGGCAATCTCTGTCCGAGGGGGATGTATGTAATGCATGACTGCAGGTGTGGAGCCTCGAGGAGGATGCTGGGTGTTATGCCATGACACTTTCTTTCGCATCCTGACTTCAGACAGGGTCTTTCAGTGAACCAGAGGGGTCCCCATCTCTGCCCCTACCCAGCCCTGTGGTAATAGATGTGGCAGCTCCAAGGGTCCCCATCTCTGCCCCCCAGCACTGGGGTAATATACACTGATGTGCCCAGCTTTGACATGGTGCTGGGAATTTGAGCTCAGATGTTCACACTTGTGCAGCAAGCTCTCTTGCCTACTGAGCCCAAGCCCCCTAAACTGAATCACCGTCAGCAGAGATGTTGAGGGGAACATGAGGAAACATTTTGTTTAGAAAACACATTGACTAAAACCAGCATGGGCTAGAAGTCATTTAAACTCTTAAAGACCTGTGTGTCACCATGTCAAAGCTGGGCACATCAGTGTATATTACCCCAGTGCTGGGGGGCAGAGATGGGGACCCTTGGAGCTGCCACATCTATTACCGCAGGGCTGGGTAGGGGCAGAGATAGGGACCCCTCTGGTTCACTGAAAGACCCTGTCTGAAGTCAGGATGAGAAAGAAACATGGCATAACACATGTGTGTTCTGAGTCTCCATTGCCACGTAGGGGTGAATGTTGGTTACCTTTCTGTTGCTGTGGTAAAATGCCTTGACTGAGTTGAGCCTCAGAAGGGTTTAGTCAGAGCTCACAGTTCCAGGGAGGCAAGAGTCTGTCACCCTCATGGTGAGGAAGTGTGGCAACTGGTAGGCATGGTGACTAGATCAGCTGTGAGCTCACATCTCAAGCCACAAGCAGCAAACAGCGCGAGAACTTGATACTTCTCGTGGCTTTTGGAACCGCAAAGTCACACCCCCTAACCCTACCCAAATGGCACCACAAACGGGGGCCCAAGTGTTCAAGCATCTAAATCTATGGGGGACATCTCATCCAAACTGTCACACTATTCTAAGACAAGAACAAAACAAACGAACAAAACCTTTCCACCTGTGGAATGTTGACAGGCAGGCAGTAACCCACCACGGCTCCACAGTCTACTGTTTCCTGCTTGTAAAAAGCATAAAAGAGGAAATGATTCCCTCTCTATTAAAAAATGGTTCTCACTTTAAAAATGGGATGAGGGTAGGATTAGGATTCTGTATCTTGCACTCACACATGTGCTCACGTGCGCTCACACACACACACACACTACAGAGCCTATACAGACTGGCTGGTTTCAGCCCTGACATATTCAAGACATTCCCTCTTTGAAAGAAAAAAATGTCTGTAGAGTTGTTAAAGAGTTGAGTTTATAAAACCATCCACATATAATAACACTCTGGATTGCCCAGGAAAGGCAACAGGAGTTTGGGCAGAGGCTTATGTCCTTCACAAAGCCAACCCAGCTTCGTTTCTGGTGTCCCTGGGTGCTGTGGCTGGGTCTCTGTTGCTAGGGTGACCACCATGGCCTTGGATTCCCCCTTCCCTTTTAATTTTATCTATTTCAATATGAAGATTGTTCCTTCCCCTCTGCGGTTTCATTGCTACTTTGGCTGCAGCAGATAAGTTTGACAACCTCTTTCTCCCCTCCTCAGCTCTTCCTTCACCACCCTTGAGGCCTTCGGCATCTTCATAGCTGAGACATATATAGTGTTAAGGGGTGCAGGGGTGGGGGAGGGGGTGGCAGTGGGCTTCACTTGATTTCACTGCTGTGACCTGCAGCAGGACTGGTAGGGTACCACCCCACTCATTTCTTACAGAGCAGTCTTTCCTACCTCTGTTTACTCTAGTATTTCTTATTGCTTTTAACTTATGTCCTATTTATTAATTTTATTCATTCATTCATTCATTATTCATTCATGAATGACAGTGGTTCAGGCTTCCCTGGAACTTGCTCTGCAGACCAGACAGGCTTTGAACTTGCAGAAATCCTCCTGCCTCGGCTTCATAAGTGTTAGGACCACAGGGATATATGTAGCTCCTGTCTCCCTGTCAGCTCTTGAGTCATTTGCTATTTTTGCTCTCTGGGCTACTTGCCTTGTGTTGCCTCTCTTCTCTGTGCCGATGGCAAGTTTCTTGGCACTTGGAGGAAGGTAAAAGTGACAGCCATGTGTTTCTCAGGCTGGCAACTCCTCCTCCTTGGATAGGAAGGAGTTGAAAGGTGACACCAAGAAAGAGAAAGTGCAAAGGGAGGCCGTGAACAGTCAGTATCTTTGTCCTGTAACTCAGAGCCTCTCTAGTCAGCATTTGGGCGGTTGGCAGTTAGTTCAGTCAGCCCTCCCTGGCAGTGGCTGGGTTAGGTGTCACATCACACGTACCCACTTGATAACTTTGCAGCATGCCGGTTACAAATGTTTGCTGTTACCACCAGTGGGGGCAGGGAGGAGATAAGCGATACATATCATTTCTATCGGTATGTCTGTGGTCTTTTGAGAAGATGGATCAATCGTGTTTTGAGTGCTAATTATGCACTGTCAGGGAATACATGTGGGAGCTGGGGGCGGCTACAGTGGTGCTCAGCCCCCCCTCTGTGAAGCCTCCTGTCTGCCAGGCATTTGTCATCTAAAAGATAAGTGGAGAAGCTGGTGCGAGGGCTGGGGTGTCTTCTCAGTGGAGTGAGTTGATCCTGGCAGAGCTTTGGCTGCCTGCTGCTGTCTCCCCAACACTTGAAGCAGTCAGTCTTGTAGCTGTTGACTCGGGGTCTCTTCTGAGAGTTCTGAGAGCCAGAGCCTTAGGAGCTCCACCCCCTGTAGGTTACCCTCTTCTCATCTCTTCTTCTTTTCCTTTCTTTCTTTTTCTTTCAGTTTTTAAATTATTCCTCCTGATACCAAAGAGGTCAGGGATTAGGATGCTGGCCCCGGTTGGGTCTCAGTGGCTCAGACCCTTATGCATGAGCCTCCTGGGCACAGCTCTGTCTTCTTTCTGCTCTTCATACAGCCCTACCAATATTTGTTGGTTGCTATTTTTAACGTATTTTTAATCTATTCTTTAACAGATGTCATCAGAATTCAATGGGTTATTCTTTTCCCAATTTTTCTTTCTTTCTTTTTTTTTTTTATTTAAAAATGAGCACTGCCATCAGTCAACTGATCTGTTTGTGAGAGAAGTCTAAACTTGAAGTGATGCAGCTGTTACATCAGTCTTGACTTCTGTGTTTCAAAGAATGAAAACTAGGGAAGTTTGTCACCGTGGGGGTGGCACTGTGACATACAGAAGGCGAGAAAACCGAAGTCACCTGCTATCACACATGCAGCTGAGAAATGAAAGAAAACGGAATAAAGTTCCATGTAACTCACTTCTAAATCCACACCTCCAGCGGCAGCCTGTGGCTGCTTCCCCACATCATTGCAAAGGAAATGGGGAATAGGGATGGTAATGGGGACAGGGATGTTATTCTAGGGGTAAAAAAGAGATTGTTATGCAGGATATTCGAAGTAGATGTATAAAAGTATGTGAAAATATAGAAAATTTTGAAAAAGAAGTTATTTAGATGCATTCCCCGTAGAAACGGTGTTTGATGGAACTGTTCATTGCTTGGTGTAGAAACTTGACTTTCAATGACTCCCTGTTTTGGATATGAGGCAGTTGTATCTCTAACTGAGCCGCTCCCTAGAGGGTGATGGGAGCCTCTCTCTGTGCTGCCTAAGCCTGGAGCTCAGAGCCTCTGTGCCCGTTCTGTTCCTCCTGTGCCTGGGAAGGTAGGTACAGTTCTACCCTTCCGTCAGCCTTGAATAATACATCATCATTAATTCATGCACTGCACATTTGTAACTTGCGATAAACAAGAAGCAAGTCTCGGTTTGCCTACGAGGAGTTTCCTGAGCCTATTAATAGTGTAACCCTCAGTGCAGGGCAGTGTGTTTATCTCACGGGCATCCACCTGCATCCGCAGTTTGGATGCAGCATGGCAAACTGAGAGCCTAATGACTTTCCTCATAGCCCTGAAGGCCCACTCCTGAGGAACATTTGCATTCTCTTTATTTACATTTCTGCATCTCTGAAGGTACTGCTCAGCCAGTCTTTTATGGAGGGTTTGGAGGTTTCCTTGAAGAAGCCACTAAGTCACTTGTGGATACAAATTAGTGAGGGTCTTTGTATTTCAAAGGAAGTTAGGTGGGGTGTGATGACTCATGCCTGCAATCCCCCACCTCAGTAGGCTAGTCTATGTGAGAAGCTGCCTCAGAACACCAAGGCAGGGAAGGAGGCTGGAGTTGGGGAGGAAGTAAGAGAGACAGAAAGGTCTGATAGCATGTATTTACCACCTAAGGATATTGGTTTATAACAGTAACAGCCATTTGTTTGCCCCAAAGTCTTCAAGTAGGCAGAGGGAGCCACATTCCCAGTGGTGGGATACAGAGTTCCCACTGGGTGGCATGGGACTGGGGTCTACCTTCAGGGCATGGTACCCTCATCACTGGAAGATGGATGCTGCTTGTTACTCGGCCTACTTAAACCATGACAGACCCTAAAAGAAGAAGGTTGAAGTTCATGGAATTTGTATGAGCTGCCTCAAAATGTCACATGATTCTCCACTTCACTCAAGAGGTGTCACAGACACCCACACTGACTGGAGCACAGGACACTTCTGAAGACACCACCTCTCTCGGTGTAGGTGTGGAGGGTTCTGGTTCACCACACGGACTTGAGAGAAATGAGTGTGGCCATCTGTGGGGGGAAAAGAGCTTTTCACACACAGGGGCTCTGAAGCGACAAGGTCATGTTCAGTCCATTCTACTAGGTGAGGCTGAGGCAGTGCAGAATAAAATAGAATGCATAGAAAACAAGAAGTTAAGACGTGGAGAATTCAATGACTGATGAGCCAGGGAGAAACAGTCACCCCGTTAAACCCCCAAATTGGTTATCCACTTTCAAGTAGTCATCCCTGGAATCACATCTTTGCAAGAGATACTGAGTGCCTCAGCAGATTGCATTTATTTATCTATCATGTATAGTTATATGAATTGATGGCAGCTAAAGGGAAAGAACCATGAAGAAGAAAGGATTATATTTCATTGTAAATACATGTATTTGTTTAAAAATAAATTGAATATTAAATGTAAGCATTACTGGACATCAGTAATAATCTTTTAAACGGTGTATATCCCCAGATCTTGGCCCCTTCCCCCAAATAACCTATTGTTACACAAAGGGACCTCCATCTTTGTGGTATATAAAACTCTCAAGTCACATCTGTCTTCTAAAATTGTCCTCCTGTTCCCCAGGGTATTTACAGAGTGTTTTATTTACAATAAAACATTCAGGTTTTTTTTTTCAGCATATCATAATAGAAACCAGTTCCAAGTCCCTAGTTTAATGGTGACATTTACCCTGGGACATCGAGGTGCCGTTAAGGCCACATTGTATATTTGTTAGTTTGGACTCAAGGGTAATTTTTTTTTTTTTTAGAATAGGTCTTCAAACCAAGGGTTAAACCAAGCATAATGATGCCCAACTGCAGAGTCTCAACATTTTGTTAAAGTGCCTTTTAGTAATGTCATGGAAGCCCCTGTAAATGAGGGAGCGCTGGGGAAAGTCACAGCGCTGGGATATTAAAGCAGCGAGGTGTGAAGACGGGCATCTGCTCCTGCTCACACTCTCGGGACTCTGTCTCCTTGCCTCACTGCTGAGCTTTGACTTCCATGGAGACTCTAAAGATAGATTTCTAGAAAATTCCCTGGAGTTCTAATAAGCCCTTGATATTCAGGGACACCCCACCCCCAGCTTGCTGTCTCAGGTCACTGGTGTTACTGAAGTATAAAATTGGGGCTGCTGATTCAGCAGCCCCCCCCCATCCCGCACCCCCACCACCCACCCTCCACCCACCCACCCACCCCACCCACCTGGTAGTGGCTGGCTGCCTGTTTGGGGGTATTTAGGGAAATGTGTTACCTCATCTACACAAAGGCCCAGGTTGGGAAGCTGCTCACCATGACAGTAAGCACTCAGGCTAACATTGCCTCCACTTTCTTCTTCTTGAGGAACTTGGGTTGTTAGAAGATGATTAGAAACCCGGGGTGGTATGCTGCTTCATTTTCTTAATGGTGCTGTCTCGAGAGGGAAGCCCTTAAGCCTTGCTGTACTCTGGACTGAGTTCCCTTTGCTATAGGGAATGATAAGGAATAGCCTGGGGTGGTATTGCACAGTTGTAACCCCAGCACTTGCAAAGCAGACGCAAGAGGATTGTGAATTAAAGGCTATCCTGGACCACTTTAGTAAATTATAGGTCAGCCTGCACTACAGAGAAAGAAGCTAGAACTACCCAATAATATGTAGGTTTTCAGAATCTCAAATGAACATATTTTCAAATCGCCTGGCCTCTCTTCTAGGTTGCTTTCTATTGCTGCGATACATGCTGAGCAAAACCAACGTGGGGACGAAAGGGTGTCTTTTGCTTACATGTCCCAGGCCTAGTCCATCACAGAGAGATATCGGGGCAGGGACAGAAACAGAGGCCATGCAGGATCGCTGCTCACAGATACTGGTGCAATCACATCCCAGGCTCTTCCTGTCACCCTCCCTGTCTCAGTCAGTTTGCTTTTTCTTATAGCCAAGGACCACCCTTGCACAGGGGTGGCACCACACACACCAATAATTAATCAAGGAAATGTCCCCTAAAGATTTGCAGACCAACTGATGAAGACACACACAATCTAATGAGCCCCAATCTCCATGGTGATCAGCTTTAATTGTCACCTTGACAAAACCTAGAGTCACCTAGGAAGCGAGGAATTATTTAGATTATGTGGGTTTCTGAGCTTGTCTGCAGGGTTGTCCTGATTGTTAATTGAAATCTCAGCCCATTGTGGATGGCACCAGTCCCTAGACAGGGGCTCACAGACACTCAAAGAGTGGAGAAAAGCTACCTAAGAGCAAATGAGATAGGTCTGCATGCATTTATTTCTCTCTGCCCCTGACCACAGATGTGATGTGACTAGCTCGTAAGCACCTGCCTTGCTTCCCCCTTAGTGATGGACTGTGACCTTAAATTGTGAGAGAAAACTTTCTCTTCTAGTCTTTTCTGCTTTGTTTTGGTTTTTTTTTTTTCGGGACAGGGTTTCTCTGTGTAGCCCTGGATGTCCTGGAATTCACTTTGTAGACCAGGCTGGCCTCAAACTCAGAAATTCAACCTGCTTCTGCCTCCCAAGTGCTGGGATTAAAGGCGTGCGCCACCACCGCCTCCTTCCTGATGTAGTCTTGATTGTCTTCCCACTGCTGGAGAGCCATGACACCACACCATAAAGTAAAATGTCCACAATCCAAATACTCTAGACTCATTCAGAGGTAGCCCAGATATTCATAGTACAGGAAACAACAGAGGTAATGGTAGTGTAAGTGTGTGTGGTACATTAAAATGCTGATGAACATTAATGACAGCTGCCTGGATTTCATTTTGACTTGCCCCTGGACTATTTGCTGGATGACACTGGGCAGATTGCCTATCTATCTCTGCCTCAGTTTTCAAGTCTGCAGCGTGAGTATTGAAAGGAAATGCCTGTTTATGATAGACTGTTTTGGTCATCAGCTTGATACAATCTAGAATCACCTGAAAATTGACTCCTAATAGGGGATTATCTTGATCAAGTTGGCCTGTGGATGAGTCTACGGAAGATGGATGTCTTAGTCAAGGTCTTTATTCCTGCACAAACATCATGACCAAGAAGCAAGTTGGGGAGGAAAGGGTTTATTCAGCTTACACTTCCATGTTGCTGTTCATCACCAAAGGAAGTCAGAACTGGAACTCAGGCAGGTCAGGAAGCAGGGGCTGATGCAGAGGCCATGGAAGGATGTTCCTTACTAGCTTGCCTCCCCTGGCTTGATCAGCCTGCTCTCTTATATAGAACCAAGACTACCAGCCCAGAGATGGTCCCACCCACAAGGGGCCTTTCCCCCTTGATCACTAATTGAGAAAATGCCTTACAGCTGGATCTCATGGAGGCATTTCCTCAATTGAAGCTCCTTTCTCTGTGGTAACTCCAGCTGTGTCAAGTTGACACAAAACTAGCCAGTACAATGGAAGACATCTTAATTACATAAACTGACACGGTTGGGACCATTCCCTGGGCCTTGGCTTCTGGGCTGCATGTGCGGAAGTGAGACAGGCAAGCATTCACTCTCTCTGTGTGTTCTTGACTGTGATGAGATTATCTGTTTAAACTTCCTGCTGGCTTGAGAGGCTTGGCTTCTCCTCAGAGTTGGACCTGGGACCTAGGACTGTGAGCCCAAATAAACCCTTTCTTCCCTGACGTGCTTTTGACACAGCAACAGAAACGAAACCAGGACAATGGGCGTAAGGACTAAGAAAAATGAATGCAGTGTTGGCTCTTCCTGCCTAGTTCCCGATACTTCCACAGTTGTTCACTGTGAGTCGCTCCAAACCATTTCTGTGTGCACAGATTCCAGCTGTGCCACTACGATTCAGACAAAAGAAGCAAACCAAGTATGGTACATATTTGATTCAACCACATGTGTGCTTAGCTCTAGAGATGGCCAGGCTCTGCGGGATGACTTGCTGGAATAATGGGAGTGTGTCAGAGATGGCGGCCAAGCTGGCTGGGAGGAGGCGGGTTCCAGAGAGTGTTTATAATGTCTTGAGCAGACCTGGTGGAGATCTGCACATTCTCTGGGGAGCAGATAAATGTTCTGTCTATGCCAGACAAGTCATTCCCTGGAGTAACGGAGCAGAAACAGTTTTGACCAAAAAATATGTCAGTGTGCTGGATACCAGTTTAGCTACTCAGCTTTGTCGGCCCTAAATATCAGTCGTCTCTTGTAGCATTTGCCTCTTATCCGTTGAGGCTCCTGTTTCTGCAAGTCGGTCATAAAGAAGCTGCAAGCCTTACTTCTCGTCACATGATGTATGCATGAAATATATCCAAGTTGATTTTTGTCTGCCTTGAAACAGTATTTCTTGAGAATCACTTTATTCAGCGATGTGACTTCCTTGGTAACCACCTGGCAACCTGGTCAGTGCTGATTGGCCCAGAGGTGGACACCTGACCTAAGCCTGGCCAGAGTTTTTCTCTGAGATTCTTTTTTTTTTAATTTAAAAGTTTAATTTTTTTGATAATTCCATTCATGAGAATTATTTCATTTATACTCTCCTAGTTCCCCTTTCCCATATCTCTCCTACTCTGTCATAAGTTTATATAGTTTTTCTATAATTATCATTACACACACATACACACACACACACACACACACACACACACACACACATCTATTTAGTGTTGTTCGTACAATCATAAGCATTCAGAGCTGACCATTTGAGATTGGATACCCTGTCAGGGGACCCATCCTTGAGAGGATGCAGTCTCCCTCTCTTAGCAGCTATTAATTTCTTGTAGCTTTTTATTTTGGGGTGGAAGCTTGTGAGATTTCCCCTCTTTGTGTTGTATGTGGACTAGTGTTGGGATTATGCAGGTTGCATTTAGGCAACCATAATATTGTTGAGTTTACACGTGGCATCTCTGTCATGTGAAGACCAGAGCAAGTGCCCTGGTCTTCTGGCCCTTGCATCTTGGCGGTTTTTCTCGAGCCCTAGGTGTAAGGGTTGTGTTGTAGATGAACCAAGTAAGCCAAGTCCCTGGAGTATTTCCCTGAGAGTAACAGGAAGTTTACAATTTCTGTCTCTGGTGTCTAAGCTGTTGGCAGACAGAATGGTACGTTGGCAGTGGTCATGTTTTTTGCTATGAAGGAATTTGCCATAGATAAGAAGGCCAACACCAACAAGTAGAAGTGGGCAGTCAAGTGGGGTGGAGGACGTTTTCTGGCAGGGCTGTTGCAGGTCTAAGCCAAGCTCTTGGTCTACCCACTACACAGTGTGGAAGCACTCTACATAGTGTGGCTCCCGCTCTGACCCCAAGCCGTGGAACCTCAATTCTGCCTACTTCTCTTCTGCTCAGTTATTGGCTGTCCAGCCTTTTAAATGAACCAATCAACTTTAAATTTCGGAGCAAGGTTTACACAACAAAGGCCAGGATATGTGAGATTGCACTCCTCTGGATAGGAAACGGGTCTTGGGGTTCAGAGTGTAGCATCTGTATACATAGCACCAGACCAACCTCCAACATTTGACCACTGAGCAATCTCTCTAGCCCCTTCCTTTTGTTTCTAAGGGGGTTTGGTTTGCTGAGCTACTGCAGCATGCCTCCTGCTTTCTCCCAACTCACCCTTACTAGCAGAGGATCAAAGGCAACCCACTGGGCATCGCAGAACTAGCAGGAGGCATCTCAAATTGAGTATGGGCAGTTCAAGAAGAAGGCCAAGGTTAACTCTTTAGGGTTTCTCAGATGATACGGCAGGATGGTAGAGTAATGATGGGTACCCAAGATGGAAGAGTAGCACCATTTTTAATTCCCTAAAACCTAGTCCCATCCATTATAGTAGGGATTCATGGTAGGAATAAGATGACTGATCCAATGAATGGGTAAGTGAGCATTACTATTCCCGTGTTTGATCTCATCAACTGATTTGAGGAGTAAGCAGTAAGATATAGTGCTAGGTCCGAAGCTTTAGGTCTTCAGGCTGTTTGCCCCAAGATTCATTCCTAGAATTTTGGGTCACCTAGAAGACACCACCACCACCCACCACCACCACTACCACCACCACCACAACCACGGTCACTACCCATACCACCACACCACCATCACTATCCACACCACCACCACCACACCACCACCACCACACCACCACCACCACACCACCACCACCACACCACCATCACCACACCACCATCACCACCACCACCACCACCACCATCACCACCATTACCACCACCACCACCACCATGGATCTCTGTGGCTCTTCCTCGTGGCCTGCTCATGTGCATGCAAGAGTTCCTGGCAAAGCACTCAGTTGAGAAGCTGAGTGTTGATACATTCCTACAGGCAGCTGCAGATGAGAGCTCAAGTTCTTGTTATTTTGAGGCTGGCTTTTTAGAAAGCTGCACCAGTGACAAAAGTGGGGAGGGCTGTGTGCATGTGATAAAATATTCACCGCAAAAAGTCATGGAAACTGTGCAACCCAGAACAGCAGATTTTGTGCCTAGCCCTGACATAGCTCTGTTTGAAGACTTAAGGTGTGTGTCGTGGCTCCCCGGCAGGAAGCCATGAATTATGAGGAGAGCTAGAGTGGACAGTAATGTTTTTCTAAGGTGCATTTGGGGTGTATTACATGCCTCAGACTCTTGCCATCCTTTTGTATTTTTAAATTTAAAACAATGTGTATGGTATATACATGAGTGCAGGTAACTGCAGATGCCAGAAAACCACATTGTATCATTGTGTCATTTCAAGTGTGGGTGTTGGGAACTAAACTCCAGTCATCCCTCAGAGCAGTATACACTCTTAAACACTGAGGCTCTTCTCTAGGCCACCGCCATTTGCCATTTTATATAATATATCATGCTTGATAGCAGCTATATGCCAAGTAGAACTTTCAGTCACTACAGAAATCTTCTAGATATATACCAACCAGTAGGGTTGTCACTACTGATGACTAAGGAATTGAATGTTTTCATTTGAATTAATTTTATAGGCACATATGGCTAGAAGCTATTCTTCTGGATAAAAATAAAACCCCTTTAATTTTTTTTTAAGCAGTAACTTTTAATTTTCAGTGTTAATTAGCTGATGATTTACAGGCATTCATCGGACTCATCATAAAGTTAGATACTCCAATAATTTGTTAAAAATAAGTCAACCAGCTGTAGCTCTAACTTCCTTTGAACAGTATGGAGCCTTTCTCAACCCAGCCCCTTTGGCCTCACCCAGCCCCTCCCAGGTTCTGGAGTTAAATGTATAGGGCACATGGCCATAAATCCTTCAGCTGATTGGTTGAGGCCTACTACTTTGTAGAACTGACTTTATGGAAAGTCAGCTGGTTGTGGATGTCAGTCATACCTTTAAATAATTACCGCTTTAGCAACATTTAAGTTAGCATAGTGTTTTACCAAACAACTTATCACCGTAGTATATAGACAGGGTGACAAAATTAACTTTGGTACCTCTCTTGTTGGGTTCAGATGATAGCCTTGAAATTGTCTCTGACCTTTGCTTGTGGCACTGGGTCTTGTCCCATGGATCTCGTGTGAGAGCAGAGGCTTTGTAATAACAGTCCCATGTTATGCACAGCTGTGATGACTTACTCAGTGAACTTGACCCCTGTCCCAGTTCTCAGTGGCTTCCCTGTGGCTGGTATATGTGCTCTAAATATAGATAGACATTCTAAAACTGAACAACCTCCAGTTCATCTAAGATATCTTGGGAATGTCGTGTGTGTGTGTGTGTGTGTGTGTGTGTGTGTGTGTATTAAAAATTATTCCTTGACTATGTAACCAAAGTTGACTTTTTCAATAAATTAAGACTCTTATATAGTTAAATTTCAAAAGATATCTTTTCTCTGACATTCTGATTCTGTTACCATGGAGATTTTCTATCATGATAGAAAGTATTGGATTAAGTCATGGCTCAATCCAAACGGCAGTGCTTAGCTCTCAATACCTACCCAGTAGTCCAAAGACAACAGAAGTGAGTATGGGGCAGGCGCAAGCGTACATAAAGTTAGGCTGGCATCTCGTGGGCTTCTCAGCAAAGGCTGTGTATGTCAGGGAAAGACTTTCAGTCCAGGGTGTGCAGGATGAGTTTGGTGTTGCTTCAGAGCTCTGGGACGTCTGACAGGCTTCCTCTGCTGTAAGGGGTTGTTTTAGAGGCCTAATAGAATGCATGCAGACATATTTCATAGGAGAGTTAGACAGTGTGAATTGCTCTTTTGCCTCATTACAGTTGTGATTGTGCATGTGATAGTCTCGAAGCTTCACAGCTGAGGTGACCAGAGTACTCACAACTTTGTCTTCAAACTGACTCCATCTCTTGGAGACTGTGACAAGGTATGATGTCCTCATGCTGTTTGGCTATAGAGGTGGAGTAAGGTGACCTTGGCTGTGTGTAGCATGGTGAGGGATGGATCTGGCAGGATGTGGTTGAATGTGTGTGGGTAGATACAGAAGGGAGGACCCGAGGAGGGAGAGAGCCGTGTCTCCAGATTCAGAGGTCCAGCAGCTGTGGTCACTGGCTGGATTGGTCAGGACTTACAAGGGCAGTCGGGATTAAGGCACAAATGTGGATAGTGGTTAGAACGATCAGTGCTGAAACTCCATGACTAGAGTCACCAGGAGAAAGTGGGGCCTGAGGAGAGCCCGGGGCCCTAGATGAAGCCTGTTTGATACCCAGCCTACCCTCCATTGTTAAGCCTCTGAGACTTGTTTTGTGAAGGAGTTGAGAGAATGAGAAAATGAGAAACAAGCCGGGCGTGGTGGCGCACGCCTTTAATCTCAGCACTCGGGAGGCAGAGGCAGGCGGATTTCTGAGTTCGAGGCCAGCCTGGTCTACAGAGTGAGTTCCAGGACAGCCAGGGCTATACAGAGAAACCCTGTCTCAAAAAAACAAAAAAAAAAAAAACCAAACAAACAAGAAAATGAGAAACAGACAGGACTCTGTTTGACTAGAGACTTGGTCATACGACTTTCTGAGAGAGAGAAATGAAAGTGAAGGAACGTGCATGTTCATGCATGCCAGGTGTTCACACACATGCAGATATGCAGTAAGCATGCCTGCCCAACAGATCGTCGTCCCATCACTGAGAACATAACCATGCAGAACACCCCTGACCTGCTGCAGAGGGCCCTCCAGCATGTAGACACAGGAATATCCTGGACAGAATCCTGACCTACAGAGCTCAGCTCAGAATGGCTGACTGAGTAGGTCTAAGGTATCTGAGAATCCACAATGCGCCCTAAATCCCAGGGGACACTGATGCCTAGGGACCTCGCTTTGAGAACCCTGGCTAAGAGTGAATTCAGTACAAAGTAGTGTAGGGCACAAGGGTCTGAGGTAAGCATGGGCTGAGTGCAGAATCTCTTCTCTCTTTCTGCCCGATGGCCCCAGCAGTCTCTGTGTGGCCGCCAGAGGTCCAGACTGACAGAAGAGTCCAGGAATCTCTGCCAGCGCTAGTACCTTTGCTAGGCCCTGATCTGTCCACTTACCACATGCTGTCTGCTATGAGAGGCTCCTGGTTTTTCTGCTTATAGATGACATCAAGGCTCTGAAAATTTCTACCACCTTCTGTGATTTTCCACATCACTGAGGAACAGGTCCGGGGCACCCAGCTCAGTCTTTCTGAATGCCTTCAGGCCCTGCCATTGCCATGGCTTCACCGTAAACTTCCATTAAGGAAGGCGATGTTTCTCTGTGACAAGCTGTTTGCTCACTTTAGATGAGCCCTGCCCAACTTCTCCCCTTTCTCCTTTGTCTATTTTGCTCAGAAACTGAGAGCTCTGCTTTGTGGGGAATGGCTTTCCTTAGCCGAAGGGTCTTTAATGTAATTGTCTCCTCACTCTTTTCTTTTAAAGTTTGTGGTATCTTTCAGAAGCTTTCCAAAATAATTTCAAAACTAGGTGACTATCATAGATCAATAACTAAAAGGAAGGACTTTGGAGACGTTTCCCCGCTCCCACTTTCTCGTTATCTACCTTTGAAGAGGAATCTGAGCCAGAAGCAGGCCTGTGCACATACATGTGCAGTGGTTGTTTGGCGTTGAACTGAGGAGCACCTAGCTGATGGTAGAACGTGTGTATATGTGTGCGTGTGCATGTGTGTATGTTTGTGTGTGTGCGTGTGTGTGTGTGTGTGTGTGTGCGCGCGTGTGCGTGTGTGCATGTGCGTGTGTGTGTGCGTGTGTATGTGTGTGTTTACTGAGGGGGTTCTTTCCAGAACAGCTAACACTGCAGTTGTGGGTAACACCACTGGATTGGCTGGGGACCTGGGTAGAATAGGGGGAGTGAAGAAATGTAAGAAGGGCAGGTGTTCCTTCTGTGTCTCTCTGTCTCTGTCTCTGTCTCTCAGCTAGTGAGGAGAGCTGCTCTACACTTACACTCCTGTCTCTGTCTCTGTCTTTGTCTCTCTGTCTCTCAGCTAGGGACGAGAGCTACTCTACACTCTACACTCACCCTGTCTGAAACCCCAGAATGTGACAGCCAAGATGAAGTTGTCTTTCTTCCTGAGGTTTTTGCTCATAGTAACAGAAAGCTAACAGCCGAGCGTGCAGGGCGGGTGTGCACAGATTTAACATCCTGAGAGGCTCCGACTCTGTCTCAAGTCTGCTTCTGCCCAAGCCTGGCTGTGAACTGTAACTCCCCACTGCGAGCTTACAACTCCCCCCCAACCCCCCAGGCCTCACCTAAAATGGAGACAATGATACACAGAACACGATGTAAATGTCAGCACAGCGCCCAGACCATAGTGGGTGCATAGTAGGTCTACTATTGCTAGTCTTGCTTTCATTAAAATAAAAGACTTGGGTACATCTGCAACTGGTGTAGATTTTGTGTTCTGGAATATTCTGTGTGGAACCAAGATGACACAGTTTAACTAACATAGGATAGTTGGTGTGAGGAGGGCCGCAGAGGTCACTTCTCCAGTAGCTCCATGCTGGTACTTCTTGCTGATTCCTGATCATAGCTGAGCACTGCAGAAGCCTTGAGGGCTCCTGAGATCATGCACTTAGCAGTCAGAGACTAAGATTTCTGTGACTTTCCTCCTTGCTCATTGGTCCCAGGGCTTGAGCATCCTTGCCGGGGAAATCTCCGGAAGACCACCTCCTACTTTCGGCTGATTTGATTGGATTCATTATGCGATTACTTCTAATTATTCTTTCAGTGTCCTTCCTACTAAATTCAACTGCCTGGGGCTGGTTTCATGGAGTGCTCATGTGTCACAAGATACCTTGTAGAAAGATGGTCACGTTCCTCTTCTGAGCTCAGGGAGTGAGAGGGTATAGCTTCCGGTTCCTTGCGTGAGATGATATGTACCATGGACTGGGGATCGAAGGGCTCAGTATTAGCTGTGGGTCAGGGTTGGGTGCTCCGAGGGTACCATGGCTTCCCTCAGGCCTAAGGGCAGGCAGCACGGGGAAGGATGCCCATCAGATTCCCCACCTAGGCCCTCTGCCTAAAGTGCTGCCTTCAAAAGGGGGCTCTTGGGATCATGTGCTGCCACCCAGCAGTGAGGGCTTGTGGGGCAGCTGTGCTGAGTTTGTACTCTAGCCTCCTGGGATGGTGGAGGAGAAAAATTAAACTGTCACCATGAGAACTTCCTTCTTCAAATTCTATTTGAGCTTATTCTGTCAGATCCTTTGTCCAGACTCATGAAAAATGAGATTAGAACATTGAGGGAGCTGCTCAACCAGTAAAGCGCGTTCCACAAACACAGGAGGACCTGAGTCAGGACCCCCAGAGCCCAAGTTAAAAACAGAACATATCAATGCATGCTGTAATCTACCGCTGGGCCCTGGAGCTGTGGCTCCCTAGAGCTCATTGGTCAGTCAGCCTAAACAAATAGATGAGTTTCATCGAGAGATTCTTTTTCAAAAATAAAGGTGGAAAGCGATCAAGGACAGATACTTCATATTGGCCTCTGGTGTCCATACTCAAGTGCATACATAGGCATTGTACACACTCACCAAAGAGGAAAAAAGGAAAAAAAAAAGACATTATGGCACCGAGGAAGCAGGCTCAGGGGGATCTGTAGTTCAAGGCAAGATGAGGCGTCACAGTGATATCTTGTCTCAAAAATTATATAAACAACAACAGTAAAGAGGCAGCTAAGTAGTAAAACTGCTGCTATTGCAGAGGCCTGAGTTCAGATCTCAGCATCTGTGTCAGGCAGCTCATAAATGGGTGTAGCATGGCATAGACACACACACACACACACACACACAAACACACACACACACACACACGAGAGAGAGACTCTTCAATAAATAACCAAATGCTTAAGTGTTTTCAACAGTGAGACCCACCCTTTAGGCCTCCGCAGCTTGTGCTGACACTGGGAATCCACAGTGGTCTCAGTGCCTAGCTGTGTCCCATTTACAAAATCCCCTTTGTCTCCTTTGTCTCCCAGGTGCAGGAGGCCGCCAGTCAGGGCTTGAAGTTTGTTAGCGTGGTGCCCCAGTACCAGCCCTCGGTGAGCTCAGCAGGCAGCCGGCGTCTCAAGCCTGTTGCCAACAGTGTTGAAGATGCCAGGGATGTGAAATGCACCTTAGGGGACCGTTCATCCTTGGAAAATGATACTCCGAAGGCTGCAGAGACGGATGCTGCCACTGCAGGAGTGAACCGAAGACCGGAGACCAAACCAGGATCCACAGGGGACGTGCCCAGTGCCCAGCAGCCTGGCATTCCCTCTCCCTCGGCAGAGAATGAGGCTGGCGAGTTTCCACTGCGGGGTTTGCAGCCAGCACTGGATAGATCAGAGGGCGACCCCTCAAATGGGCCTGAAGAGCTGCCCTCCAGGAGTAAGTGTTCAATGCCAGGAGTTCTGACCTGCTTAAAGAGAGGTTTTTTTAGTATTCCCCAGGGCCTCTTAGGGAAAAGGAAATGAAATTAGTATGAAGACACAGTAGACAAGAGAAAGTTTATCAAGTAGCTGTCTGGGCTACACAGCTGTTTACCAACTGCAGCTGTGGACCATGTTGAGTGAACAGAGCCCAGTGAAACTGACTTGCGAGGACTCCAAAAGTGGCTTCTAGACGAAATAGTCTCAGTCAGTGTTCCCGGATGGCCAGGACCTTCTCCACCCTCACACCCATACAGAGAATGTGAACCACTCTCCAGTGAGCTTGGGCGTTCTGCTTCTGAGTGTCTGCCTAAACAAGGGAGTGAGAAAGCAGGGAGGAGGGCGTACCACGCAAGAGAGTAATGGCTCTGCTTGCTCGGATGGAAGCATTCTGAATGCAAGAAGCACATACAGTTGACAGATGGGCACCATGGAGAAAATGCTTTGTCACCACTGTGGGTCTTCTCTGTCAGTGCTAATGACTTGATGATGTCATGTAGCAACCCACCCATAACAGACAGCAGTTATTATACTTCCCAGTTACCAGACTCTGCCATCCTTTAAAGGGGCCATCGCTCTATTCTCTACGCACTCTTATGAGTGAGCTCTCTTACCACTTCCGGGCTGGGAGCTGGCACCCCTGGCATAGGACGGCAGGTAGGGTTGACACCACCCATGCCTCCACTCTACTTGGCTTTTCCAGTGTAATAGAATGAAAAGATTTCCTGAAGCCTTCTGTAACTCTCATAGTCTCCTTTTCTCTACTTTTGCCTGGAAATCCCATCCATTGTGTGGGTCCTTATGTTAGCAGTGGGGCCCTCTCTGGCTTTAGGAAGGTGACCATAAGTTGCCTGACAATAGAATACCCACAGAGTTGCCTTAGTGTATTTGTTTAGACCTTTCTATACCATGTCCCCAGTCACCATTTCTACTCTGTATTAGCTAAAAACACTTGAAATTGACCTCTTGCAAGTGATTTGGCTGCTTGAGAATAGGGGCAGTGAGTTGATTTTATTTTGTTTATTTATTTTTTGCTAAGTCAGCACTTCTTGAGGAAAAAAAGATGGGATGGTCAGATCTGAGATCTAATGGCAGGGTTTCCCTGAAAGGACTGCCTCAATTCTGAAATACAGTAGAGCTATCATTTATTCAAGACCTTGATCTTTGGTTTAGAGATACTGGTAGGGTTTTTTTCACTTCGCTGAGGTAGACTACTGTCTCACCTTGATGGTGGCTTGGGTTTAGATCTGGTGTGAGGGTCTGACAAGCTCCATCGTGAGGCTGGGGGGCTGAGCATACTAAATTCTGAGAGGGAGGGCGACTGTAGAGCCATGTGGAAGATGAGGGTCCAGGTCAGGCATGAAACCCGGGAGGGAGGCATAGCAGCCATGGGAGACAGGCAGCACCATGGAGAGAAAACCCATGTCTGTGTGCACCTTCTAGCTAGGTGGTCGTCTTGTCCAGATACATGCCACTAACATCCCCATGGGAGCTCTTATTCAGGGCCCTGGCTGCACAGTGCTACCCCTCACAGAATCCTTTTAAGAAGAAATGAGACAGTTGATCCCAAGAGTCTATCAGGAGTGTGGAGACTGTGTTCCAGAACCCACCTTTCTCCTAGACCTTGAGAAGGTTCACTTTCTGGGTTTGACCTTTAACCCTTTCCTAGAACCCTTCCCAGATGTCCAGTGCCCTATTTCTGCTCTAGGGCTCCTTGACTCTCTCTCTCTCCATTGCCCAGGTTCTACTATGGCTGAAGATTGACACCAAACCCTCCTGTAATGCCCAGAGCACTTAGGCCTGCAGTCTCCATTTCCTGGGGTCCTTGTCCTTTTCTGCAAATTCAAATCCTTTGGTCACTGGTGGGTTAATGTGTCACGGAGGCCTCAGTCCAACAGTGCGTGGGAAGGGGGTTTCCAGCTGGAGACAGGCCAGGGGCTTGAGCCACACAGCCCATTTTAGTCCTCCCAAGTAGACAGCTCGTGCTCTCTCTCTCACTCTCTCTCTCTCCCTCTCTCCCTCTCTCCCTCTCTCCCTCTCTCTCTCTCTCTCTGTGCATATCAGCAGCCCCCACCCTGCCTTGCAAGCAATCACAGCACTCTCCTTCCATCTCCAGCCTTTTCAAATTAGTTGGTAGACACACGTTGCTAGTGGAGGGCCTTGGTCCAGTTTTCCCCAGGTGTTATCTCGATTACACTCACCACAACTATGACAGGAGATGCTACTGTGGCTCCCAGCTCACAGATAAGGACCGTTCCCTTCCTGAAGGCTGGACATTTAAGGACCCTGTCTCCACAGGTCAAAGCCCTTATCTGACCCCAGCTTCTCTCCTGAGCCTTTCCCTAGGGAGTTTAGCTTGTTTCCTTCTCTGGGGCGTCTGTTCACTGCCCTGCCCTGAAAAACACTCACAGGGCACCCAACCCCAGCCTCACCATCCCATACCCTGCTCAGCTGTCTGCTTGCCCCCTAAAGAGGTTGTAATGTTTAAGTCTCTTTCTGCAATCACAGCAAGACACTTTAAAAGGATTGCAGAAATTGCCTCCCTTGGGTAGGAAGCAGCTAGCAGTAGATCCAGTCAGGGACAGTTCACAGTGGTCTTAAAGGAGCTACAGGGAACATGGCTGGGCTGACCCATCCCTGCATTGTGGTGCTGATGTTAAAGGGAGAACAGGTGGGCTGACCCCATCCCTGCATCATGGTCCAGATGTTCAGAGAGAGAGCTGTTGGGCTGACCCCATTCCTGCACTGTGGTGCTAGTGTCAGCAGGGAGAGCAGGTGGACTGTCCCCATTCCTGCATGGCGGTCCAGGTATTATACCCTTCTGGATCTTCTTGTTCATTAATTGGGGACTTCTTGCCTGGGGACTTCCTGATGATATGAAGTCACTGTGAGATACACCCCAGTACCCCTTACAATACCTTTGATCAAGAAGCAAGAACCACTTGGGTGTGCTAGGCAGAGCAGGGGTGTTGTGCCAGGCAGTCAGATTTGAGGCCTGGGGTGGTTGTGCTGTGTATTTTTCTTCCCGGAGTTTATGGAGGTACTTAGACCTTGTCACTCTGCCTCCTCCACCTGAGCCACTTGGTGCGACGTCTCTAGGCTCCCACTGAGTCCATGAACAAATGTCCCCAACTATGGCTACCAGCATCTACTTTGTATTCTATTAAATTAACCTCTTACAAGAATGGGGCATGAGCCCAGAGTCTGAGAGGATTGAAAGATCCCAGGCTCTGCCACTCACTGTCAGGGATTCTGAGAGATACACCTGAACCTCCCGTGGAAGTTGAGAGCATCAGGTATCGTGGGAGGTCACACCTGGCTGAGGTACCTACATCTGGGTCTGCTGGGTTTGTCGTGAGCTGCCATGTCAGGTGGCCTCATGCTGGCTCAGAGATGTCCTGGGCTGGCACCATGCCTGTGACAAGTGAGAAGCCTTCCACAGGTTCAGGGATGTAGTGGACCTTCCCATCACTGCACCCGCAGCCCTGCCTTAATAGAAGACATTCATCTCAGTTCCCCCTGCCCATGTCTTGAGCAGCTTGCAGTCCCCACCCAGCTATGCCTGGCTCTCCAGGCTCAGCTGACTGCCCCAAGTCTGGCTTATGGTGCCCACAACTCAGACTCAGTTCTCGGTTCTGTTTCCTCTGAACCACAGCTCTCCTTGGACACTGAAATCCAGCCATCCCTGTGGCTCGTTCACAAGCTGCAGCTCTCTGATTCCATAAATGCAGACAAGCTTCTATCTACACTATAGCTCAGCTCAGGCCCACATGTGGCCTGAGAACAGCATACCTTTCCCTTGCCATGCTTGCCTGCATGGCATAGCCCGTCCCCAGCCCGGGTCTCCATGTTCTCCGTTTATCCTGCGCGTGTCAATCACAAACACATGAGACATTCACCGTGGTACAGGGACCTTGGAAGGCATAAGAGTTCCAAATGAAATGTGGCGAGGCCCCATGTCATGTCACAGGGCAGGACAAGAAGACAGTCTGGTACTCTTTGGCTGCTCTGCCAGCCTAGTCCTTCAGCCATTCTCACAAACAATGCCTTCCTTTGGGACTTTCCCACATCTGGAAATTGCTTCCAGCTGGGATCATAGTAGCTTATAGAACAACAGAGAACATTGAAACAAACCTGGGGCTCCTCGGAATCCTTGGTCCCTGCTCACACTCGAAATGTGTCGGAGTTTGGGGGACACGAGAGCATCGAAGCAAGTGGTTTTGGGGGTAGTTTCTCTTGGCTGGTGTCCCTGTGAGTGGATCTGACTAAAGGGTTGTGTGAGATCAGGCCTCTCCTGGTATCCCATCGCTGCTGATTCTTCTGTGGTTCTTCATCTGCCATTCTCCCTTCCTTCCTGAGAAATGTGCTTTTGTGTCAGGCTGCTGGGGAGGTTGGAGCCTGGAAAGCCTAGTTGCTGCCAGCCCTTCCTACCTTACCTAGCTGTCCTTCCCGCCCTCCTCCACCACAGCCTCTTCACTTCTCATTTCGGCCTTACTCATTCTCTGTTGCGTGACGCTTTCGGGAGACTGGTGCTTATTCTTACTGCACCCCGTGAGTGAAGATGGTCTTCTGTGTGTTCAAGTGCTACCAGCTGTGACCACGACCAAATTCCCACTTCCTTCTTCCAACGCAGCAGCTCTGAGCAATTGCTCCTGTTGCATTTGTGCCTAACTGTAACCGACTATAGGGCCATGTTCTGGACCAAACCTGTGGACAGCTCTGGCCAGGAGTGCTTCAGAAGTGACTTTCGGTCCAAGTGGATGGGTACCTCAGTTGTCTCGTCCTTAGTGGATGCAACTAAGGTGACATTGTCCCAGTGGACCTGTGTCCCTGATGAGGCACAGCTGCCCTGTGGTAACTGCTCACTAACATTGCATCTCCTCATTTCTATCCCTGCTCGCTCTGTCTTCCCAGCATCATCTCTTGTTCTGTAGACACTGCAGATTATTCTATGATAGCCATGATTTTGGTTTGAGTGGGTGAGTTTATTAAGTGTGCAGCAAGAATAAACAGCAAATAGATGATAGGTAAGTAAGTAGGTACAGAGACAGACAGACAGACAACAAAATGTCATTAATCCAGGTACTTAAAACATCAACAGAAATTGGTGGAGGAAGTTGAGGCAGGCAGGCAGAATTCCAGCTGAGCTTCCTGTCCACAGATTAGCTTCCCACGGCTGGACTGGCTCCTCATCCCTGCTGTGGGCACATTCCTATCACAGGATATGCAATAGTAACGTCTGTTGATAAAAGCTGGCATCTGCCTCTTCTCAAAGGACAATGTTTCCCTCTCCAGCCTTATGGCTGTTCTTTCCTCCATCACAGAGTTGGGAGGAAAGCCCCTTCCCAGACAACTCTTCCTGGTGGACGCTTGAGACAAGCACGCTTGGATTTGAAATGGGGGCAGGCAGACTCAGCTTCTCAGTGAGCTCAAATAGCATGACCGCTAACCCATACGATGTGTATTACAGCAGTGTCAGCTGCTTGCATGGGAAAGCTTGGAGGGTCTACTTTGAAGGATCCTAAGACACACCAGATCAGACTCTTGGCTGCTTGTACTGAACTTGAGGCACCCAGGACCAGAAGATGATGCTGCATCACCCAGCCATTCCCTCCCTAGCCTCATTCCCTGGCTTGGGTCCTCACTTCACACATTTTCCTCTGGCACCCCATTCTCATCGTCTGGTGACTGCATCTGCACGCACCAGGGCCGGATTTCTTGTTTGAAATCTTTTCTGGGGTCGATACAGCATCTTGGGTCAGGCAGGTGGACTGGAAGGGAAGTTGGGCTAGGGCTAAGGACCGAACTGCATGGGCTGTATACAATTCAGGTGGCTGGTTCTGTAGGATGGAATAGCTTGATGAAACTCCCTGTCAGTTCAGCGGTTAGTGACAGCAGGTCTCACAACTCAGGGACCTCACTGATGCTTGATCAGATGGGGCTGGGAGGTTTCCTTTGTGCTAGAATGAAGCTCCTACGTGAGAAGCTTTTCAGGGCTCTGAGAATGAACCCGATTGTTACGTAACTTAAGGTCCCAGTACAGCAAGCAGGGATGGTTTGTTCTGTGCTCCAGAAACAAACTCTCCTTTAAAATCCTTTTATTTTAATAAAGGAAACTGGGCCAGGTTTAAAAAAAAAAAATCAGTGTATGTGGAGTTGGCTCCCTAGATAAGAGTGCTTCCTGTACAAACACGAGGGCTTGAGCGTTGAATCCTCAGGACCCAGGTAAAAAAGCGAGGTATGGCTACACATGCCTGTAAACCAGTTATCGAGGGATGCAGACAGGAGAAGTTGAGAGTTCGCTAGTCATCCCGTCTAGCCTGAGTGGCAAGCTTAGTGAGAGGCTGAATCTCAAGGCAAGAGGCAAAAAGCGACAAATGAGACATGTAAGGTCTCACACACACACACACACACACACACACACACACACCAGCTAGTACTTATACAACATCCAAATGGCCCAATCCTGAAATTTGGGAGCCTCCATCCCAGAGTTTAAGTGCAGGCGTCATCCCATGTCCAAAACACACGTATGATTTGTGCTTCTCCCTAATGCCAGCCATTGTGTATGACCTTTAAGTCATTGTGTATGACCTTTTCTGTTTGAGAGATGGTGGGGATTTCCTTATCACTTCGAACGATGTTTTGGCAACCAGTGCGTATTCCTAACCAGCCTGTGCAAGCAACATTTTCCAAGCTGGGCCAGCTCTTTTGGCTTGACTAAATGAATGGTGAAAAAATAGACTCTCTCCAGTGTATACTGAAATTCCAGGTATTTGCTGCTGGCCGCGGTTCCCGCTAGCTGTGGCTGGCAGCATAAACAGCAGGTGCAGTCAGCGGCGGGCTGCTGCAGATTATTGATTTCTGGGCTATAAATGAAAGAGTGGAGAGCTCCCAGCTTCACACCCAGGGCCCGCCTGGCTGATTGAGCTGACCTGCTCCTCCAAGCAGGAACCCCCATTTACAGGAACATATTTATTTTTACATATCAATGTACTTGATGTACTTGATTGAGTATTATGGGTTTGGCCCCAGGAAACTCTCCTGCAGTTTATAAATAGCAAGTTCAGGGATGTAAAAAGGTTCCTGGAATTAGGGAAGTGTTTTTTTTTTCTTTTTATGAATCTCCACCACCACCACCCCCTTTATGACTAACTTCTACATCTTATTTCACAAACACTTATTTCTTACTTATTTCTAGAAATACACTTCTTCCAGATGCTTAACAATGTAAATTAATTCTGAGTTATCAATTATATTTCAGATTCAAAACCTAGTTCCAGCTAGGGATGTAGACTATTTGCCTAGCATGTGTGAATTAGGTTCCGTTTCCAGAACCATGCCGGCTGAGTATGGTAACATATCCCCGTAATTCAGAGGCAGGAGGACCCTGAGTTCAGGATCACCCTTGACTGTATAGCAAGTTTGAGTCCAGCCTGGAGGGTGTGAGACCTTGTCTCAAAACAAAAAGCCAACAGCCTCTATCCAAAGCACAAGCTCCAAGGCCCTACTCCCCAAAAGCAGCCTGCCTCAGTTACTGCTGAAAACGGAGTTTTATTATCTGGCAAGAGAACGGCCTCAGGGATTCACAGCTGATACCATTCCCGGGCTCCAGGGAGAACGCGCTGAACCCAGTTTAGCAAATTGGTTCTGTGGGCTAACCTCTCTCTTTATCCTTTCTATGAATCCCAACAGAGATGGAGATCTTCGCCTTTTTCAACAGACCGAAGAGCCAGCAGAAATGTCGGCAGTACTACCCTGTCACCATCCCCCTCCAGGTCTCCAAGAACGGCCAGACAGTGAGCAGTCTAGACGCCAGCTGGCTGGAACACATGAGTGACCATTTCCGGAAAGGCGGTGTGCTGGTGAACGCCGTCTTCCAGCTTGGCATGGCCAATGGTACGGAATGCTTTGCCACTTTTCTTGTTGCTTTGATCTTGGTTCTTCTTTCCAGCCTCCTCCACCAGAAAGCCACATAATCAATAGACACACAGCATTTGATTTCTAATTAGCATAGCTTGGGCAGATCTCACAAAGGCTAGACCCTCTGCAGTGACCCGGTGTCTTCTTGAATGAAGATGGTGGGTTTGGAGGCTTTTAAGAAGGCGACTCTCTGGGACTGTTAATTCCTCCCTCCGCGCTACCCCCCACCCCGGGTGCCCTTTAGATGCCACTCCAGAGTGCAAATTGTTTGTACACATTATTGCAGTCTGAAGTAGCAACAGCAGCACCTTGGAACTGAAGGCTGGAAATAATGGCAGCACCTGGCTGTAGTGCGCTGCTGCTGGGACGCATGTTCCTGTGCGCTGCCTTAGAAGTGGGCTCATCTCTAGGGCCTTGCTTCATGAAATAGCACTATACTATCGATGTCAGCTTTTGAGGCAGAAGGAAAGTCTGTCCACAGTGGGGAACGTTCTTGAGCCAAGAAAGGGTTTGGGGGCAACATGGCCGCCTTTGAAGACAAAGAAGCAGTTTGAGATGTGGGGCTGCCGTACCAGCTTGGGCAGGGGTGTAAGTCAGCCAGAAGCCTTAGGAAGTGAGGTGTGACACAAGCCTGTGGATCCCAGCAGAGCCCGACAACCGTTGACGACAGGGTTGGTGATATGCAGCTTCTCCTACGGGAGTGGGGCTGGGAGTAGAGTTTGGATGCTGTATTCTCTGTGAAGGGCCAGGTCAGCCTTCTTAGAGTAGAGATCCTGTTGTTGTGAATGTGAAGGCTTTGGATGATGCGTAGCCTGGGATGATGACAAAGCAGATGGGTCTCAAGGCAGGCAGCAAGGTCCTTGCTTGTTCCTGTTTGACTAACAGTGATATAGTCAATGGGCCATTATAGCAGCAGGCATGATGAACAGGTGAATAACATTGAACATCTGAGATACCAAGAAAAGCATCTAGGGCATTGCTGTCCAGTAGGATGCTCTGTGATAGTAGAATGTTCTGGATTGTGCTATCCCATGGCCACCGGCCATCTTGGACACCTTTGACTTAGAAACTAAATTTTACAGTTTAGTTCACATTTGTTCATTTAAATATGGATAGCTCTGTGAGTCTAGTGGATTTGAGAGTGCAGCTCTAGAGGACACAGTTAGTTAGTCTGGCCTGGCGTTAACTTTTAAGGGGGTGGGCTTTTTATTAGAGATGAAGAAGTGCACACGGAGTACAGCACACAGGAAGACCCTCCTGGCAGGGCAGAGGGAACACTCTGGGCCCCCAAATCTTGTCTTTCTTTGAGAGCTGGGGGTTTGATGGTCTTTGAGATGTCCTCATCCCCTTAAGTCAAGATTGGTGAGCTTGACAAAAGACAGGGAAGCTGATAGGCCGACAACATTGAGGTAGGCGTGGCCTGCTGGGGCCTTGACCTTGTCAAACTGGTCAGGAGTCAGGAAAGTGGCTGATAGGCCTTTGTGTCAGGTCAGGAGTTCAAGGAAGAGGGAAATCTGCCATCTTTATTATCTATTTAGGCCCAGTCCCTATCTGTCTATCGGGGATCTGTCCAACTCCAAGGCCCTCAGGCACGCAGCACAGAAGAGAAACGTGAGGACAATGGCTCTTTACCTGCTGCCACCTCTCCCTGCAGCCTACATACAGCAGTGCCTTGAAGCCCTCAAAGCAACCCTGTGAGCTGGGGACTCCGTGTCTGTGGGATAGCTATGGAAACAGGTCCTCCCAGCTAGGAGGCGTCAAGAAAGTTGGAAGGAATTAAAAAAAAAAAAAAAAAAAAAGGGAATGGAATAGAAGAGAGGTGGGAAGGGATAGGTATCTTGGTAGGAAATTGTCCTCTCAGATGGATTTTGGGTGACCCTTGGGAATGGGGAGGGGAAGGCACCAAAGTCACCAGAGAGAGCATCAGGGATGACCCTTGCAGTGCAGGCGAAGGGCCACTGGGTGATCTCCAGCCAGTGAGTCTGTTTCTAGGAGGGTGAGAAGGGGCAGCCTTGTGCCGAGCTGGTTTTGCAGGGAGAGTTAAGTATGTTCCAGAAGCCAAGGGCAAGGTCAACAGGTGACTGGACGCTTACATCTGAGACACTCTAGATACCTCATCTCTTGTGGGAAGAGCCTGACTCTGGGCCTGCCAAATCCCTGCCACTGTCAGTGCGCCCCGAACCTGTGTAGTCACTACTCTCTCCCCTTCCTGCCTTGGAGCTCACTTCAAGGCTCCGTGTTCAGGGCTGGCCCCCACTTATCTTACTTGTCTGTGGTAATTTCCTCCTGTAACCCCCTGGCACTCTCTCTGCTGGAAGAGCCATTTTCCTACCTTGATGCTGGAAGGGAACATAGTTGAATGTCCACTGAAGGATTTCCTATAGTGACTCACTCAGCAGTGCCTCTTGGTGGGTTTTTGGCCTGTTTTTCTAGCCACTGTTTCCTATAAATTCGAAGGTAGTTCTGCAGGCTATCCAAATGAAGACTTGACTAGACTATATTCTAGATGACATATTCTGTTCATTTGTCCGTTACATTGCACAGGACTTTTGCGTTGTTGTTGTTGTTGTTTGTTTGTTTGTTTGAGACAGAGTTTCGCTTTGTAACACTGACTGTCCTAGAACTCACTCTATAGACCAAACTGGCCTCAAACTCATAACTCTGCCTGCCTCTGCCTCCCAAGTGCTGGGATTAAAAGCATGAGCCACCACTGCCCAATGCTATGGGTCATCTTAACTGGATGTATCTCTATTCCTGACAACCCTTCTTTAAGCAATTTATTTTATGTGTATGAATGTTTGGCTGCATGTTTGTATGTATACCATATCTATATCTGGTGCTTATGGAAGCTAGAAGAGGGCACAGTTTTACCTGGAACTGGAGTTACAGATGGTTATGAGCTACCATGTGGGAGCTTCCAAGTTCAGCTCCTTTGTAAGACTACCCAGTGCTCCTAAGAGCTCACCCATCTTTCTGGCCCCTATTTCTGCTCTTCTGAAGAAATAAATCATCCCGAGACCCCTTGATGCACCCTAGTCTGTGGTAGCCAGGGTCTCTCATTCAGCTAGTGTGCTGGATGTTGTCGGTCCGTGATGCTGGATGCCTTGCAGTGCCTGACCTGGGGCTGTGGTCCTAGAAGATTGCTGAAGAGCTGCTGCTTCTCAGTCTCTGGAGTCCTGAAGAAGTTGAGTTAAACGCAGGCTGCAGCAGTAGATGGATGAACTTGCCCGTGAGGGTAGAGCTAGCAGGCAGAAGGCAAATGAGATGCCACCAGAAGGGATAGCCCGGATTTAGGGTCCCTCTACCTGATTCTAATAATCAACTTAAGAAAATGCCTCATTGGGTATGCCCAGCAGCAGGGTTTTAGCCAATCCCACCTGTTAAGTTGTTGATCACTGCAGAGGTCATGACCTAGGAAAACCGATGATCTCATGCAGCTCGGAAGGTCTGGGGACAAGGTGGCCACTAACTGGCATGCCACTGCGTCCAGCTAGGCCCCACCTATTCTAGTTCCCCACCTGCTCCCCCACATGAGTTGATCAGTGCACCGATCAATTGATGAAGTCTCAGCTTCATGGGACCCAGTTGCTTAACTAAAGCCCCACCAGCTGTCAATCAGACTTTCAACATATGAGGCTTCCAGGGACATTTCATATCCAGACTGTAATATATGGATTTCAAATAACATGTCTTTGTGTCCTAAATAGTCCATACAGATATCGTATAAACACTTACACAGGGCTGGCACCCCTTGTTTTTTAGTATTGTAATCTTGAACCTGGAACTTCAAAGCAGAGGGAACATGGTACAGTGTTCATAGTCGTAACCCAGGATCTTGTGAGCCTAATCCATTGCCTGATCCTGTTTCCTCAGTTGCCATTTGGCTCCCAGGAGTGGCTCAGTAAACACTTCCTTATGCTGTAAACACTTCCTTATGCTGGAATTGAACTACATTTCATATGTAGTTGGCCTTGCCAGTATACATAAAACATGTACAAATCATTTAATTTTAAAAACAAGGTTTATTTTAAGTTATTCCTGTGTGTGTGTGTGTTGTGTGCATGTCAAGTTAATTGAGATGGGGATACCTACCCACTGGGAATGGCACCATTCACTGGGTTGAGATCCTTCCTAGACTGTCTAGAACAGAGAGAAAATGAGCTGAGCGTTGACTGAGGACACAATCAATGTGAGCATCTGCCTCAAGCCCTACTGTGATGACTTCCTCCCGTGATAGACTGTAACCTTGAACCTTAAGGCAAGCAAGCCCTCTCCTTGACGGTGCTTTGGTTGGGGTATCTCATCACAACGAGGCAGTGATTAAGACACATCCTTACCTGGTCTGTTAGGCATTGAACTTGCAGGCTAGTCCCTGTGGACAGAGGGGAGTGAACCTTCACTGGCCCTCTGGATAAGAATGCAGGAAGGTAGAGGATGGGGTGGGGGAGGTAAGAGACGGCAGCAGTGGTGATCTGATGGTGATTCAACAGTGTTTATATTCGAAGGAGATCGCATGACATCCTAACCACTGGTGCAGCTATAGTTAACTGAGACAGAGAGTGGGGCCATGCCTGGAATCATCAGAAATCAACATAGAGTGGAAAATAGGGGCCCTCTGAATGTGGAAAGTTGAGTCCTACCTTAGATTGTTCAAAGATCAAATAACTCTAGTTTATAAACCTGCAAAGATTAGACTAGCTGAATTGACCAGCTGTCCTGGTGTGCATGTCCCAGATACTTTACAGCCCGAAACCAAAGTCTGATCTTGGAACTGCACCACATGCCTACAGAAGAGAATTGTACATAGGATTTACCTCTAGAGATGGTGTGGCAGATCTTTTCCCATGTCCTTCTTGCAAATCACAAGATCGGAATGGTACGGTGGCCTTTTGCCAAAAGGTCGGCATCAAATATTTATGCAGTGCCCCGGCACATAGCTTTTGTGCACCGTAGGAAAGCATCCTAGTAAAAGACACAGTGAGGATAGAATGTGTTCCATAGCATAGAGGATGCTAACCTTTTTACATCAGGAGGCTTCACTCTGAAGTGGTCCTGCGTACACCCGTGTTGACGGACATCGCAGGGAGGCTGAGATAGAGAGGAGACAAGTCCATCAAAACAATGGCTCCTTAAAAGCCCAGCCATCAGTCCTCCAGACTTCATTGACATTTGTTTTCTGCCGTTACAGATGACCAAGTTTTGACAGCTATTCTGAACTTGCTTTGTTGTAGACAAGTAGGTGATTCAGCCTTCTACCCTCAGGAGAACAAGGTAGAGCAGCAGGCATGGGGGAAGGGAAGGAGGCAGACAGTGGCTGGGCAGTGGGGTGGGGGATGGGACACAAAGGTGGGGGAGCATCTGGAGGAGCCTATTCATTCCTTCCACCTTGGGGTCTCAACTCTGCTGTACTGTTGACAGTCTGAAGACCATCATATGACTTTCTGTGAATTGGACATTTTAGTACTTAAGAGTCCAGGATGCACATTTAAAGGGCTGGGAGCCTCCATTGAGAAGTTGTAGCCATAGGCTTTGGAAAACAGATGGCTGCCATCCCTCAGTATCTATGGGGTTTGGTTCAGGGAACTTCTTAAATGCTCAGATCCGCAGATGCGCATGTGTACTGACGACATATAGCCCCCCTGTGTACTTTAAATCACCCCAGGATGACTTATAATATTTAATACCATGTAAATGCAGAGTAAGTGGTTTGCTATGCCATATTGCTTAGGGAATAATGGCAGAGAAAGGGGTGGTTTTGTTCAACACAGATTTTCTGTCTACTCTTGGTTAATTCCACAGAGACAGACCCTGCAGAGGCAAAGAGCCTCTTCTGACATTGTATAGAAGTCTAGAGCAACTGTTGTGTACTGTGCTGCACAATCCTGAAGGAACTACTGTGTCTCTACCAGCATTGAACACCCATACATCAGGAATGAGGAAGCTCATCTTAAGGAGCTTGGGTGCTGCTTCTGTGGCAGGGACTCTCCCCTGGAGTGAGGCTGAGAACCTTGGGCCATGCTTATCCTGGGGCCCCAGGGTACCTATAAAGTTGTTCAGCTGCAGAATGCTTCTCCCTGGTTATCTGTGTTAAGTGTCCTTAGGAGGCCAGCATGCTAACACTCAGGGACAACTCTGGAAGTGTGTCCCTTGCTGAGGAGGGTTCGTGGTAGACTCCAGACTGGGGAATAAGTAGGTGTTGGCTCACTCAGGGGGGACTTAATGAAAGGAGTGTGGACAAAGCTCCAGGTGCTCCCATAATCATCACTCAGTTGGGCTGTTCAAGCATCTTTATCATTCAAGACAAGATCCAACCCCAAGCTGAGCAAGCACACTGGTCTCATTCACTTTGTCTAGGGTGAACATTGCTTATCAGTCAGCAATGGCCACAGTAATGCCGTGTAACTAACCATTCCCGAGTTCATTGGCTCCACTGGGGCAGATCTGTCTCATGTCTCTTTTGTCTTCCTGGAAACAACTGGCTACCTGAGGCATGTCCTTTCAAAGTGGTAACAGTGACATAGGTGGTCAAACTCAACCACACACATGGTCTCCGGCTCTGCCTCTCACCTACTGTTATCTCTTTACCTGAGCCAGTTGGAGACATCTCCTGACAGTTCTTTTCCCACCAGTCACCTGAGCCCCAAATTTCTTCTTAGGATTCTGCATGTCATCTGTAATTGAATGCCCCCCCCCCAGCTCTGAATTTGCACACAGGCTGCCCCCCCCCTTTCTGCCGGGAACTCACAAGCCCTATAAATTCGTATGACTTGCTTGTTTAGTGCATCTATTTACCTCTTAGTGTCTTTTCCCGTTGTAATAAAGTACCAGACAAAGCCTCCTAAGGTTTATTGGCTCACCATGCCAGATCACAGTCCATCCTAGCCGGGGAGTCAAGATGGCAGGAACTCAGAGCAGGTAGTCAGATTACACACGTCCCCAGCGAAGAGCCGAGAACAGAGTCAGTGCACGCCTGTGCCCATTTCCAGATCGCTGCAGTCTTATACACTTGGGGATGCCCTGTGAAGGAAAGAATGCCACGCACAGTATGCACCTGTTCTCTTCTCAAAGTAATTTCAAGCTAATACTACCCCAGCCCCCACAGGCCAACCTGGCCTAGACAGTCCCTGATTGACACTTTCCGACAGTGTCCAGTGTACAGAGCTAGCCACCATAATGTGTCTACTCAGACCAGGGAGCCCTCGTTTATACACCCCTTTGATAAACAGCCACCTCCATGGCCTACGCCTTCGCTCCCTCATCCCGTTTACATTTCTGCTTGTCCGTTCTGTTGCTGACCCCTCTCTCCTAGTGAAAGAGTCTGGTAAGCTCGACGGTTGCACAGACTGTGTTTTGCTCACCAGCTCTCCAGAGCACGGCTGGCCTATAATGGCCAGATTCAATAGATGTCAGAATGAAGGAGGGGGTGGGGCAGGTTCGGTGGGGTGAGCACCGTGTTTCCACGAGCTTTTTGGAGGTCCAGTCTGTCATTTCTAGGAGTCACTCAGGAAGGTTAATTTTATTGTGTTGTACCTCCATTTTTTTCTAAAACTCTGAGCATAGTTCTACCTTCAAGAGACACATAGAAGACGACAAAGAACTTATTTTTTTTTCCTGTAATACCTGGTTACCTATGTTGCCCCCTTTATTAATCTTGCAAGAAGACTGAAAATAAAATTTTAATTATACTTAACTCCGCCGCTCATGACCACTTTTGATTTTGTTTCTCCAAGTTTATAAATCTAAATGTTTTTCATTAAAAAAAAAAAAAAGCAAAATACAACTTGGGAATGGAGGGAGGGCTCAGCAGTTAGGAGCTTAGACCCTAAATCTTCTGTAGTCACTCACACACATACACATACACGTAGACACACAAATAATTTTTTAAATTCACAGTTGGCCCAAATGACACTTTTGTGTCTGTATTTTTCCCCCCATAATATTGTTTCTTAAGTATTCTCTGATTAAATTCCCAGGGTATTTTTTCTTAGGATAATACAGAATTTGATCATTAAATATTTTCTATGACGACTAGATTATGTAGTGGCGTGTGTGTGTGTGTGTGTGTGTGTGTGTGTGTGTGTGTGTGAGTGTGTGTGTGTGTGTGTGAGAGAGAGAGAGAGAGAGAGAGAGAGAGAGAGAGAGAGTAAGTAGAGGCCTGTCTGTGTATGGGAGTAGTATGTACAGGTGACTGACTTCAGGTGTCTGCCTCCACCACTCTGCCATGTTTTTGAACCAGTCTCTGGCAGAGCCTGACCTGCCTTTCTGGCTAGGCTGGCTGCCCAGCAAGACCCACTGGTACTTTTCAATGACTGTTTGAGAAGAATATCTTGTAATAAGATAAATCACAATCATGATCATTTTCTTTGTTACAGAAAGGGAAGGGAGACAAAGCAGAAGGCCTTTGACTCTCTCTGACATTCATGGAAGTGCCAGTGTTTGCTCCAAGTCTCAAAGGAAAGGACTCAAAACTGTCAACACACAGCAATGTAGAGCTTTATGTTCTCCACAAATAAAATAAAAAAGCCAGCAAGAAGAGAAAGTTATTTGCAACAACAAAAATAAGTAAAGGGCCGCGCTGACTATTTACCTATAGTTTTTTCTCAATGCCTAAAACCTCTAAAAGCCCAATAGAAATGAACAAAGACCCCAAACTGGATGGTAATTCTCCATGGCTCTTAAATGTTGAAAAAAAATCAGTTTCTTTTGTTTATCAAATTGGCAAATTTTGAAAAGAAAATGCTTGGTGCCTGCAGTGGTAGGAGTGCAGAGGAACTCTTGACAGTGTTGAAAGGAATGTTATCTGCACAGCTCTCGTTCGAGAGCCATTTAACCAAGTCTGAAGAGCCTACCCCTGAAAGCCCATCTTCCGTACACCCTCCCAGCTTGGTTCTTTAGTCTCGCATTTACAATGTTCAGAGTCCATCAAGAAGACTTATCTGTAAGCATTATTTATAAAAACACTTTTACAAAACATACTAAACTGGGGTGTGGGATAAAGTTTGGTGGGCAGAGCTTTTGCTTGGCACACATGGGGACCTGAGTTCAGAACCCCAAAATGTCCATAGAAGCAGGGTAGCCTATGCGTGTAAGCCCACAGGGTAGGTGGCTTCAGTCATAAGTCGGCACATAGTTCTCCCTGTTTCTTGAGGCTAGAAGCCCACACCCCAGGTGCTGGCACGTTCTCAACCTCTCTTCCTGCCTGGCTCTCCCTGTGTGCGTATCTGGAGTAAGAGGAGCAAGCAGAGCTCCCTGGAGCTTCCCCTTCTTCCAGAGACCAAGCCTGGGCTCAGGGCTTCAGTTCAGAGACTGAGCAAGGTTTGCACAACAGATTGTAGGGCAAAAAGCATCATCCACCCAGATCCTAGTTTCACGGGTGAGACGACCATCTCTAAAAGGGACCCTTGCCTGGAGTCAGGCCACCGGCATTTAAATTACTCTTCTTTCTCTTGGTCTCATCTAAATGAATCAAGGACAGACTGCACCATGTTAAAAGGCGGCAGAAGGCACATGTCTGGTGTGGCAGAGGCTCTGCCCTATGCTCTTTTAGACCCCATCAGTAAGACACTCTCACATAACACTGTAACACACAGAACACATAATAACTAGGCTTGTCAAGCGGCAGCGTACACAGGACCCACTCTCTTGTCTGGCAGTGCCCCAGGAACATTATCAGCGGTGAATCATTTGGGAAGCCCTCTCCTGGCTCTGGACAAGGCTGCAAGAAGCAGCCCTGGTACAGCAACCACACCACACACCCCAGAATCAAAGCACAAGTGACAAGCTCAGATATGCTGGTGTCTTCCATCTGTCCTGCCTTTTAAAAATGCTCTTTTACCTAAATACAGTTCTCCTCTAATATCTGTGTAAGCGGCTGTGTTTTGCCCTGGATGAGTCCTTCCCAGTGCATCCTGACACTGGAGCACGAACAGGAAGGTAGGCACGTGAATCTGATGGTGATTGCCAACGATGAAATTTGGGCACATAAAATCAAGGATATTATTCAAAAGTGTGAGGTAAATTAGTCTCATTCATTCTGATGGGGCTAGACTCTGCGGCTGTGTATGCCGTCTTTAATTAACGCTCGGAAAAGATGTTCTGATTGGGATTATTAATGAATGGCGGTGAAGATTTTTACCGTTCGTAAGACTTCTACCACAGACAGCTTACATCCCCCACCACCCAACCGTTTTTGTTGTTGTTGTTTTTCTTTCCACAGATTCCTTCTATGGCCTGACAGATGGAGTATTCATCTTTGAAGCTGTTTCCACAGAAGATAACAGAACCACACAGGGCTATGACGCTATTGTTGTGGAACAATGGACAGTCCTAGAAGTAAGTGCGGAGCTGCCCTGTCGCTGCTTTTGTCTGGGGAGAGATTGTTTCAGGCTTGCTCCAGCTGACTGCAAGGCTGGTGTCCAGCTATGCCTTTCTTCTGAAAGGGAGTTCACCTGGGTAAACTCTGGGTGGGGGGACCCTCTTAATTCTTCTATACTCTGCCTCCAGGATGGGGAGGGAGGACTCCACTTTTCTCTTTCTACATGAAAAGCATGTATTTTTGCATATGTCAGACCATTGGGTGGAAAGAAAGAGTCACCTACTGTTAATTTGCATATCACTGTAAACACAGATGGAATAAAGAGGCCTGTCCCTAACGCTGTCATAGTAAGAGCTAGGTTGGGCTTTCGGAGGTAGCATCTCTGGCCATCAACTGCAAGCCATCCTTGGAAGAAAAGAACAGGAGCCCCGAGTCCTCTGTGAGCGAATGAGGTGAATACCTTTTTCACAGTCAGGCTTTGTGCCACATACCGCAGGCTATATTTGAAGAGTGATGACCATGAGCGAGCCACTGGCTCTGGGTAGGGCAATCCAAGTCCCGTATCTTTGGAATAGTCTTCTCTCTAAGATCTCTTTGATTTTCTCCAACCATGAAGTATGAATGTTTAAAGCCCGTCTCAGCCATCACTAGACCAGTGTCCCTTGAGAGTGACCATGTGTCTAAGGCTTATGCAGAGTTTCTCAAGCACAGATATTTGGACCCCACCCTAGAAGTTTTCTTTCATCTGAAAACACTCTAACACCATGCCACAGATGGGCTGTTGACCTTCCAGGAGACTGGAAGGTTCAAGGTCAGGGTTCCATTCCTGCGGCTTCTTTTCAGGGCTCTCCTCTGGCTTGTAGACAGCTACTCACTCTGAGTCTGCTTATGAGCAAGAGCCAATGAGCTCTCTGGTGTCTCATAGGACATTAATCCTAATGGATCAGGGAGCCGCTCTTGTGACCGTACTTAACCATAATTGCCTTTTAGAGGCCTCAACTCTGCACTGAGAGTAAATTTAGGTAGGGCACAGAATACTGTCTCTAACAGTATCTCTGAGGTCAGGCCTAAGAATTTGCATGTCTACTACCTTGTTAGGCGAATTGCCTCTGCTGGTTGAAAGATGAAACTCTGAGGATTCCTGCCCTTTGAGCTTGTTACCAGCACAGTGAACATCCCGCCAGGGACAATATAGCAGAAGGCTTGGCCTTCTGAAGAGGCTCCATCAGACACCCACTCTGCATCATAGTCAGTACTTCTCTGGGACACGTGGGTGAGCTTGAACCCATTTGTGCTGCCCTGAGTCTAGCTATATCTTCCCTTACCACTATTTGGCCTATAGAAAGCTTTTTCCTCCTTAAGCCTGGACCTGAAAGGTGATGAAATTGGATTTCAGAGGGACACAGAGGCAGATAATCCTTTTGGGTAAGAAATTTATTAGTTAGTAACACTGTAGACGTACATGCTATAGGTGGGTAGCTTGTCAGGGGTTCAGGCCCATGTGATAGAGCTGGGTCCTTTCTGACAGATTAGAGAAGGGGAAGATCTTATGCTATAAAGTCATAATATGTAATTGTAGTCAGGCTGCCTCTAATCCTGGCAGGAGAAGGGGGGGGGGGGGAATTGCATTACCAGGAAGAGGGGAGGGCATCTTGCTGGTGAATGGTTGCCTTCAGATATCTCGGAAACAGGGGCCTGTAAACTTCCTTGGGAAAATGTGGGTTAGGGTGCCATCTGTCCTAGAATTCTGTCATCTGAGATCTGTGCGGGGCTACAGAGTCACACATAGGCTCTCTGCTGGAGCTCTCCAATGCCCTTCATTACAGCCGTGAGGGAGGCTGCTGCAGGTGGCTGTAGCCCCATCAGCCTGCCGGCTCCAAACACAACAGTTCTTCTTTGCTTCCGGTTGACCCTGTTTTATGACAAGCACTGTCTTCCCAGGCTAGCCCCTAACCTCCTGGGCTCTGGATAGTATCAAAGTTGGGGGTTGCAACCCATGCCCCAAGTCAGGTTTAGCCATCCGTGCTCAATAAGCCAATTAGAAGAGTCAGATCAATTACAAGGGTCAGATTGATAGTATAATCCAGAGAAAACAAACAAACAAAACCAGGAAATTTATTCAATGTGGCCATATTGAAAAGAAGATGAAGAGGTAAGGGCTGTGTTGGTCAGATTGTTGTCAACTTGACATCTGAGCAAAGGGAGCCTCGTCTGAGAAAATGCCCCTGTCAGATTGGACTGAAGGCAAGCCTGCGGGGCCCTTTCTTGATTGGTGATAGATGTGGAAGGGTCGAGCCTGCTGTGGGTGGTGTCATGGTTGGGTAGGTTGGTCCTGAGATATGTAAGAAACTAGCCAAGCAAGCCAAGGGGAGCAAGCCAGTTACCAGCACACCTACCTCCGTGGCCTCTTCTTCATTTTGTGCTTTCTGGTTCCTGCCTCGGGTTCCTGCCCCAACTTGACTTCCTCAATGAGAGACTGTGAACTGTGAAGTCAAACAAACCCTTTACTGCACAAGTTGCTTTTGTTAGTGACCTTCCTATCACTCACTCGATTGGAAGCAAACTAAGACACCATCTGTTCAGTCATGGTCAAGGTGTGACCCCCACCCACCTTGCCTGTCACAGTCTGGTCTTCAGTCTTGTCCTGTAAAGTGGTAAGGTAGATTTGTGTAAAGTCTCTATTGGGGAGAAAAGTTCCTTTGTGGCTGGGTCCTTTTCCTTCCCAGCATGAAATTCCTGGGGGAATTCCTATTTCTTTGGGGTCCATTGTTTCTGATGGAGAGCCACAAATGTTTCTTTAGAATATCCTCATTTCTGCCAGGCCTGTTACATGGCTCTGAGATGTTATTGTCAGCTTTTTTCTCATTCTTACTGGTGAGATCTGATCTACCCCTTTATTCCCGGCCCTGCCCTCAGCCCTGTTCCAGCTCTGTCACTATGTTTTGTTTTCCTTTTACACACACACACACACACACACACACACACACACATACACACACACACACACACACACTTTCACCAGGGAGCCTGGCTGACTGCTCTCAGCTCTGAGACAATGTAACCTGTTACGAGCAGGAAGCTAACCAGGAACCTGTGCAGGCAGGCGAGGTCCCCCAGTTCCCAGCTCAACTGCTCAGCGTCGAGAGGGAAGCCACTCCCTTCCCTTTTGACTTTTCAGTAAAAGTGGATGCTGGCAATGATGAGACGCTAAAGAAACTCTAGTCTGGTGTCCTGACCTGGATCTATAATCTCAGCTCTTGGGAGGAAGGCTGGAGGATTGCTTAGACTACAATGCCAGTCTGGGTTAAATAGTAAGACTCTATCTTAATCCCCACCCACAAGGAGAAAGTACAGTGAGAACCCATGACGAACAGCCCCGGCCCACAGAGCTACTATTAAACAGTAGCCCATCAGTTGCTTGCTGTCACTCATGACATGAGTCTCCACCTACTTCCTTGGTCTTAGCCTAAAAGGAATTTTGGCTAGGGAGTGTGTGGGGACAACTACGGGAATTGCCAGGGGTGATGGTGCCAGGTTCTGTACTAAAACCAGGTCTCAAAGGAAGAAAAAGAAAATAGTTTTGTCACCTTTGGCTGTGAAGCCATGGCTGGAAGGAAGATGAGAGTCCCTGTAGGACATTTGTAGGGGGAATTTCCAACCTAGAGTCTGAATAGAAAGGGTAATTGGTCAAGAAAGCAAATGCAGAGCAAGACAGAGGGAGAAAGAAAGAGATGGATGGACTAAGGGCCTCTTAGGGTCTGTGTGTATGGATGTGGTGGCACAGAAGAAGTTAGACACCATTGCCAACACACAAACCACAGCTCTCATCTTAAAGGGAGTAAGAGAGAATTTGTTCTAGAGTAGTTTTGAGATAACATGGCTTGGGAAACACAGATTTAAGTTACCTCAAGTTCCATATCCCAACGTGGAAGCAGTTTCGTGAAGTTTTATTGTTTTACAGGACAAAGAAAGTCATTGAGACAAGTTTAAAATATATTGATGGGTACACCAGAGAGGTCACAGCAAGACAGGAAGCTCCTCTCTAAGCTAAGATGCTATGAGATAGTAATGCTAACCTTGGCAACTTTAGGGTTGGTGGAAGCAAGGGACCCCGCTAAATTAATAGAATTTAAAAGGGTTTTATCTATTAATCTCAGGATGTTAGTTCTAACAAAACAGGGCGGGAAGCTGGCCAAAGATAAGGGGATTAGCCCCTGGACTGACAACATTCCAGGCTCTCCACAATAACTCAGTTCTAATCAGTCAGCCAGTGTCTGCAGATGCGGGCTTTTCCCAGGAGTTCTCGTTCACATCAGTAAGTGCTAACATTGCCCTTTCCCTGGTGTGTGTTCTGGTTCATCAGCGCGTCTCATGATGTCTGGGACTAGATAGAAAGGTAAGATGGCAGAAGATGCACGGATGAACCAGGTCTCAGTGTGATCATCCCACTACTCGGGCAGCTGATGCAAGAGTATTACAGGCTCAAGGCTTGCCTGGCTTACAGAATTTAAGGCTAGCCCAGGCACCTTAGCTAAATCCTGTCTCGTAAAGATGAGTGACCGTGAATGCCATTCAAGGGTGGAACACTTGCCCACTATGCATAAAGCCCTGGGTTCCAGCCCCGGCACCCTGGGAAAGCAGTTACAGTTGATAACCACTGGCACAGTGGCTGGTACGTTTACAGAAAAGTCAGCTAAAGTGAAGGAATAAGAACCAAATACACATCTGCCTGCCACATCTGCCTGCCACATCTGCCTGCCACATCTGCATGCCACATCTGCCTGCCACATCTGCCTGCCACATCTGCCTGCCACATCTGTCTGCCACATCTGCCTGCCACATCTGCCTGCCACATCTGTCTGCCACATCTGCCTGCCACATCTGCCTGCCACATCTGTCTGCCAGCGCTGCTGAACTGGGGTTTCCTGGATGGAATCTCACATCACTATGCGTAAAGCACACCAGAGTACAGCGCTGGCCAGTTTGGACTGAAGAGAGAGACTTGGATGTCCATGACTCCCTTCCAGATCTCAAGTTTGTATTGCAAATTGTTTAGCCTTCAGAAAAAGTTCAACTTAGTTTTCTGAAAATTTAGTTTAGCCTTGAAAAGGCTTGCCTTAGTTCTCTGTAAAAACAAAAACAAAAAAACAAAAAACCACACCCTTTTTGGGCAGTTTATCAGTTTATTCATTTAGTGGTTTAGGAGACAGGGCCTAAGTAAACACGCAGCTAGTGAGCTTCCGTCCCAGCCCTGAGTTTTCAAGAGCAGGGTTTCCCTTTGTAGTCCAGGCTGTCCTTGAACTCTGAGGTGTTTGTGCTTTGCTGGAATCACAGGCCTGCGCCCTCACACCTGGCTTCTGTTGAGACATTTCAAGTCAGGGTTACGATGTCTTGCGTCGGAAGGTCATTGAGCGTTGGTGTCTCGGAAGGTTTCATTGTATAAGGTGGCAGGCACACCAGTGACGGATAACCCAGTGTTGCAAAGGCTGGCGTATCCATCGACGTGCCCTAGAGACTTGTCTCCTGTCTCCTGGGGGACCGAACTGTGGGTCGGTTTCAGACGTGTTTTCTGACCCACAGCAGGAGATCTCCACCTCACTCCAGGCAGCCCTGGGAGACCACATGAGAGGCTGGCCCTGTAAGCGCCTCTCCTGCATCCAGAAACCCCGCCTGCCTTCAATGTCACTGCTCCGCTTACTTGTTCTCTGTGGCCTCCTTCAGAGTTCTGGGTCTCAGTCTTCCTTTGTGAGAGAGCCCACCGAGCTCTTTAAATATTCATGTGAGGGTTTGCCACATGAGTTTATCAGAGTGTAGCTTCCATTCCTGTGGTATCTAGAAGTTAACCGCTTTGTGCTTTGACAAGAGAGCCAATGTTTGTTCTTTTCAAACTCTTTGGCATATATATTTTTTTTATTGCCATGATTTTTTTTTTTCCAAGAAAATGGTTTTGGTTTAAAATCATAGCTTTGGGTGCCCCGGTCAGGAGGTATCTGCCTTTTCCCTGTGGTTTAGATGATTTTCTGTGAATCGTCATTCTTATGAAAGGACAAGGAAGTAAGATACAACTCTCTATCCAGTGGTAACTCGGTCCTTTCCCACTCTAGAGCAAGCCACAGCATGCAGGAGGCCTGGACAAGTTCCTCTTGGAACCTCAGGTCCCTGTTGGCTTTTATCCAACCCCATGTCTCACCCCCACCCCCATCGCCACCCCACCCCTACCTACCGCCTCGACCATGGATCATAACAGCTGAACATCTTTGCTGGATGGTAGGGCTCATCTCTAAAGTTAAGGATGCCTTGGAAGGCAGATCACCAGCATCTATTAAACTTTGAAGTACCCACCTCCAATTTAGCAATTCTGTGCCTCCCATTTCCAAGTTCTTCAAAGAGGATGAAGGACAGGTTAGGGAATGATCATCCAAATGACAGTACAAGATTTTTCCTGGGGTGGGGATGGGATCTTGTAGAGAAGTCTCTAGTCTAGAAACCAAAGGAAGAGGAAAGTTTCCCTTTCGGGTTCATAATTGTCAGTTGCCAAAGGATACAGTAAATGAATTAAAAAGAACGTTAATGATCATGACCAATTGACATCTCTCCTGGCCAGACATCCGTAGGGGTCAGCAGGGTGGGGAGGGCAGGCATGTAGCAAAGCAAGGTGCAATAGTTATGTAGCCCAAAGGGCTGTAGTTTAGGGATGGTTCAACCGAAATAGAGGAACCTTAGAGAATGTAAGTAATGCTTTTCTCACATTTGTCCACCCCAGCCCCAGAGACACAAACACATGTGTTTGTAAAGTGGTACAAAAAAGGATGCGATCCTAGCAGAGTCAGTGATGGGCCTAAATGAGAGAAACGAATCGGTCGCTGCAGTGTCCCCACAGTGTCCTTGCTGTTACAACCTCTTATTACTCTGCACACACTGACGAAGAAGGGTCATGGGAGGTGTTAAAGGAACAGGATCACACAGACTGTTTTGTTGGCAATATCCTGTGTTGGTGTGGTTAGGCTATGCTAGCTGGTTGTTGGTCAAACAGCTAGATGCTGCTGTGAAGGTATTTTCAGATATAGTTAAACCTGCACATCAGGGGGCTGTTAAGTCCACAGCCCTTCAGAGTATGGCTGGTCCTCCCCTCATCAGCTGACAGCCGGAAGGGACTAAGCTCTTCCTCAGAAGGAATTCTGTTTCCACTAAACTGCAGTATCTGGTCTTGGAGTTTGCAGCCCCTGGAACTCAGGCATTTGCCAGCCTCCATAATCATGGGAGCGGGTTAACCAAAAATTCATCACAGTATACACAGGTACCAGTGTGGCTGCAGACATCGGACTCATCTGCGGACATTGCTCAGAACTCTTAACACCGTTCCACGTAGAATGAGCTGCCATCGAAGAACAGTGTTGCCAGTCTCAAAGGCTTCACTTACTTCCTAGTGCCCGGGGGCATAAACTCAGGGCTTCATGTGTACTGGGTACTTGCTCTGCCAACATTTTGTCCTGGGAAACTGGCACACTGTCCACAGATGTGTCCCCAAGGCTGCCGTAGAGTGAACTCGGCAGTGAGTTTACATAAAGAGAGTCAGGAAAACCTGATAACTGAGGCAAGGGAATGGAGTTGGGGATTAGGGATTCATCAGGGTCTGATCTCAGAGCCTGAGCTTCTAACATTGTATGGCTCGGGGTGGGAGTGGCAATGGGAAAGAGAGGCCAACAGAGCCTGGGGCGGAAGTTCCAGGATGAGAACAAGACCATGTTCCTGTGTGTCCATCAGGAGGTTTTCTGCTGCTGACAGCAGGAGGGCCGACTAGAAGTGGTTTCTCAGGGATAGAATTTCATTCTGTCACCCAGAGCAACAAGCTTGGAGTGTGGTTAGGACAGGTGACAAAGTCAGTCTTTTCAACAGTTAGAGGATATCACCAGGGAGTTGGGAA
This sequence comes from Mus musculus, assembly GCF_000001635.26. NCBI lineage: Eukaryota > Metazoa > Chordata > Mammalia > Rodentia > Muridae > Mus > Mus musculus. Next base: position 50,029,033 of record NC_000083.6, on the reverse strand, counting down.
CCTTTCTGCTCCTCGTTCTTGGCCTGTCTACCCTGTCTTCCCTTATGACCCTAGTCACAAGGTGGCTGTACGGATCCCAGGCATCACATAGAAACATGATGACTATGACAAACACGAACAGTTCCTTCTCTTCTGTGTGTCCATCCTTACAGCAAGTCAAGCCTTTTTCTGAAACACCTGCTCTGGTACTTTTGGCCAGGGCTGAGTTACAGACTAACATCACTTTCAGGAATCCAAGTTCTTTGAGATCAAAGAGGCTATTAACTAGGACAGGAGTGTTTGCCACTGGAGAGTGGTTCTCCCATGATTGCTTCAAGGAAGGTGTTTAAGGTGTTTAACTAAGGTTAGCCAGCTTGGCTTGTAGAGCAGTTAAAGGAAGGATGTGACTTTTAATCTGTCTGAACATTTCTTTTATAAACTCCATTTTGTTATATCTGACATCCGTGGTTTTACTTCAAATATGAGCCATGAAATCTTTTGAAAAATTCATTCAGCAAATAAATACTGAGTTCCTACTGTGTGTCAGCAGCCGTGAGGATGTGATCGATGGTTGAAATTCAGGATTGATTCTCTAACGGAAGAGAAGGAACGTGGGCATTAAAAATGGATTCCCACCTCCCGCCCTTCCGTACCCATGGATAATTTCTCATCCTTGTCAAGCTTCCTGTGGAGAGAGGGAAACTGAAATCACAGGAACATTTTAATGCTGATGCAAGGCAGAGGCAGGCATGCCACTCTGCTGGAGATAGGGGAAGATGGGTTTAGAGTCTCGTTGCAGAGGAAGAGAGGGTATCAGAAGTGGCCATGGGTTCAAATCCTGCAACAAAGGCAGCGGTGGTGGTGGTGTGCGTGTGCTTAGTGCACTTGTGTGTGAGAATATGTGCATACTGTATGGAGGGGAGAGGACAACCTGAGGAGGTGATTGTAGGAACTAAAAAGGGACCCTGGGGAAAGAGGGGGAGGAAAGTCCCACATCCCACCAGAGTTCCGCTTATGCTCTGGGCAGACGAACGTGGGAGAGCTTCCATATGCTTTCCACTCAACCCCAGGTGGGCATCCAAGACTCTGACCTACTCTTTGGGGGTGGACAAAGGGGCAGCCCAACCTGGGAGCCCTGGGGCTACTTTCCTAAAGCAACAGGGTTATAGGAGAGAGGGAAGAGAGGTTCCCACACCAGCGAGAGTGAGTGCAGCAGATCTTGACTGGAGCACAAGAAGGCCTTCCACTGGGCCATTAGAAACGGCTCATTAGGAGAAAGCCTATCTCATCCTCCAAACGCAGTGGGCCTTGATGAGCAGAGGCATTCTATGGTTTTAGAGCTTTATTACAGAAAGACAGGGAGAAAGAGAGAAGGTAGAAAAGAGAGAGAGAGAGAGAGGAAAGGCTAGAGAGAAAGAGAGTAAGAGGGAGAGAGGAGAGGAGAAGACAAAGAGAGATGGGGGTGAGAGTGAGAAGTAAGAGAGAGTGAGGAGAGGCCAAACAGCCCCTTTTAAAGTATGCTGTCTTATCTTACTGTTGCTAGGTAACTGGGGAGGAGTTTAGCCTGAAGGTCAGAAGCTTGGGACTTTCCTAAGGGACTTCTAGCCACACTTCTCTTGTGGGAGATTGGAGGGTGGTAGCTTAGGCAGGAGCCAGAGTTCCAGGAGCATGAGGGAAGGAAGGCCTACCGTGTCATGTAGGTGAATTATCACCCTTCCCGGGTTCAGATCTCAGCTCAACTGGAGACCAACCTGTCTGTGCATAGCCCAATGCCCCACAGGTGATCTCACACTTGGCCTTGTTTGGGATAGAGGCTCTCTTGTTTACTGTCATTCACAGCAGCACTGGCCTTTCTCACTTCCCGGCTCCCTGTGGGGGCAGGAGGATTTTTGCAGGTACTTGCACTGTGCATCTGGCTTTTATGTGGGTTCAGGGGATTCAAAGTCAGACAGACCTTCGTGCTTGCCCAGCAAGCACCTTCACCTGCTTGAGCCTTTTCTCCAGCCTCAATTTTAAAAACTGGTACTTGGGGTTTGAGAAATGGCTCAGTGGTTAAGGAGCACTGCTCTTGAAGAGGACCTGAGTCCAGTTCTCAGCACCCGTGTCAGGCAGTTTATGACTGCCTGTAACAGCTGCACCAGGGCATCCCACATTCTCTGGCCTTCACCAGGATTTGCACACACCCCTACCACACATATACAGACACACACATTTAAAAATAAAATCTTTAAATAGAACCATTATGTACGCCCTGAATGGCAGGAAGGTGAGTATCAGTTTCTCAGGAGGAAACAGAGCAAGCAGTGGATGTTGTGAGCACCCACACCCACCGTGAGATTCATTGTAAGGCCTTGGCTTTAGCTAACATCCATTTAAATCCTTGAATATGGAGACTCAGCCAGAGGTGCAGTTCAAAGCCCAAGAATAATGGGTGGTCCAGGCCCCAGGCTCTGAGAACCAGCAGCTATAGCTGCAGCGGTTGGGTGGGCAGGTGGAAGGGTTCCGTCTTCACCACAAATCAGACACACAAAGTGAACTCTCAAGACAGCGTGTGTTAGGGTGGCCTCGCTCTCCAGCTGCCCTCGTGTGTTTGAGATTAAAAAGGTAGGAAATGATTCTGTAAGACCTTGAATTTACTTTTTAACACCTGACTTTATGTGTCCATTTATTTTATGCTCCATGTGTATGTGTGGGTGTGTACATACTGTGGCACACCTGTGGAAGTCAGAGGACATCTGGAAGGAGTCTGTCCTCTCCTTTCATTATGTATGCTCCAGGGAACAAACTCAGGTTGCCCTGCTTAGCAGCAAGCACATTTTACCCACTAAGCCATCATACCAACCTTCTATAAACAGACAGGCAGGTAGACAGGCAGGCAGACAGACAGGCAGACAGGCAGGCACACGTGTATACACACACACACACACACACACACACACACACACACACACACCTAAGCTGAGTTCTCTAACTAGGGCCTCGCAAGGTTCTACCAGGACCCTGTGCCTTCCTAGAGGCCTTGGTTAAAGAGTACATTCATAAACTCACTCTGAGTTTGACCAATCCCTTATGCTATAGGACTGACTGCATTCCTTACTAGCAGTCAGCTTGAGTATAGCCATATTGCAGTATTGGATATTGCTAGTCACATGGCCATAGTGTGGTTTGGCTGCAGCTTGTCCTCCTGAGGGCTTTGCACTGCCAGCTTGGTCCCCAGTGTGACAATGTGGAAAGATGACTCCACAGTTAAGAAGTGGGCCTATGGCTAGGTAGTCAGTCATATGTGTCATTGAGAGTCCCCTCTGTACCCTCAGTTCCCTGGTTCTTTTGATCTGCAGTGGAAGAATTCAGATAAGCCGTTGGGCTTATTATAGGTGATAGGTTCTGTGGCATGGTAAAGCAAGGCACTCTCAAAGCTTGGGACTGAACAGTGGCCAGAGGGACTATTGCACTGTGTACTCTATGTAAATTTTATACTTCTAGCTTCTACAACAGGCTGCTTTTCCTGGAAGCCTTGCTTCTTCCTTTCTCTCTCTCTCTCTCTCTCTCTCTCTCTCTCTCTCTCTCTCTCTCTTTCTTTCTTTTTTGTCTAGGTGATTGACAGACCCATTTGGATTCTGTTATGGGTGGGGCACAATGTTTTTGTTCTTTACCAGAAAGCTTCCTCCTGCCAGATAATCATCTTATGACCTTCTGGCAAATTCAGAATGCCACGTCTCCACCCAGGGCTGGAGATCACATTCTTGAGAGCAGCCTTCCGTCTAGAAGTTTCGGTTCCTGCTTCTACAAACTGCTGATGATGACAGAGGGTCCGCCCTCCCATCCCCCAGGCCTGGTGATATCTGATCAGCTCCTTAACAATGGAGACCACACTCTTGATTCTTAGAAGGTGTTACTGGGGAAGCTGTCTAGGCTCTCCCACAATAGTATGTTGAGGTTGTGTCTTGGGAAAAGAATTGAAGAAGATTTAGAGGAGGGCTTAAAGTATACATTTATTTAAATGGAGAGTAAGACCGTTCAGTGCACCGTCAGACTGGGAGTGAGCTCCAGCAAGCCTGTGGCTTAAGAGATCCTGAAGGGCCGGGCGTGGTGGCACACACCTTTAATCCCAGCACTCAGAAGGCAGAGGCAGGCGGATTTCTGAGTTCAAGGCCAGCCTGGTCTACAGAGTGAGTTCCAGGACAGCCAGAGCTATACAGAGAAACCCTGTCTCAGAGAGAGAGAGAGAGAGAGAGAGAGAGAGAGAGAGAGAGAGAGATCCTGAGGGTTCTTAGGGAGTTTCCAGAGGATTTTTACTGTTGTGGGGAGGGGTAATCCCTGAATGGGGTGGGCCTTTCTTTATCTGTCGGAGGGAAGTTGCATGATCAGGGGCAGTTCAGAGGAATGACTTGGTTTCTGGGTCCCTGAGTTGCTCTCCTTATGACTTATACTCATGTCTGTCTGTCCCTATCCTTTCTGACTGAAAGAGACTAATGGTGTCTCCCCGAGGGCGGGCGTTCATTCTTGGTGAGAAGAGGTTGTTATTCACTGAATTGAATCCACATCCGTAGGCTGCCTGCATGGGACAGGTTCCCTTTCTGTCTCTCAGCCATATTGTGATGCAGGCTGAGTGGCCCTTACTAGAGGCTTAAACAAAGCTGTCAGATCTTGGATTATCAGGATCCAAAAGTATGAGCTAAAAATCACCTTTAGGGATAGAGTGACAGTGGTTAAGAGCACCGGCTGCTCTTCCAGAGGACCCAGGTTCAATTCCCAGCACCCATATGGTAGTTCACAACCATCTGTAATTCTAGTTCCAAGGGATCTGATGAACTTGCTGGCTTCTTTGGCTTCGGACATACATGTGGTACACAGACATACATACAGGCAAAACAGCATGCATATAAAATTAAATAAGATTTAAAATTTTAAATGCATACTTTCATAAATTGTTAGAAACAAAGAATAATCTTTGTGTTGTACAAAGGAACACATGGACAGTGCAGAAATCAACTCAGCAAGGCGATGGGTCTTTCCTGCAGAATGCGTGCATTGGAACCCAGGTCAGGCTGGCAAGCACACTGGGGCCAGAGTAGCTCTGTCTTTTATCCCTGATGTAGGTGGTGACTCTCGTTTCCATGGATGAGAACTGACTGCACAGTCTTTATGATTGATTCATCAGTTCAAAGAAGGAGGGGGAAGGTTTGGAAAATGAGAGTCCCCCCCACCAGGCCGTCTTTGATTTTAAAATGTTAAATAAAAAAGTAAAATAAATTAATAACCATTTCTCACATAAACAACCAGTCTCAAGTACATTGTCATAGCAACGAAAACTGGAGGAGTTTCTTTCTAACATATGGACAGTTGGAGTCACATAGAGAAAGGTAGGACAAATAGTTCTCCAGGGAGACCTGGAGAACATCTCTGTGGCCAAGCATTCACTCACCTTGTCCTTGGAAATTAAATCAGCCAATAAAAATGTATTGGATTGAAATAGTCTCATTCTATAGCCAAGACCTCAAGCTCACAATAATCCCCCTGCCTCCATCTGCCAAAATGCTGGGATCATAGGGACCCAGCTTAAGTCAAGAATTTTAGTAATAAATAGAAGGGGTCTGGGGGTGTAGCTCAACACGAGAGGACTTATCTGGCACCTGCAGTGCCCTGGGTACAATTCCCAGAACTACTTAGTTAATAAAATAAAAGGTAAGAGGGTATAGGTGCAGTATATGTTGCACACACAAGGACATGTCATATGGGAGGAGATCTTTATCCATGGACCCATGATGTTCTCCCGTACCTTGTTCTGTGTCATGTCTTCTTGGGTGCTTGTGTTGAGATGCAGTAGACACCAACAAATAGTGAGAGGCAGGTGTGGGGTATCTGGCCTGGGCACAGGGCTCTGAAGCATGGGAGTGCCCCTGAGTGCCACAGCATGCACCAGACATGCACTTTTTTTTTTTTTTTTTTTTTTTGGTCTTTTTCAAGACAGGGTTTCTCTGTATAGCCCTGGCTGTTCTGGAACTCACTCTGTAGACCAGACTGGCCTTGAACTCAGAAATCCACCTGCCTCTGCCTCCCAAGTGCTGGGATTAAAGGTGTGTGCCACCAATGCCATGCACCTTGACCGGGTATTAACATCAGCCCACTTAGCCTTAGTGCCGAGTGACGTTCCATTATCTGAAGACTAGTTATGCATCCATTATCTACAGAAGGACATCTTGGGTCTCTATTTTATGAATAAAACCATTGTAAACATCCAAGTGCAGCTTTTGATGCTGACAGATGCTTTCAGCTCATTTGTTAAAAAAAACGAGGAATGTGGCTGTGGGGTCATATGACTATGAGCATATCTGGTTTGTAAGAAATGGCCCGACTGTCTTCTAAAGTGGATGTCCCACTTTGCAATCCCAGCCGCAGTGGTTGAGACTTCCTTTTGTTTCATCTCCCAGCCTGGACTTTGGTGATGGTGTTTTAGAATTCATCCATCCCAACATGTGTGGGAGGGATCTCATTTTAATTTGCATTTTCTTAACAACATGGTGAACACAGTACAGTAAGCATCTTCTCATAAGATGACTTGACCAGCATGCTCGCCGGTGACACAGCAGAAAAAGGACACATTTACATGTGGCCAGTTCATCTCTACAGAAGTTCCCAGGGGCCCTGAGTGCTTTGTGAGAAGTCAGTACTTGGCCCTCCATGTTTAATTTTTGTATGAGAATATATATGCAACTTCCACATACAAAATATCCAAAAAAAAAAAAAAAGGAAATGAAGGAAATGGCATCTTATTACTGCTATATGTGACCCATAGTCATTTTGATTAAACTCTGAGAATATAAGACACAGTGGCAGAACCCACCCTCCAAGTACAGGTCTCCTCACTCAGCAACCAACTCTGGAGAAGACGCCTGCCTCCCTACATAAGGCCTTGAATGCCCCAGGAGCAAGTTAGACAGACTCCCTGTGTTTGTAGAAACCATGTTGTAATTCGGAAGAGCACAGTAAGCAAAGCCAGAGATGCCCAGGCATCCACATGCTGGCCTGGTAAGGCAGGGACAGAGGTGGTGGGAAGACTTCCCCCAGTTAGCCAGGCTTTTCAAGAACATTTGAATGTTCTTGACTTTGGGTTTTAGATTTTGTTTTTGTTTTGTTTTCCTTCCTTAGTTCTCTCTTTGGTGGGTCGTCACTCTAAAGCTGATGGGAACCCAGTAGCATGTCTGCTGTAGTAGGCTCTGGGGGATTTCTCCCTGAGGAGGGGGCTCAAGAGTGGGAGGATAGAGGCAAGCAATGGGAGACAATAAAATGGAGAATCTGACATGTCCTGAAGGCTGGCTATTTCATCTGGAGCTTTGGGTACTTCTGAAACACGTATGTACCAGGAACTGGGTCCTCTGGAAATACAGTGGGGGATTAGCAGGGTAATTTAGTTGGAAAAAGAAAGGAGAGTGGAGCTAAAATGCTGGTAACCATAGCAACATGATGCTGACAGTTGGGTCACCACAAAAGAGAATATTGACGGACTGTGATCGCCTAACACTGCTGGGGAAAGTGGCACCTTGAGTTTACCAGGGTGAAGAAAATCACAGCTGCTTTGTGTGCCTCAGCCCTTGCTGGCTGGCTAGTGGACTTACAGTTCATTTGCGTTTCTGCCCCTATTAACATTGTGTGCTAATTGTTACCCTGACATGATTTCTGGGTTAGCGGGTTTTTTTGTGACTATTGATAAACTCAATCTGTAAAGGGGACATAACATTAAGTCTTATAATTTTTGTAGATAAGCCAGCTCTGTCTTTTCATTAATTAGGCATTTTAGGAAAATCCCCTTTCCAGTTCTCTTTCTCTTTTCTAACAGAAAGTAGAAAATGAGAAAGGTTTGGTTAGAAATCCTCCAATCAGTTGTCTAAAGAGAAACAAAAAGATACATTTTATTTATTCTCAGAATATGTAGCTTCTTTTCTCACCCATCAAAGCCAGTGGTTTTGGAGTTAGCAAGTCCCTGGATGGAGAAAAATGTTTCTTGTATTGTTATCAAGCAAAACTGCTTCAGGAGAGGAGAGACTTGCCCTCTGCTTTCAGCCCTGTGTAAGATGTCAGCTTCTGAGGCTGATGCTGTGCCAACGCAGCATGGGGTCCCTCTGCGTGGCTGGCTGACAGTGTGTAGCAGCTTTGAGCTGCTTAATGTTTGCACTAAGAAATTCAGCATGGGCCCCTACTAATGGGCAGGATCTGCCCGAGCCATCATGCTCTTGACCTCCGAAGTCCAGCCTCATTAGCTTGCGTATGCTGTGGGAGCCCTGTGTGCTGAACACTCCTTGCCTGGCCGTCCTGCCAGCTCTTCAAAAGCAGGCAGCACTGGTCACAGCTCCAGCAGGCTGCTTCCTGCCCCTTCATCCTATGACCTGTTTCCTTGCCCAACCCCAGAGTATGTGACTTTAGAGACAGCACACGCAACAGCCAGCTAGCCAGGTTCTCGGAATCCAGAGAAGCGTTATCTCCTGCATGCAGGTTTAGTTTTGCTGCCAGCGAGGCATGGTTCTGTTGGAGATGCCAGGCAACAGCTGGAGCTGGGGTGTTCTTCCTCGCTCTGAGTTTTTATCTCTCCCTCCCAGAGTATGCTGGGGATGCTGTTGGTTTCATGGAGGGCACCATAAATTAGACATCAGGGCTTCAGAGGAAATGCAAGGTCACCATGTGCCTGGCATGAAGGATGTGAGGGTTACGTGTGCCCGCCCTCATGGCGAAAATGAGCAGCCCCAGTCCTTCCAGCACTCGTACTAGCTGTTTCAATTCCTTCTGTCCAGTCAAACAAGGTGACTTTCACTACGATTTTTTTTTCCTACCAGGGACTTGCTTAGATGTGTGCGGCTCTTGCTACAATGATTATACACCAGTTAGCAACTGCCACTTGGTAAAGCACCCCAAATCTCAGTGAATTAAAGTGGGGATATTTGACTTTGCTTCCCGGTCCTTGCTAACTCTGCTGAGACAGTCTGCAGGCTCTGAGGCAGGTCCAAGATGGCATCTTGCACCTGCCTGCTGTTTGGCTGACCCGATTGTCTGTCATCATCCTCCAGGCTGGCCTGGGCTTGTCCTCAAAAAACAGGCAAACCTCTGGGAGAGGAGGCAGGTACAGGAAGGCTCTTGGATGCCTAGGTTCAGGCACTTGTGGTCATAGCTGCCAGGTTCTGTTTGTCAGAATTAGTCCTAGGAGCACCCTGGATTCAAGAGGTGGGAAAATGGATGCTCTCTCTGAGTGGGGGAGCCGTAAGGGGTCCTGGACAGGGAGGTGACAGTGGAGACCATTTTATAAACAATGTGCCTCACATAATAATAACATCTATTATCTGCTATTGTACTGAGCTACTGAAAGGCTGCAGTTGGCCTTCATTCTTGTGTGGTGGAAACAATCAGGCAGAAATGTGAATTCACCAACCCTGGCTACCAAGGAGTCTTGGAACTGGAGAAAATGGAATTTTCTACGCATTACATATATTTTCATCTGTTCCCCCTTTCCTACATAAAAATAACAAAAACAGAGACAAAAACAAAAAACAAAAACCCTTATTCCCTTTGAAGGTTTTGAGAGCCAAAGTTGTCTAAAACGAGATGACTAGTCTCTGAGGCTCTATTATGTTAGCCTAATTACACATCAGCAAAATGTTTTTCTGGGGCATTGTGCAAAAAACAAAGAGCAAAACAACATCTCCAGCCGGCCAGCCCGTCTGTCCCTCCCTCTGGTTGGCAGGCTCTCTGTCCTGTGTGATGGGATGCCTGGGGGAGCGTAGATAGCAGGGCAGCTCTGTGTGGGCCTCAGAGAGGTTTACTCTCTCCTCAGAGAGCATGGGGGAGGCCAGCTGTTTTCTGCTCCTTCCTGCTTCCCCCATGGTTCATGGGCTTCCAACCCATGTGCCTGTTCACCATGGTCTGGGATCCACAGCTTTGGCCAGTGTGAGCCAGTTTGAACTGTGGTACTGCCGTAGCCTACCCTCAGAGATACTAAGGGGCAAACTGGGGTTTTCTGACAGACCCACTACTTTCCATTGGATAGTAGAGGTGAAATGTCTCTTTTCACCTTGGCATTCTCCTCCTGCCTTAGATTTTGGGCACCCTTATCTAAGAATATGATCTCCATTTGTCCCGTGTCGTCCTCTGTTTCCCTACCTCACCAGGGAGCCCGGTTCCTAGCTTCATTCCTTCCTGCATTTGCCCCCCCACCCCCCTCCCACCCTCCCTTGGCCATCCATTCCAAACTCTCAGAAGAAGACAGAATTAAGCATTATATTCATTGTCCATTACTGTGACCAAAATATCTGACAGAGATGGCTTAAGGGAGGACAGGCCTGCTTTAACTCATGTTTTCTGAGGGTTTCAATCCATCACAGCAGGTGGTGGGAGCACGTGGCAGAGAGTGTGCACACCCATGGACCAGAACACAAGGGATTAAGATCATGTAGAGACTGTGGGGGGAGACTTATGTAGGAGCAGGGCCGCAGCCTACAATGGTTCTTCACTCCTGGTACTAATTCCTACAGCCAGGCGCCATCTTTGACCAGTTAGGGAATAAGCATCGAAAACAAACGCATGTAGGAGATATTTCAGATTCAAGCCACAGCAGATATCAAGAAACTAAAGCCAGGTGTTAGCCACACAGCAGCTTCCCCCCCCCCAGGATATAGAGATCCCCTCTGTTCTTTGGCCCCTGGACCCTTCCCTATATCACTCTAGTCTCTGCCCTTGCCCCTGCCTCTTTGTGATGAGAGCCTTTGTATTATACTGATCCCACCAAATAATTTAGGTTAAACTATTAACGCTGGGATCCTTGATAATGTCTTCCAAATACTTTCCCTGTATAAGGAGGTTTATTCACAAGTTCTGGGGTTTGGGGCGTAGACATCAGTAGACGGGCATGATGGTACCTTCCTGGGTGTCTCTGCAGGGTCCTTCCATTCAGTATGAGAGTAGATTCCCCCTTTGTGTCCTCATTTCCCTGATGCGGCACCTGGGCCTCTCTTGTTCAGCACTGCAGGGATGAAGCAGTCCATTGCTGGTGATGGCACTTGGAGCCGCCAGGGCCTCGCTCTACAAACAGTTCTCCAGTGAATGGTTTTGCATTTTTCCCCCATTTTGCATTTTTTATACACAGGACGAGTTCCCAGAACTTAGATCATGGGTCAGAGGGTAAATGGTGGATGTATTTGTAACTCTGAGAGATGCTGTCAAGTTGTTCTCTAAGAGGGGTTGACTCAGTCTGCCCTTCCATCAGCAGCACACGAGGACGCTTGTTTCCTGACAGCCTGGTAAGCAAAGCAGGTTGTCACACTTGAAGGCTGGGTATACGAAAGACAGTGCCTCTGAGTAGCATAACTTGCATCTACTTTATTACAAGGCTGGTACTTTTTTGGTCTGTCTAATGGCTATTTGATTTTTAACCCCCTCATTGCCATATCCTTGACCATTTTAAAACTGAGATCATATTTTCTTGTGAGTTTTTAAAATTCTGCCTGTGATATATATGAGAGCTTTTACCCACTGTGTCTTTTGAATTTACATGTGCTATCTTCCGTCATATAGGTGGATTTTTATGTAATCAGATGTATTGTTTTTATCTTTTTACTTCTGAGGTGTGTTCTTCGGAAGAGTATCTAGTGGGCCCTTTAAACATTACAATAATAAAACTGTCCTAAATGAGAGTAGTTAGATGTGGGTGTATCCTTTTTCTGGAAAATCCCAGAGAAGTGACAGGAAAGGGGTGATTTAGATGAGAAATAGACCAAGCTGATGCTTATGGCCACAGATCCTGTATCACCAAATTCACCTGCCCAGAAAAACTTACTTGTAGCTCCAGAGGCAATTCCTGCTATGGTGGACGCATAGTCCTTTGCAAATATATGTCTAATAGCACAGCGTTTGAACCACCCCACTGTTCATTGTTCCAGCTGGGGCTGAACAAAGCCGTGTTCTGCCTCATTGTGTGGTGCTCAGAGCAAACAAATGTCTTTTTCATGGTCTGCTTGGGCCACATTTTCTTCTTTACCCCTGTGATTTATTTCTTTATTTTTAACAGTGTTTCACTGTATGGCAGTGGCCGGTCTGTTCTAGATATATAGACCAGGCTGGCCTCAAAGTCGCAGGACTCTACCTACTTCTGCCTTCTGATACTGGAATTGAAGCCATGTGCCACTGTACCAGGCATCCTTGGTGATTTCATTATTAAAACCAGCCCCTGAGAACGGGGCTGAGGTTCCTAAGCATGGGGTGCTGTGGTGTGCTTTACCTAGCAGACAGAAGTGTTGGATGCGGTTGTTCAGGCTTTACACACGTGCTACTGCCTGAGAGTTCACAAACCAGCAAGACACAGCAAAAAAAGTGTCTTTAGACAAACACAAACATGTTGGCCAGGTAACAAAATTACAGAAACTACTAAGAACAACCTCACCCTTTCCCTTAGGAAGAAAAATGGCTCAACATTCAATAACTTAGTGCTCTTAATAGCACATAGTTGCCTAGAGACAATGTAGATAGATAGATACTTGCAAGACGGAATGGGGAGGGCCTCCAAGGATGGTGCTGTAAAAAGAGACCACTTTACAGAACAGAAGGGCAAGAACCCACAGAGTGTGTGCCTGCTGGGTGTGCAGTCTTGAGTAAAAAGGTTCACACTCAAGCAAAAGGTTGTGATTTAAACAACCTAAAGTTTTCCAACACAGTACAACAGGCTACACTCCGGAGAAAATAATTTCTAATAGAACGCACTTAGTGGTAAGAAATCAAGTACTCTGGTTCATTTCTGGCACAGGGTGTGCTGAGAGTTCATCTAACAGTTACAGATGAGCGGGAGACACGGGACCCCTCTCCACCCCCCTCGTGGCTGGTGCCTGCTTCTGTCCGAAGTCTGAGAGTTGGGGAGTTACAGGCAATCTGCTAGGTGGCTGGGCCCATGATCAGAAAAGGGGACTGCCTCATGCCCCAAGTTATTTGTTAGATAAGTCCTTGCATCTTAACCTTGTAGAACCCAGGATTCAGGGAAGGGGCTGTGGTAGACTGAGTTTAGGAAGAAGATCTTGCAAGAGTCTGAATCATTAACGCCTGGCCTATGGTGAAAAGAAGGCAGGGATTTCTCCAGGCTGGGACCTTTAAAGAAAAACTGCCTTGCACCAAATCAGCTAGCCAGGCTTTTGTTTTTGTTTTTGTTTTCCTTTCTCTATGACAGTGACTCTTTCTGTAGAATAGTATATTAAAAACTGCTTCATTTTCAGTAGTCCCTTTTGTTACCGAGAGATTATATGACCCATATGTGTGTATATCACAATATCTAATCTCTAGAAACAGTACTTGTTAAATTTAACATGGAAAATAGATGTCGGTCCAGGCTTCTGCTTCAAAATTGTCAATTGAAAATAAAGGCATGTGTGGGGATTCAAATGATCTCCAGGGCGCTGCTTCCTAGGGAGACACTAAAGGAGATGATGTCCCAGCAAAGTGGGAAGGAACCTAGAAGCCAAAACTTACAAGTCATAGACACCAGAATCAAGAAAACACGGGCATGGAAAGCAGCCAGGCCAGATCAGATCAAGGTTTAGAGAGCTCCAGAAATGCTGTCTTCCACCGAAAGACATGATGAATGGTGGCATAAAATAGACTGTAACATATAGAATACATTAATTACAAGTTCCTGTAACCGTTAGGGAGATGGGGGTGGTGATGGTTAAATGTCAGGAAAATAAAGGATGACATAAAAAAGATGGCATGGTCCCAATGTAACTCAGACTGAACGTTGGACTCACAGCCTGTGCCCTAAGCCAGCCTTGGCCACCCATCTTTATGTAGCCAATGAAATAGTCAAAAGCAGGGGTGAGGAGAGAGAGAAGTGGGGGAGGAAGATTGGTTCAGTGTGAGCATATTGGGAAGATGGTCAAGTCCTCTTTATGGTCTCAAAATAAGACTAAAGTTAAGTGAAGGGTCAAGAAAGGGAGAAGGTAGCAGTCCTGCCCACCGCGGGACTGCGCATTGTGCTCCCACCCCAAAGAGAGTGAGGGATAGTTTATTCCAGAGCCAAGTTTGAAGAACCATCCAGGAAACGTGGGGGGTAGGTTGCTGCAGGTCCTGGGTTCCCACATGGAAGCAGTCTCACGAAGTCTTCCAGTAGCAGAACAAAGAAAACCGTAAATCAATTTAAAGACATGGAAACAACAGAGAGGCGGTGACAGCTGAATGGGGGAAGCTCTCCTGAAGACCTCAGATGCTATCTGATGACATGTTTGGGTGGATGGAAATCAGTGGTCCGTTCTGTTCATAGATTCCTAAAGGTTTTTTATCTGTTAGTCACTGGATGTTAGTTCTGGCTTCGTGGTGGGCAAGGAGTTGCTAGCTGTTGAGGGGACAAGACTAGCCCAGGATAGAGTGGTTAGCTTCTGCATCTGCAGCGTGCCGAGCTCTCCACATCACTGCAGTTCTGATCAGTCGACCAGTGTGTAAGGTCGCCTGACAAGGTGATAGTGCTATGCGAACTCTCTGAGAGACAAGTTCCCTTGTGGCCAGGGCCTTTCCTGAGAAAATTCACTCTCTTCAGGGTCCATTGTTTCAGTAGTCTGATAGATTTGTAAGAAATAAGTCAGTGGGAAAAAGAATGAAATAACAGGCTGAGTTCCACTTTGGAATGGTGAGAGCCGACTTTCATTGCTCTGGAGGTTGGTTCCTTCAGACCCTGTGGCTGAGCATCGAAGGATACAGGAACACTCACTGTGCAGGGTAGTGAAAACCAGGGAGCAGGGAAGGGCTTCGGAACTGCAGAGAGGGAATAAGTAGATGGCCTGCTTTGGTACTTCCTGGCTGTGTGATGGGATTGGTGACTTTCCAGAATTCTGTGGGCAGGGGGTTTCTTGAAGTCTTGGACCTGTTTTATGGCCCTGGTTTGGGGATGAGAAGATCTTTATTCCAGACACTTTACATATAAGGGATATAGGGGGCATTGCTTTGAGCCTGGCTACTTCCTGCTGGCAGAGGGAGCACCTGCTTGAAGTTTTGGGGTGTGGTGCGACTCTAAGAGAAGCATTGTTTGTGCTTCATCCTGTGTAGTGGACCTAGTGATCCAGGAGCAACATCTGTAAAATGTTTAAAAGACGAAGGAAAGAGGTAAGTATTAGAACAATAAAGAAGGAAGGAGTGAGGGGGCAGAGCCAGGGCAAGAGGGAAACAAGAGCCCATCCAGAGGAAGAAGAAGGGGAAGAGGAGGAAGAGGAGGAGGATTGAGAGGAGGAGGAGGAGGAGGAGAGAGAAAGAAGAGGAGAAGAAGAGAAGGAGGAGGGGGAAGAGAGGAGAAGGAAGAGAAGGGGGGTTATTGTTGAATTCTCCATCTGTTTGGCCTCCAAATCTACATCTAAATTGATGTAGAAGCAGCAGTGTTGCTCCTGGAGCAGGCACCAGCCCCTCCACAGGCAGCAGTCATAAAGTCCAGCCCTCTTCAGTTTTGGAGTACCATGGCAGCCAAAGAATCAAGTCGGTCCTGAAGGGCATTCAGCTGATAGGAAATTTCTCTAAGGCTTTCTGAACGCCGGTGGGGCAGAGGTTAATGGATGCAAAGAAACCATCGTTGTTTTAGTTCTGAGCCCCAAGTAGGAAGAAGAGGCAGGAGTTGAATGGCACATTCGCTAGGCAAAGGGCATCGGCATCAACGAAGATCCAGAAAAGGAAGGGTCATTGTAGGAGCCCAAGGTGGCAGCAGAGTTAGATTTGAATAGGGAGTGACTGTTCGGTATTTGCATAGAGCTTATTGAGAAGCAGAAGAGACTCAAACATGGGCAGTTGGAAGGAGCCCAGAGGTACAGCCTAGTTAAAGCCTATCTTAGTCAGAGTTTCTATTCCTGCACAAACATCATGACCAAGATGCAAGTTGAGGAGGAAAGGGTTTATTCAGCTTACACTTCCATGTTGTTGTTCATCACCAAAGGAAGTCAGGACTGGAACTCAGGCAGGTCAGGAAGCAAGAGCTGATACAGAGGCCATGGAGAGATGTTCTTTACTGGCTTGCTTCCCCTGGCTTGCTCAGCTTGCTTTCTTATAGAACCCAGGACTACCAGCCTAGAGATGGCACCACTCACAAGGGGCCCTCCGCCTTGATCACTAACTGAGAAAATGCCTTACAGTTGGATCTCATGGAGGCATTTCCTCAACTGAAGCTCCTTTCTCTGTCATAACTCCAGACTGTGTCAAGTTGACACATAAACCAGCCAGTACAAAGCCCTGCCCACCATTTCAAGGGTCCCCCGGTATCTTTACAGGCCGAGTGAAAGCCAGAGCATATGACCCTGACCCATGTTTTAGGGTTCCCATTGCTGTGAAGAGACACCATGATCAAGGCAACTCTTAGAATGGACAACATTTAATTCGGGCTAGCGCACAGGTTCAGAGGTTTCGTCTGTTCCTGTCATGGTGGGAAGCATGGCAGCCTGCAGAAAGACAGGGTGCTGGAGGAGCCAAGAGATCTGCATCTTGATCTGAAGGCAGCAGGAAGAGACTGAGACACACTTTTTTCCAACAAGGCCACACCTCCTAATAGTGCCACTCAGTATGGTCCTATGGGGCCAGTTTCATCCAAACTACCGCAGTCATCCAGACTGGGAGGAGGGTCCAGAATACTTGGTCAGCAATTTAAGAGAAGACATACCCTGTAGGAAATAGAGAATCTGGGAGCCAAAATCCAGTGTCTCTGTCTCTCCCTCCCTCCTTCCCTGTCTCTCTTCTTCCTTCTTTTCCTCCCTCTCTCTCTTTCTCTCTTTCTGTCTTAGTCTTTGAAGGGTCTTTCCCCCCACCTCTTAATTTAGGGTTGGGTCAGTCTGAACAAGGACAGGCTTGTTGGTTGGTCCCCAGCTGTGGCATCCTGATTGGCCTTGACCTCATCAGGCCCCATCTGTCAGCAGGGGCTTTCCTAGCTGGAGAAAAGGCTACCAGGCTTTTCTTCTAGGCTGTCAGGCTTCTCTGTCTTAGGTGAGGGAGAAGCCATCCTGCATGTTCTCCATCTTTAGTCTGCCCCACCCTCTCCCTGTCTGTCTGCCTGTCAGAGAATCTGTCTAGCTCCCCATATCGCATCCCACAGAATACCCTAACTGCTGTTAGGGATTTGGGGGAATAGAGCACTCTAAAGGACAGCAGTTAAAATGCCTCAGAGGAGGGTCAGTCTGAGGCCTAAGGGATGGTTATAACAGAATGTAAGACAGCCTTTGGTGGCAGCATGCATCCTTGACGTGTGCTATGCTTGTGGGGTAGCATCTCTAACACACACAAAGTGAGAGTGAGACCATTAAGATTGTTACCGTCCTTACTGAGAGCTTTGCTAAGAAAACAGTTGAGACAATTTGGTCCTTAGTGCAGGAAGTAAACAGCCTTGGTCGCTGTAAATCTGAAAGTGTTAGCCCCTTCTGTTAGCAGGCCTGTGTTTGGAGGTAGGTGGCCAGGGAAAACTCCTAAGGCTTCCTTAGAAGCTAGTAAATAGGTCATGGAAAAACTGTCAAAATTAAACACAACACCCCAAATAAAAAGATCACACCGTGGAGGCCTGGTGTTACCCCCTTAGTCCAGTATAAGAAGGGGTGTGGTGATTCTCCTAGGACTCAGTAGGACTGGGACATTTTATGGATACCGCCATTTTGGGGCATGCCACATGATTACATTAACCAAGGTAGTGATGAAGTCACATAGTGTTTGCTCTTTCCAGGATATCTTTAACAATGTGGTGGCAAAACACATGATTACTTTTTGCTCACGGTGAGTGTGAAGATGGCTAAAGTGAGCCCATCCTCATCTGGCATGGTTGCCCATGGGATCCCCACGTGTAATAGATTAAATATGAACAGTCACGCGTCTACCCTGGGATAAGGGTCTGGTGACCTTCTTTGCTACTTCGTTTTATGAAGCAGTTAACCTGTACTCAGCATACCTAGACGTCATGATCTTATAAGCAGCTACATCTGGTCCTATTTGTCTTAGAAGATAGTGCTATGCAATGCCATCTTAAGAAAGGGGGGGGGGAAGCTGGGCAGTGGTGGCACACACCTTTAATCCCAGCACTTGGGAGGCAGAGGCAGGCGGATTTCTGAGTTCGAGGCCAGCCTGGTCTACAAAGTGAATTTCAGGACAGCCAGGGCTATACAGAGAAACCCTGTCTCAAAAAACAAAAAAAACAAAAAAAAAAAAGGAAAAAAAGTTGAATGTAAGCTACATACACAAGACAGTGTACTAAATTAACATTACCTATGTACATACTGTTAAATGAGGATCCTTTATAAATTTCCAGATAACCCTTATAGAAAACACAAGTCAGTCTATATACTATACATGAAGTCATCTATCAGTCGATGCTTTGGGCTTTGAGTATCTGTAGCAGATACAAAGCAGCAGATACAGAGTAAATTGTCTACTGTACCCTTAGAAATCAACCAAGGAGACCCTGTCAAGAACTCTTAAGTTGGAATTACTGCTTGGGAAACTTGTAGACAGAGAGGGCTCTCCATGGACAAGCATCCCATTAGCTGGTTTTACTATATCATCTCTGTGGTATGAGGTATCTGTCAGGAGCCTGTATTGAACGTAGCTCTTCCATTAGCTGCCCTTAAGAGCACAGTACCTTTGTTTTGTTCTCCCTTCATTACAGAATTAGGAAGCCAGTCTGGCCCGGGACAGGGTTTGGAGGACATTGCAAGACAAACATGCTTATGTCAGAAATGGGAGGGCCAAACCCCATCTCCTGACAGCTGCCCGATGAACTCCAACAGGGCAGGGCAATTTGCCAAAGTCACTTAGTACTTAGGGGTCCTCTGCTCCTGATGCCATTGTTTTTATCTTAGCAGTTCCTGTCTGACACCATAGGAGATAAGACTTCAGTGTGGCACTCCGAGGATAGTTGTTAATGACCATCAGCAACCATACCCATCATGCTTCCTTTTTGTTCTGGGCAGGACTTAGGGTCCCCAGGAGGAGTGAAGTCTTTGATCTCAATTGGGCCTTTGAACCAAAGAAGAGATCTGTAGGTCGGCCATTTGTCCCTGGGCATAGAGAGAGCTAGTTTCAGGGAGAGGAAGAGGGCATGGTGAGGAGGGCCTGGAGACAAGAGAAGGTGTGTATAGAAAGGAAGAGCAGAGCCTGAGAAAAGCTTCATGGGGGGGGGGGGCGGCTCATGAAACAGGAAAAAACCAGAGAGAGAGTGTGACAGGGAGGGGGCTCATGAAACAGGTCAAAACCAGAGAGAGAGAGTGTGTGATAAGGAGGGGGGCTCATGAAACAGGTCAAAACCAGAGAGAGAGAGTGTGGGGCTTAAGTTTAGAAGTTCGAGCTAATAAAACCAGATATGCAGAAATGAAGAAGCAAAGGAAGAACCAGAATAGAGATGGCAGGGCTTAGAATTGAGAGCCTCTGACCCATTCCCATTTCATTGTAGCTTTGTCAAGCTCTGGCAAGGTGGCAGATTCTAACACACCAAATTTAGGGCAGTGATTTTGGTTGTCATGAGCATATTGAGGCTGGATATAGATCCAAACGGAACTCTTTTTTAAAAAAACAAAACAAAACAGGGGCTGTTGCTCAAGTTATAGGTCTAAACGGACTGGGACTGGTATTTCTACATGAAATGTCTGTCGGTTTGGAAATGTTGCCAGAACTAAATTCCCAAAAGGCTTCCAGGAGGGAGGGAACTATCCTGAAGATCCAAAGACCACTGGTGTCGGGGGGGGGGGGGGTGTCTGAAATAAAGTTGAAGTTCCAAGGCACCAGTGGGTATCTATGTGGCTATGACCTATGGCCGGTGTTGTTTGTGGGCTCCAGAAATGACAAAGATGGCCCTCTTGTGTGTAGGAGGTTGGCTTAGAGGCTGAGACAAAGGTGAGTGAGTATAACCTTGCTGCCAATAAAGAGTTAATACGAAACTCCTCCACTCACAGGGCTGTTAGAAACTATGGGTGAAGTCTCTGGGAAATAGTGAGTGTCTTAGTGAGGGTTTCTATTCCTGCACAAAACATCATGAGCAAGAAGCAAGTTGGGGAGGAAAGGGTTTATTCAGCTTACACTTCCACATTGCTGTTCATCACCAAAGGAAATTGGGACTGGAACTCACACAGGGCAGGAACTTGAAGGCAGAAGCTGATACAGAGGGCATAGAGGAGTGCTGCTTACTGGCTTCCTTCTCCTGGCTTGCTCAACGTGATTACTTACAGAACCCAGGGCCACCAGCCCAGGGATGGCACCACCGACAAGGGGCCCTCCCACCCTTGATCACTAATTGAGAAAATGCCTTACAATGGATCTCATTGGAGGCATTTCCTCAAGGGAGGCTCCTTTCTTTGTGAAAACTCCAGCTCCCAGCTTGTGTCAAGTTGACACACAAAACCAGCCAGTACAATGAGCTTGGAAGGAGTCATGGCCCCTGGAAGGCTAAGGAAAGATGAGAATGGGAGGTGGAACATGGAGAAAGATGTCTGGTCAGTGGGTCCATCTGTGTGGACCCACTGGTTGGGAAAGGGTTCATCTGTGTAGACCCATTGAAAAGCTCTTCCTGGTTGTCAGCACTAAATGTAAGAAAGGCATCAGAGCAGGAGTGAAGACTGGACCATTGGACATCAAAACAGCAAGAATGGAGGTTTAATGGCCAGCGAGTTTGATGCCCCAAGCCCTGTGGCTCACGCTCTGTACCTGAGAAGTACAGAAGATCACTCCCTGCAGGCTCTGAGGATCAGTTTTGTAATAGTTGAGAATATAGAGAGTTGGGGGCCTGATATCAGGCCTGTAACTGCTTTTGAAAACTGCAGGGACAGGGATAAGTCAGTTTCCTTTATCTTTCTTCCTCTGGGCACCTTGCTGTGGGATGGGTATTGCCTGATTTCCCAGCAAGGGGGGAGGGGAGGGGACTAGGGTGGGAAGGTGGAGGTGGGGTAGTGGGCAGGTAGGTTTCTTAAAGCCCTGGATCTGTTTTTATGGCCCTGGTTTTAGGACAGGGATTTCCTTTAAGATTAAGAAATAAATGTGTCTCCTTGGAATATTTCAATTTCTGCCAGGCTCGTTACAAGACCCACGCTGAGCACATTTTATAAAGCTGTAATAAAACGAAGTCTGACTTTTGATTTAATTAATAGCAATTACAGAGAAAAAAAGAAAGAAGAGCACATTGATGTCGGATTATAAACTTTCTCACTGGGCCAATATGTGGTCTCCCATCCTTTCCCTGTAGAGAGGGTCAAATGTATTTCTTCGAAAGCTATACCTTCTGTTGTAACAGTCGGTGGAGGGTAGGGTAAGCTTATGTCAGATATAAGTCTCAAACACTGGAGAATCTAATAGGGATCAAAGAGGGAAGGGGCCATTAATACAAATGAATTCCTTTTATACAAGTTGAAGGAAAAAAAAAAAACACACAGAATATGTTCCACTTCTTTTTTTTTTTTTTTTTTTAAACACTCCAGGTGTGACGGGAGATTAGGTATCCAACAGGGGAGAGAGGAGAGTTAATTAAAGTTTTTTGTTCTGACTTACAGAAGGAGACATCTTTTCATTTCATAAGCAGGATAAGCAGGATGGCTTTTGAGAGCTGTTGGTGCTTTCTTCTCCTTCCTCGGAGTGTCACCAAAAAAGCAGATCAAAGCAGCCTGCCTTCCTGATCTGTTTCCAGCCACCTTCTCAGCTAATGGAGTTAAAAGTGTCTTCAACTGATGGGGTGGGGCTCCTCTGACTCTAGAAAGGCCATCTCACTGTATTGGTAATATGCAAAGTGACCTCCATAGATGCTTATGGAAAAGCCATATTTAGCATGAATTAAACAGAAACCAGCCCTAAAGGCCCAAGAGGGAGGGAACGTGGCGGGTGCACCTCCCCCCTCCTGCCTGTATTTTATTCATCAACTCTGATTGACAGCTCAGAAATTAGCACTCAGGCTTGAATGTCCCGAGCTCTGTAGATTTACTGTGCGTCCCCTGTTCCTTTTGGTCCCTGTGATTCAGAGCCCCACGGCTGACATTTCCTACCCTTGCAGGGGCAAAGGGAGGGCATGTTTGGGAGAATTCCTGCTGTTTTTTCTCTTCAAGATAGTGACAAAGTGAAATAAGACAGAGTGAAATAGAAGTGGCCCTGGTGAGGCCTGTCGGAGCCGCAGGTCACAGGCAGCAGGGGTTGGTCATTGTCTTGCAGTTCTGGGCTCCTGCCGAGAAAAACCTGGCCTGGCTACAGCCACCAATGAAAAGACTGCATTTTGCCTTTGTGAAGGCGCCAAAGCTTGACATGGTTGCTATAGCTACTGTCTGATTGTGGTAGGCTTGTCACAGTGCTTGATAAAGTGGGAAGGTTATCCCTGATAGGCCCAAGTAATCAGAACCTTGCAAAGCTTGAGTGTGTGGATTTAAATTGTTTTTTTTTCCCCCTCCAGTCTTTGAAGCTGGGAGCGCTGAGGGTGGGGTTAGGGAATCTTTAGCTACAGAAGCCACAGGACTTTCTTTCAGCTATAGCGGGAAACCTGTACTGGGCTGGAAGGAAGGTGTCCTTATGTCTTGAGGGACAACAGAAATGAGGGTCAGGCTGACTACCTGCTAAGCCATGGCTGGCATGATGGTGGCTTTGAGCAATGCTGCAAAGACCCTCTCGTGACCCGTCCTGTAAATTAATTCGGCTGTTTCTTTGTGGTCCCTGCCTTTTCTGGCCCTGGCCTTTCCCCCTGCCTTTCCCCGCCACTGCATTCTCCCCGCCACTGCATTCTCCCAGACACTGCAGATCCTTGGCCACCTTTCTCTTCCTATGGGTGATAAGAACAGTTCAATTGAAAATGACAGCGCGAGGATTTTTAGCTCCAAAGTTATAGGCACCATTTTTTTTTTCTTCAGAAGGGAACTAAGAGTTTATCCGGGTGGCAGTTTTTTTGCTCAGTGGCACAGAGACTGCAATAGTGACTCTCTATAGATTCTGGCATGCTTTCGGAAGTCCTAGGTCAGTGGGACTAGGTCTTTGAACCTACATTTCCCGCAAGTTCCCAACTGAGGTCTGTGCCACAGTTGCCTGACCAAGGTGTAGACGCCACGGCATAGGTCTGATCTTCACAGTTTAGAAAACCACAGATAGATCTGTTACCTATCAGGATTCAGGTGACTTGGAAGCCAGGATGACATTGGTGCCCAGTTCTGGAAACTTTCAAAGCCATTTGAAAAAGTAGATTATTTCCTCAGCCTCGCTCCCAGCTCCCTAGCTCAAAGCATCCAGACCCACCAGCATTACTCCCTAGCCTACGCTCCAGGTGGCTCCAGCAGGCCCTACTCTAAGAAAAGTACACTTCTCCAAGTGAAGCCCACCCTGCTACCATGTACCTGGCCAGGAAGCCTGCTTTGACCAGAGCCAAGGTTCTTTGCTTTCTTGCTGACACTCTAAAGTTACTACAGCCCACCAGCAGCCCAGTGTATACTTGCTTGCATGCAGTTCACCTTCTGTGCACAGCTCCCAGATAACAAGGGAAATGAATCTATGTTGCTCCCTTCGGTGCCAAACCGAGAAATTGTTTATTCTGGGACTATTTTGGGTGACTATTGCCTTGCAATACGGATTTAGGTCACCCCAAATTCCAACATACAGGTAGTTCCATGATGTCTTGTAGTTATACAGAACAAAGAAAGTTATAAATCAAGGCAAGCTTAAAATATACTAGTGGGTTCATCAGAGAGGTGGTACAGCAAACAGGGGGGCTTTTCTATAGGCCTGTAATGCTATCTGACATCATTCTTAGCTTTTGGGTTAGTGGAAGCTAGTGGGCTGCTAAGTTAATAGGCGGCAATAGATTTCTGTTTATTAGTCACATGATGTTAGTTTGGATACATAGGTGAGTAAGCATTGGCTATTCCCAAGGACTAGAACTAGCCCCTAGGTGACTAGCCCCTAGAGAGCAACATTCTAATCTCTCTACGGAACTGAAATTCTAAGCAGCCAATCAGTTCTGCAGACACAGCTTCCTTTCAGGGGTGTTTGTTCATGGTACCAAGGTTGAAGGAACCTGGGTAGAGATCTGTCATTTTCCTAAGCCAGTTAATAGAGATGGAGAGTCCAGTGTATACCCAGAGCTGGGCTGGGGACCTCATTTTCTCTGGTGGGGAGCCCAGAGTTAGAAGCAAGGTCTATGACGTCAGGATGTCCTTGTAATGGTTCCTACTGCCTTGGCCGTATGTTAAGTGAATCTCCCTATGCCAGAGAGCGTGTAACTCTGAATTGTAAAACAAATACTTGTCCTCGGGCCCTACTTATAAATAAAGCACAAGCAGGCTGCATTTCCTCCCGAGTGGCAGGGCTCAGAACCCAGTAAGGCTCTCTGTGTGTAGCTGTGGTCCCAGGATGCAAATGGCTCGATCGTTTGTCAAGTGTAATTTAACTCCCCAGGACACCAGAGCATCTCCAAGCTAGCTTGCGCTGAGAATGGGTCTTGGAGGAAGGTAATTGTGTTTCTTCAGTGAAACTCACAGGAGACTGTTTGTCCAGATGAGAATAAAGCAAAATTAATGAATCTGTCCGAGAGCTTTGACGTCTTACCGACTGCACAGACCATGTCGGCCTAGGCACAGACTAACCCCAAATTCTCACGTCTGCAGCTCATGCTCTCAGAGACTCCAACTCTGCTTTGCTTGGTTGAATCAATGGGAGGATAAACTCAAGTGGTGAGGAGGTGACCTTAGGTGATAGCAGTGCTCACGGTGGCCTTTCTCCACAGGGTACAGAGGTACAGACCGACTACATGCCCCTGCTGAACTCGCTGGCGGCCTACGGATGGCAGCTCACCTGTGTGCTGCCAACGCCTATACTCAAGACTACCAGGTAACAAACATAGCGACCTTTATGACATTCATGGGTGAAACGTGAAGCTCAGGCCTGAGGCCCAGTTGGCAGGAGGTAGCCAAAACAGGGCCTAAGACCTCAGTATACAGAGTTGGGCTCCTGCCCTGCACCTGGCTGCCTCTCTGCTGACCTATAGTGATAGCCCTCTCTCCTCTCCCTACCCCATGGCCCTGAAGATTTCTGCCTTTAATGAATTCACTGCAGTTTCACACTACAGGCAACAGCAGGTGTCCTGGGCTGGTTGACAGTGGGATAAAAGCCATGCTAGCCCGTGGCCTTCCTAGACCCCTCTTCCGGCTCCTCTGGGTCTTCTCATTCCGCAGTGTGCTCCCCTGCCTGTTCTTGGCAACATTTGGCCACTGGGAACCACTGGGCTCCTTTTCAAGACCAAGTCTTGTCCAGGCAGAGGCTGATAGTGGAGCAGAAAACACCCAGAAGCCTGCCATTTGCTACCTATGTCACCCTGGCTAAGTCCCACACCCTATCTGAGTGTTCCCTAGTTATTTCCAGAGGACACAACCATGATGGAAATGAGTTTTGGCCAGGAAGACCCAGTGCTCTGAGGGATGTGAACCCCAGGGGTACACAGAGCTGTCTCAGAGACGCACACTTATTCCCTCATCTTCACGCTGGTGAATGGACAGCCTGGGAATGTGCTGGTCTATCCGAATCCTCCCAGTGTGAACTCTGGGCTGAGTGTTCCCTTCTGGTTTGTCAGAGAAGTTGCAGGCTGCTAGCGGTAGGGTGGAGACCCAGCCTCTGGCAAAGCTGCAGTGCTAGCTAAGGCACTAGATCTCCCTTCCTTGATCTCTGGGCTGAAGGCAGTCAGAGGCGGTTACAAAAGAGTTAAGGTGAACAGAAGGGTGGAGGTGGAGAGAACCGGCAGTCACCTTTAGTATTTCTATCCAAGGCACAGCATGGGGTCCTGCCTTTTTCTGACACACAGCTCTCAAGCTCTCTATTTCTCTTTCCATAGGTGTGAGTCAGAGTTAATTACCATGTCCATCTTGCAGCTAGCGCCTGATATCAGTGTGTCTGTAGGGGTGACACAGTAGCCTACATATTTATCAGCTCTCCCTATACCACCTTCATGTCACACTGGAGGGCTAAACTCATGGCCTGTCTTTATTCTCCTATGCAGCCTACCATGACTACCAAAGACAGAATTGGAAGGCAACTCTGTTCTTTTGGGGACTCCCTAATCTGCCACTATATCCTCACTTAACCAAGGCACCAGCTGCCACTGCCTATCAAGAGCATGGGAATTTTTAGCCAGGAAGTAGAGATAGCCAGGCAGAATTGGTTGGTATCTAAGATAACCCTTGACTTAAGAGTGGGAACTCTGACTTCCAGTCTTAAGTCAGGCAGCAGCCTTCCTTTACTTATAGGAAGTTCAGGATTACACCCATGGGGAGAGGATGGTGTGTGTGTGTGTGTGTGTGTGTGTGTGTGTGTGTGTGTGTGTTTTGTGGGGTGGGGGGGTGGGGGGAGATGTTAATCCTCGGCTCCTGTGTTATAGGGAAGGGAACGTGTCCACCAAGCAGATTGTGTTTCTTCAGAGACCATGTCTACCTCAGAAAACCAAGAAGAGGGAATCTAAGGTAAGAGACTCAAGACTTCTCTGCTCTCCCCTCCATGGGTTTATGTCTGGACATCTTGGCTTCAGTGGCATCTGCACCAGCTAGGACTCTCCCATTTCCAAACGCTCTAGGGGCTCAATGAAGACCTGGGTCCACATTGGGTCATAGCAGGGATGCCTGATGGGCCGTTGAGGAGCTAGAAAACTGGTCCTCAGGCTGCCTGCTGGCCTGACTACTGAGCAGATGGCAGATACTTTTCTGTCACCAGCATGTGCTAGAGAATCCCACAAGGCTAAAATCAGGACACAAACGTCAGCTGCAGTTTGACAGAGGCCTGGGAAGGGCAGAGCTTGTGGTCAAATGCCATGTCTGATCTCATACAAGCTGGCTGGAGCTCTGGCCTGGCTATTAGATCCCTTAGGTCATTGGAGTTTGCTGACCTAGCCTGGAGTATTAGTGTAAGTCTGTAATCCCTGCACTCAGGATTTATAGACAAGAAGGTGAGTTTGAGGCCAACCTCTGCTGTGTAGAGGGCCTTGCCTTATAGTATAAACTAGAAGTTTGCTAATCTTATTAGCAGAGGAACTCCAGTTTCTTCTTTTTAGGATCTGAGCCAAAGGTCTTTGACTGGCAGTTGGTGATGGAGACAGAGGCCAGCATAGCATGTGGCAGTTCATCCCCAGGGAGGCCCATGCTGGAGGGTCACCAGGTCTCTTTCCTCCTTGGTGGACTTCTCTTGTCTAACATGGGCACAGCACATGAGGGATAGTGGCTGTTCCTAGAGTTTTCTCTGTGTCCTGAAACTGAGCCCAGCATCTGCTTCTGATGGGTGATTCAGATGCACTGCCCATCCTCTTTGAGGTCAGGGCTTCTCCTCTGTGTTCCAATTTGAATCTTCAATGTCCCCCAAAGGTTCAGGTACTTATGGCTTGGTCTCTGCCTGATGGTACTTTAATGAGGTATATAGTTAAGCATTTACGTGATGGGGCAGAATGGAAAAGAAGCTAGGCCGTGGGGGAGGGGGTGTGCTCTTGAAGGGGGTATCATAACTGGTGCCCTTTCTCTTGGTTTCTGGATTGCCACTGGGTGAATACTCTCTACCACCCACTCCCTACCATCACATGCTGTCTCACTACAGGCCCAAAGGCAATGGGATCAACGGACTACAGACCAAACCCTCTGAGCCAAACTAGACCTTCCCTTCTTTCTAGTTGACTTTCCTTTAATATTAATCTTTAGCTTATGTGTATTTGGGTGTGCCTGCATGCTATTCCCTGCACATCAGTGCCTGTGGAGGCCAGGAAAAGGCTTAGAGCCCTTGAGTCAGTTGCAGGAGTTCGTGAGCTGCTTGGCATGGGTGCTGGAATTGAACCTGTGTCCTCTGAAAGAGCACCAAGTGCTCGCTCGCTCTCTCTCTCTCTCTCTCTCTCTCTCTCTCTCTCTCTCTATCTCTATCTCTCTTTCTCTCTGTCTCTGTATCTCTCTCTGTCTGTGTCTCTCTCCAGCCTCCTCTACTTGACTTTCTTATTCTGTTACAGCAAAAGAACATGGACAAACATGCTGAAGGTGTATTAGTAGCTTCTCAGGAACAGGCCAGCATATTGGTGGGGTCTACCAAGGCCCCAGTTAGGTGTCACCTGGATCCACTTTGTTCCACCTTGATGGCCATGACCACACTCTGGTGAAAGTTGCCACCCTGTTTGGCTCTGCACAGTTGGCCCCCTCCCCCTTATACCCCAGTCTTTGTTCAAGAGTCCCAGGTAGGAACATCCAGCCAGTGAACAGATTGCAGTAGTCCCTTATCCGCCAACAAACCCTGTGGGTTGCCCATTTACTGAAGGAATGCCAGGTTGGTGAGGACAAGGATCCAGATGGACTGGAGTGCAAAGGAGGCCCACTCTCCAAGCTCTGGGACAGTAATGTGACAGGTGACAACCGAGGTGGACCAGGAGGCAGCTGCCAGTCACCCATTAACCACCAGGAGCAGTCAGCCACCACCTGGAAGATGGATGGCCATAGACTGATATCAGATAGTCCTCAGTCTCAGGCTCTTAGGACGTCACCAGCCACAGAAAGCAACGTTCAGTAAGCAACACACAAGGTCAGCTACCAGACATGAAGCGATTGGGCTTGAGGCCCTTAATGGAAACGGCTCTAGACCCCCCTGCCAGGTGTCTCCTTGTGGGCTTCCTTGGTTTTCACATGAAGACCTTGGCATCCCACAGAGGGGACATGAAAGTAGAACTGGCTTTCCTTACGGAAAGGGCAGAAGCCATGTTTTCTTACCCAGTGAGCCTACTCTCACCGGCTAGGCCGATGCAGACAGACTGCTCTCTCTTTCGGTGTCCTGAATCAATATGGTACTCAGCATTCACTCGTTCTCCATGAGACAGCCCTGCCCCCACCCCCTGCCAAGAAAGACTTGTGTGCACCCAGTCTTTGTCCCCACCCTTTCATGCCTCAGCATCTGGGTCCCTATCCCACCATGACCCGTCAGCCACTGCGTCCAGTCCCCATTGCTTCTGTAGGCTGCACTTCGTCTCTTGGTGCTGTCTTACCACGTGCATTGGTTGCTGTCATCAAATCCACAACAAGAGCATCTCCGGGAAGGGAGGGATTTCTGGCGGTCAGTTTAAGGTGGGCTCCAGCCTATCATGGTGGAAGAGGATGGCAGCAGGAACAGGAGGCTTCTGGTCACACCATGCCTACAGTGAGCAAAGAGAGACAGACAGGAAGTAGGGCCAGGCTAGAAAACTGAAAGGCCTGTCCCAGGGGCCCACTTCCTCCAGTGAGACTGCCTCCTAAAGATCCCATAACTCCCCCAAAGAGTGCCATCAGCTGAAGAATAAAGTACAGGAACCCGTGAGGAGCATTTCATTCTCCAACTACAATTCTTGATTCTGGAACAAGCTCTTTAGGGTCCAGCCCCACCCCATCTCTCCTCTTACTCTTCTGGAATCTTTCTTGCCAGGTCTTTGCTAACCATCTCTGCGCTCACTGTTTCTGTGTCATCATTTAGCGTCGCTTCATCCGAGCCGCCTCCATCATCCCTTTCTCTTACTCCATCTAACAGTGCACATGGGACTTCCTACCCTCCCTCCCGTGTACACGCCCGTTTCTAAAATGACAGAACTCCCACAGGGCATCCTCAGCCCCTTCTCCTCCTAGTAGTCACTTTATGTTTTAAACCATAAAAAATCTAGAATCCCCCAGTATCATAGGTCCAGTTACTCTTGCCTCCTGGTAGCATATTTCCCCTGCAAAAATGTTTTCAGAGTCAACGTGATCATTTAAAAGATCAGTTTAGGGCTGGAATGATGGCTCAGCAGTTAAGAATACTTACTGCTCTTACAGAAGATCTAAGTTCAGTTCCCAGCACCCTCGTGGGGCCTCACAACAGTCTGTAACTCCCATCCCATCATTTGTTACATATTTGTAACAAAACCATGGACGTATGCATACCTACATGTTAGACACAAGACTCATGCACGTAAAAGAAATAAGGCCAGTTTAAGGCTGGCACAGTTGCTTGTACCTGGAACCCAGTCACTGGGAAGGTAGAAACAGGAGGACAGTAAGGTCAGTGTCATCCTTGGTATGTGACAAGTATGAGACCCTGTCTCAAAAAAGCAGTTAAAAAGAAAAGAAAAAGCAGGCAGCAGCTGGACCCTCTCACCCTACTGCTCATGACGTCTCTGTCAGGAGCTTTGTCTTCTTAAAGATGGAGGGTCTGTTCTGTGGCCCATGAAGCCCTCAGCCTTTTGTCGAACCTCCTCTACATAGCAATGGCATTGGCCTTTATAGTCCTCCACTGCTTCTGCCTCAGGGCCCTTGTTGTTGACCATAATGCCTAAGATGTGGCTTTCCATTCTCTCTCTACACAGCCTCCTTCCTCAGGAAAGTGTTGTCCCCCTGAGGCCTTGCCACATTAGCCATCTCTGTGTTGCCATGATAGATACCTAGGACAGATTGGGAAAGGAGGAAAGACTCTTGGTTCAAGGTTTCCATCCAGGCTCAGCTGCCTCTGTTGCTCAGGACCTGGGATGGGACAGAATTATGGTCTTGGGGATGTGAGGCTGAGGAGTATCTTCAGCTCGTGACACCCAAGATGCAGAGGAAGCGCCCAGGAAGTTTAGAGGACAAGAGTGTCTTTTTAGGACCTCCATTGGCCTTTCTTGTGTGCTGTACGGAGGTATCACTGTCCATAAAAGAGCTGTTGGCCTATGAGCTGAGGCAGGAAATAAAAGGTGGGACATCCAGTGGGGGTGGGGGTGGGGACTGGGATAGAGAGGCGTGAGGAGATTCACCAGAGAGCTCTGAGGAGAGATAACAAGCCATGTGGCACTCATAGAGTAGAACAAATGGCTAATTGAGTTATGAGCTAGTTGAAGAATAATATAAATGTTTATAGCCTAAGCATTTATTCATAATTAATTAAGTCCTAGAGTTGTTGTTTCTGGCAACTTGGGTGTGGGAGAAAAGCCCATGGTTACATAGGTCCCAGTGCCCAGTTTCCCACCACCTTGCAGTTAACGCCATGGTAGGACAAACCAGTCAATGGATGATGAAGCCGTCAGTGAAGGCGCTCACTGTCTGGTCACCTCTTGGTAGTTGGCCTTCTAGAAACTCATGCACTTCTTGGGGGAAACCCATTATATCCAAGCCATCACAGTGCCACACTGGGAAAGCACCTCAGACTCTAGCAGATCTCTGTCCCGGCTCTGTTATCTGGGATCACTGTATCTTGGCCTGCGTGAGATGGAAACGTGTTTCCCTCTGATTGTTGTTTGTGTGGTACCTGGGTTTTAGGGGATGCTCAGGAGATACCTGCTGAGTGGCTGACTGATTAATCAGACTTCTAAGCCCGGAACACATATTGCACTAGGATTGGAATTTAAAGAATGGGACTGCAGGATTGGCAGGTGTGACCGAGTGTGTCCTGTCAATCATTCTAGTCAATCATGCTGGAGAAGTGTTCTTTCCAGCTAGACTCCTCCCTCCCTCCCTCCCTCCCTCCCTCCCTCCCTCCCTCTTTTATAAGATTTTAACTACACATATGAGTATGTGTGTGCGTGTGGATTTGCGCATGTGTGTGTAGGGCTCGTGGAGACCAGAGGTATCAGATGGCCCTGGAGCTGGACTTCGAGGCAACTGTGAGCAGCCTGACAGGGGTGCTGGGAACCAAACCTGCTCAACTTCTTGAAGTAACCTTGGACAAATTTCTGAAAGGCCCTCACTAGACTCACCAGCCCCCGCTCCATAACCAAACTGTAAGGTGAAGGCTCTCTGTCTTTCCTTCCCACCCGGCTTCCACCCATTTGTTCTTTGCCTTTTTGAACTACAAAACCTAGGGTCTTGTGGGTGCTAGGCAAATATTGTACCAATGAGCTATATCCCCAGCGTGTGTGTGTGTGTGTGTGTGTGTGTGTGTGTGTGTGTGTGTGTGTTTTTGAGATGAGGCCTAACTAAGTTGTCCAAGTTGCACCTGAACTCACTCTGTAGCCCAGAAGACCTTAGCTTGTGATTTCCTGCTGACACCTCTCTGGTAGCTGCCTTACAGGCTCAGGCCCCACATGTAATTCCGAGTTAGGTAGGTTAGCTGAATTAAGCAGTCTCAGTGCCACAGATGTGGTGGCTGAGAAAAAGCCCTGGCTCTGTCCAGCCTGTTTTCCTTACAGACCTGGTAACAGTTGACCTTAGACCTCCCTGCCTCTCCTCCAGCTGCAGAAACTCTTCAGTTGGGGGAGCTCTGAGGTGTGTTCCATATCCTGCCTCAGAGGCACAACCCGAGGCAAACTGTGCTCCTGGCCTCTCCCCAGGTTGTGGCTTCCTTTGGAGTCTCAGGATCTGAAGCTAGTGTTGTTTATTACTTGTGGCAACTGCCCCGTTCCTACAGGGAGGCCCGCCAGCAACAAGGGCAGAGTGGGAGAGGCCGAGGAAGCCCTTTCCTGTGGGTGGCCTGAGGAGGTGATCTTTCTTCTTAGACATTTCTTTGATATTGTAGTCCTTCCAGAAGCTTTTCTGGGCAAGGCGATTCTGGATTGTGGTCTGAGAACCACCAGCAGCCACAGTAGAACTTGAGAGTCAAGTCAGCCCCCATCCTGCCAGCCCACTGAGCTGGGCCCTCGGGAACCAGGGCCTGTAGCTGTATCTTACAGGGACCTCATCAAGGAGGTTGCTCGCTCAGGGCCAAGGCCCTGGGTATCAACTGAGTAGTCTGGCCTCTTTCTGGGCACTCACCTGTGAATCTCTACTCACGAGTTCTCATAATTAATGTTGCGCCCTGATTTATGTCAGGGAGCCTGTAAACAGGAAGCTCTTTGTTGTTAATTATCCAAACCACAGCACTAAGTCTGGACTTCATTGGTTGGTGACTGGGTGTAAGGGCCCAGGTGACCTGACTGATTCATTCTGACCTCTGAATGCGGAAGGCCAAAGTGTTTATGCGCAGAGCTGAGCCGTTCCAAAGGTGCTCTTACCTCCTAGAAAAAGATTGTTTATTTGTTTTGTTTATTTGTCTTTGCCCAGAAGGGAAGATTGGGAAGGTGGGTCTGGAGAAATCAGGTTAAACGTCAGCCCTGGGGTTTCCTAGCTGTGTCCTTTGGGACAAGTTAGCCAACATCTCTGAACTTCTTTGAATCGTGTGTAAAACTGCACTAGTAATGCTTATGGGAGACCTACCTGGGGAGCTAAGGGGGGTGTGCGCTCCTATCAAGAATGGCTGCCTATTCTTAGGCAATGTGCTATTGAAGTGCTCAAAGTGGACCACTATTCTACCCTCAGTTCCAGACTACTTCCCCCTGCCAAAGAAAGAGTGGGGAGGCTGAGCCACATCTCCCTGGGGATCTGGCTCTGTGATTGCTGAGAGGTCCAGGCAGCAGCAGCAGAAGTCCTGAGGTCACCCCAAATCCATATATCCACAGGAAATAGTATAGTCCTTAAGGCCCGTGTTTGCCTGGGCAGGTCCCTCTGCGATGACCCAGATAGTGGAGTGTGATTGAAGTGGGTCTTTCCTAGCTCACAGTGACAAGCCAAACTCTACTGGAGAAGGTGCTGGAGAGAGCAGCTTCTGTCCTTGCCTCATACCCTTAGCACTCTTAGCTTTTCCAGGTCAACAAAAGGTGGCCTTCTAGAGGACACTTTGTGGCCAGGCTTTCCCAGAGACCGTGGACATTTCCTGGTATAGTGAGCAAGGGCAGATACTAAGCTCGTAGTAGAAAGTGACTCATCTCCAGGCTGGCAGAACTATCCTTGTTAGGACACCATGTATCCACAGGAGACATTACTCAACACTGGCTATACAGTGTATGGGGCAGGGGACACCCATGAGAGGAGAGGGACTTCACATAGATAAGAGTTTGCTTGGGGACAGCCATCGTGTCTCAGAGCCAGGACATGGGCTCAGCAGCCTCAAGGTGCTTTGGTATAGTTGCAGTCAAGTCTCTCACCCGAGACAATCTTGCCATTCTCTTGGCAAAAGTACAGTTTCTTCTGACTTCCCTCTACAGCTGACTACTCCAAGGATAAAATACAAGCTAACTTAACCAACTTCTCACAAATCCACAGAAAAGGTCAGAAGGTTCTGTTTGGGAACTTCCATCCGTGTGGGGACCAAACCAGGGAAACATGGTGTCCAGACTCCATGGAGTAGATAAGCAATGCTACAGCAGCCAGCTGGGGTCGGAACGGTCCTCTGGGTGTTTGTTGGGCCTTATGGTGTCTTATAGACAGCCTGGCTGAAGTGCTGTGGTTATAAGGTGACTGAGCTGGGCTAGCTTCTAACAGTTGTTTAAAAAAAAAAGTGGTTTATTATGAACAAGCCACACCAGTTGTAGATTTGCAAGTTGCCTGGGGACCTTCGTCAGCTTGTCCAAGAGGACTGGTGGCAGGCATCACTCTCACAAGTCCTTTAGGAGGGTCTGGGCTCTGCAGCAAAATACCTGCGCCATGTGCCCTCACCTCCTTTGCCCTTGGGCCCATGCCACCCTTCTCCTTCCACAGCTCCCCAAATCTAGAACACACATGGAAGGTGTTAGCAGGCAGCAAGGGTGGGGGAGATGGGTTGGATTAGATTTAGCTTGATGGTGTCCCGGGAATCTGGGGTTTGGTAAAGTGAAGCAGGAGATTGAGCTCCTAAGGGTTTACCCATCTCCACTCTCTGTGCCTTCTAGTTCCAGTGGCGATTCTCCCGGAACGAGATCCACGGCAGGCAGACAAGGAAATCCAAAGGGAAACTCAGTGCCAGCAACAAGCAGCAAGCAGAAGAGAATGAGAAGAATCTGGAAGACCAGTTCTCCAAGGCTGGAGATGTGGGAAACTGTGTGCTGGGGGCACCGCAGTGGGGCAGAGCCTCTGAGGTCAGGGAGCAAAGGCAGGGCTCAGCAGCTGTGCAGAATGGTCCCGCTGGCCACAACAGGGACTCGGTGGCCCTTAGGCACTCGAATCCCAGAGCTGAGGCTGAGCTTGCTGCAGGCCCCACTCCAACAGAAGCAAATTGAGTCCGTGGTTTATGCTAGGCCTGCATTGTGATTGCAAACCTTGGGAAGCTTGCTAGCAGCTGGTTTGTTCTGTGTTACCCTTTGGCTTGACCTCCCATTGTTAGCTCATTGGCCCCGTGAGCGCGGGTCTCTGATGGTGTTGTTTTCTGCACATCCACTGGAAAGCTGTCTTAATGATCCACTTCTTTTAGAGTGCAAAGTTGGCCTGTTCCTCCCAGACCTCAGGGCTGGAGGCCCGACTCTGGTCCGCCTCTTCCACAAGGAAGGGCATGGACCATAGTGCCTGTACTGCCCCACAGGACTCCAGGGCACATCTGGGTCAACTTCTGGGACATCCTTTGCTACAAACCAAGGTTTTTCTGCTCACTCCTACATGCTGCTGCTCTGGGCAAGAACATAGTGACATTAACCCTGCAGCCTGCCGGCTGGCCTTCCCCACCTGAGCTCTGGAGACCCTGCTGTTGTGGAAGGCAAGGATGTTGGAGAATAGGAGGTACCCAAGCCTCCTGCCTGTCTTAAGGTAGTTCTATAGATACTGGTGATCTGGAAACAAACAGGTAATTCCCTAAGCCCCGGCTCTTACAGAATGTTCAAGAAAGTATCCTGTGTTAATATTAATGCCAAAAAAATACTGTTTTTAAATTTTGTCTTCAACACATGTATGAATATGTTGTCATTTTGAGCAGTTGGTAACTGGGTGCCCTTGTGTGCTGTTTTTGTTGATGTGTCATTGAGTTGTATGCTGTGCCTGTCACATGTTCATACTGTCCATAACGTGTTGTTAAGGCTTTAAGTAGAAGCATCTGGCAAACCATGGAGCGAGAACACCAGTTGTCTCGATGGAAACAGCCCTGTCTCTTTCTTGTTTATTTAAAGCAATAAATGACCTGAGTTGAGTGTGTGGTGAGAAGTATTTACCATGACCTGGCAGAGGCCCCAGCATGGTGTCAACCCTTCACCTCCTGGTGACGATTACATTTTTACCTCCTGCCAGTGTGGTAGACCATGACAAACAGCAGAGCTACCTAAACATACCAGGGTTTCAAGCTTTGCTAAAAAGAAGCGGAAAGTGATTTCAGACGCCATCCAGTGAACGAGAGTGCACAGGTCGGTTCAGACCCGTGGTTTCTAAAGTTTCACCAAAAGTTATCTAATGAGGAAAATCTTCTTCATTTCCAAGTTTATTAAAAACAAAACCTGCAAAGCCTTGTTCAGCCATATCTTTTTAAGCTTTAATTTTATGCGTATGGGTGGTTTCCCTGCATATATGTCTGTGCACCAGTCTGATGCCTGAAGCCTGCTGATGTCAGAGAAGGGTGTCAGATCCCTGGAGCTGGGGTGACTGATGGTTGGCAGCCTCCCAGACCAGATGGCTTCAGCCACTCAGCTTTGGCTACATGTTTCAATAACTAACATTTATGTTTTATTTGCTGTGGGGGAAATTTTTAAAATGATTTCAGGGTGCTGTGCCAGTATCAGGCTATCAAACAATACTGGGATGTCTTCTGGGGTTTCACTTACTCTTTTCCCCTCCCACACACCCTGATGGTTCTGACAAGATGTCACTGTAGCATAGAAGTTCTCAAACTAGCTGTACATTAGAAAAACTGAGGCAGTTAACAGCAACAACAACAAAATGCATAAACAAATATGTTTATGGATATTATTACATAGTCCAATATCACTAAAATGTGATTTTGTCACAAAAACAATATACAGTATCATGCCTTTCCATCCATGGACTCCATGTTTAATGTAAGTAAAATTGTCTGTTCTTTTCTCTTTTTTCAGGTTTTTTTTTTCTGCACAGAACACTTCTAAGTTTATTAATTCTGAATTATAGAAAGCTTAAAAATCTTTTAATCACATGTGAGAATAAACTTATCAGGAGTAGTTCCATAATATATTTTTCTTTTTTTCCATAATATTTTAAATTAAAATATAATTACATCATTTTCCATTTGCCCTTTCCTCTCTCCAGCCCCACCTATGTACCCCATTGCTCCCTCTCACATCCATGCCTTCCTTTTTGGAATATTACTGTTACATGATTACACACACACACACACACACACACACACACACACACACACACAAATACAACCTGCTTTGTCTACTTGCTAGTACATGTCTGGGTATGATTTCCTGGAGTTGTTTGTCTGAGGTTGTAAGTCAGTATCTCTATCACTGCTGTCCTCCTTCAGGTCTTCTTTTGGCAGCCATGTTGTTGCAGGGGGGATGCAGCCCCCCACCCAAGCATTTCTGGAAGACACGGTCTCAGCAGGTTTCCTGGTCCTGGCTCTTATTATCTTGCTTCTTTTCTAACATTTTGTTCCCTGAAGGTTAGATGCAGGGGTTGTCTTGTAGAGATATTTACTGCGGTTGAGCAACCCACCATTACTCTTCTCTGGATTTTGGCCAGTTGTAGCTTTCCGTCATGGTCTCCATCTGCCTCAAAGAGAAGCATCTTTGATGAGGGCTGCAGTTACTTGTGGGAATAAGGATAGGTGTTTAGAGTGCAGGTAAGAATTATGCTGGTCCAGTGATGTGGGCATGGTAGGTTCTGCTCTAAAACCCATGACCTCATGAGCTCTGGTGGTTAGCTAGGTTTCCAGCATGAGGCATGGTTTCCGTCCTAGTGAGTGGACCTTATGTACAGCCAGACTATTGGTCACCACCAAGGTGAGTGAGTGCCACTATTGCAGCTTTCAGAGTACCTAGCAGGACTGGTCTTTGTTGTGGTTCATAGGTGTCACAGCTGGGCAGGATTATTGGGTACCCACCCCACTCCCCTCTTCGCAGTTTCCACAGGGCTGCTGTTACTATTGAAGCTAGTCCTCCTGGTAGTGGCTTGTAGGTCTGATCTCATTAAAATCCTCTGAGTCCTGTGTCCAAAGTCCGTGGTGTCTTCAGCAATAGGGATTTATCACCGACATCTGGGAGGCATCCAAAGGCAGCAGCAATGGTTGAAATCGTTGTGGGAGTCTCTGACCAACAGCTGGAAAGGGTGTTTTTCATGTTTGATGCCTGAGGTTTTGTTAGATGGTCTATGGCTCTTGCAGGGAGCATCATCAACCCACATGGCATAACTTCATTAAAAATAATTATGCGTGTAGACTTATATATATTATACATAATTTTAATTAAATAAACAAGAACATAATTGCTTCTGGCTTTTCAAAACATCCCTTGGAATTGCTCTTCCCTCCTTCTCCTTCTGTACAGATCTTATTTTCTCATCCCCTAATTAAAGTTTCCCTCTTTTTCCCCAATCCCCATCATATCACTCTTTCCCTCTCTAGCAACACACACACACACACACACACACACACCAAGGTCCCCTTTTAGTTTTCTGTTCAGGTCATATATTCCAAGTCATATACTCATATATGAACATTTGGAGCTAGGAGCCACAGATGAGAGAAAACACTTATTTTTTTGGTCCCAGATTAGCTTGGTCACTGTGATATTTTCTCGCTCTATCATTTCCCTGCAAATTTCATGATTTTTTTTTCTTCATAGGTCTATAGAATTTCATTGTGTATATGTACCACGTGTTTATCAGCTGAAGGCCATTTAGGTTGTTTTTTGAGGCAGGGTCTCTCTGTGTAGCCCTGGCTGTTCTGGAACTTCCTATATACACCAGGCTGGCTCACAGAGATTTGCTTGCCTCTGCCTTCCAAGCACTAGGATAAAGGCCTGTGCCACCACACTTGGCTCCTTCAGAAGGCACTTCGAGCTATGAATTTCCCTTGTGTGACTGCTTTCAGTACATCCCTGAGATTTTCTTGTGTTTTTATTTTCGTTTAGTTCCAGGATATTTTTTTTCTTTCTTCTGTGATTTCGTCTTCGCCCTGTTCGTCATTCAGCAATGAACTACTTAATCTCCAGGAGTCTGCACATACTTGTTTGCTGTTGAAGTTTTATTACTTTGTGGTCAGATAGAATAGTTATTTTACTTTTTTTTTCCCCCTGAAATTTTTGAGATTTGTTTTGTGCCCCAGGGTGAGGTCTATTCAGGAGAGGCTTCCACGGGCTGCTGATTAAAATGTGAATTTTGGTGTCTGGGTGGAATATTCTATAGATATCTGTTAGGTCCCTTTGACATGAGGTCAATGAATTCTACCGTTTTTCTGTTGATATTTTTGTTCAGATGACGTGTTAGAGAAAGCAGGGCATTGGCACCCCTTACTCTAACAGCACGATGCGAATCTGTGTCTTTCATTTCAGCAGTCCAAGTCTTATGGAGCTGGGTACGCCAGAGTTTGAGCTCCGTGCTTCTCCGTTAATTGTTCCCTTGATTAGAACGCAGTGTCCTTGATCTCTTCCGATGAGTCTCAGTTTGAAGTCTGTTTTGTCAGAGGTTAGCCAGGCAATGAGTGCTTGCTTTCTAGTCCCATTTGATTAGGGGCGTGGTTTTCCATCCCTTCTCTTTAAGGGAGGCCTGTCTGTAAAGCAGTTTCCTGGAGACAACAGAAAGATACATTTTGTTTCTCATTTCCATTCAGACAGCCTGTGCCCTTTAATTGGACATGTAAGGCAATTAATATGTAAAGTGATTCTTTAAAGGTGTGTGTGTGTGTGTGTGTGTGTGTGTGTGTGTGTGTGTGTATTGCAGTCCTTTTGCTGTTTGGTTTGCAGCTTGTGTTCTTAGTTTCCCCTTGGCTTTCAGTAATTACAGCTTCATTTATTTTCCTTCTGGAATCCCTTGGCTACGCTCATCCCTCTTTTTATTCCTAAGTACTGCTTTCAGTGGTCTCTTTATGGTTGGTCTGGAGGACATGAATTCTTTTAGCCTGTTTGTATGATGGTAAGTTTTTTTCTTTTTATAAGTATGGCAGACAGTTTTGCAGGGTCTGCAGTTGGCATTTCTGGTCTCAAGGCTCTGCTTGTTTTCAGAGTTTCCATTGAGCTGAATGTGGTGCGGTGTGTCTTCAGCCCCAGTTCCCAGGAGGCAGAGGCAGGTAAGAACTTGGAGAGTTCAAAGCCTGTCTGTCTGCAGAGTTAATTCCAGGCTAGACCCTGTCTCAAACAAATAAGTAATTAAATGTTTGCATTGAGAAAGCAACTGTTATTCTGACCTTTGTTTTTTGTTTTGTTTTGTTTTGTTTTGTTTTGGGGTTTTTTGAGACAGGGTTTCTCTGTATAGCCTTGGCTGTCCTGGAACTCACTTTGTAGACCAGGCTGGCCTTGAACTCAGAAATCCGCCTGCCTCTGCCTCCAGAGTCCTGGGATTAAAAGGCGTGCACCACCACACCCGGCTTGTTTGTTTGTTTCTGTAACTTAACTTTTTTTCTTTTGCATCAGTCAATACTCTCTGTTCTTTCTATATGTTTAATGTTTAAATGCTGATATGCTGTGGGGAGCTATTTTTTTTTTTTTTCTACTTGACATTCTGTGTGCTCCTTGAATCCCTCTGGTGTCTTTTCTTAGTTTGGGGAAGTTTGCTCTCCTGTCTGTGCCGTTGATGCAGGTTTCTTCTCTCTCATCTATCCCTGTACTGCGCAGGTTTGGTCTTTTCATGGCGTCCCACGTTTCATGGATGTTCCTGTCCTGCATTTAAAAAGTACGTTCATATTCTTTACTTGTACGGTCTAATTCTTCTCCTTTATCCTCGAGGTTAATATTCTACCCTTCAGTCACTCTGTTCTCCTGTGAGGCCTTCTTTCCCTTGTGTTTTTCTAGGTGGGTGATCGATTCATTTCCGCTTGAGTTTTCTTCAATATTTTTTTTCATTGAATTTGCTTCCCAAATCCTAGACTGTCTATGTCATTCCATTCGGCCTTATTGTTGTATTTATTGAATATTATCTTCGAGTTCCTTGAGCTGCTACTTTTCCTCTTCCTTAAGTTCCTTGATTTGAGGATGTTTGTTGGTGTTGGTGTTTTAATTCTGGAATTCATGTAGGTTATTCTCATCAGAGAACGCTTCTAAAGGACTAATGGGGGCCATATTGATTCTGGCAGGCAGTGATGGAGCCTGCTGGTCTACTAATCTGACCTGGCATCTGTAGGCTTCAGTATTTCCTACCTCTCATATCGTTTGGAACCACAAGCATATGGGATGTAAACCATTTCAGGCCTTTGAATACGCCTGAGACCTGGGTTCTTCATCTCCAGCCTCCTTGGTGTAGTCGTTCAAGACAGACAGGGTTATTAATACCGTTGGCTTCAATAAAACAGTGTGATGGCGATGCGATGCTTGTCCTTACTGAAGCCTAGTACAACCAAGTTTAGCCAACAGAAATGTGACAGCAGCATTTATGAAATTCAAATTGCTGTGGTAGTGGTAGTAAGTGACATGGGGTTAAAGACGGGCTGGGTCCTTATTGGAATCTTTGCATCTCCAACCCTCTTGTGCCTGCATTCCAACCCAACTCTAGTATGTTGTGTTCTGTCTGTCCTCTAATCAAAAGAAAACAGAAATTCACAGATGATCCACACTGGGAAATGCTCAGCAAGACCATGTTGACCTCAGACCCATCCCTCTTACAGCGTGCTGGGTACTCCCTGTCCAGCATGTGAGAGACAGCAGCCTGATCCAGGTTCTGTCACATGGGGCTCACAGCATCAGAGGTAAAGATGTGAGGGGTTAAAACAGACTACAAGAGAAAGAAGAGGCAAGGATGCCAAGCCTGTGGACAAACAGGCTTATTACTGACTCAATTATGATAGCAGGATCTGTTTCCAGAGCCCCATAAGAAGGTCATGGCAGCCCTGCGTGAGGAGAGCAGGGCGGGACCCTGTGATCAGCTTTCTGTCCCTTGGTGACCTGCTGATTACTGTCTCCCATGAGAAGTTTGGCTTCCTGTACCTGGCTTGTAGAGTCTGAAGCAGGATGTCACAGCTCAGGACAAGACTCATTAGACCTTTGGCTGGGGTTTTGAGGGGCCTATTTCCAGAGACGGAAGTAAAGCAACATTCACCATAGCTTCCTGCAGATAGCTGCCGTTTCTGCGCCAGACTGAGAGAGTCAGGCCCAGTGTTCAAGAGCTGACTCCGGGAACCTGGCAGGTGCTTGCTGCCCCAGCACTGTCCAGGCAAACTGCATCTCTCTCCAGCAGAGGTGGAGGGCTTCATGAGACCCTAGTGTTGACATGTCCGTGAGCAATCAACATGCACTCTGGTGGTGGGTGCCGAGGAGACCATAAGAAGGGCTTTGTGAACCTTGGTAAGGATTCTGGTCCTGTTTATCCTCCTAGCAATCTTGACTGGGGACAGAAACACACTGGCCAGTTTTAAGTAGGAAAATGACAATAGATTTACATTTTTTTTTTAAAAAAATGAACCCTGTGGCTGCAATGTAAGGCCAAGGCAAGCTAAAGGACTGATGTTTTAGTCCTTCTGATGAGTACTGCTGGCTTCAATGGGAGAGATGGGGGCACAGATACAAGAACTATTTGGCAGCAAAAAGTAATTTTGTTTTATGATCGGGGAAACGAGGGAGACATTAACATTAGCAACCAGATAGTATTTCCTCATAGTAACAAACAGCACCAATGCTGTTACCTAGCAGTTGTCTAGAACCTCTGTGTGGATCCCTTTCCAGGGCTCTAACAATGTACACGAGTCAACAGTCTCTAAAACTGGAGTCTCAGGAGAGCTGTCAATGAGGAACAAGATAGCAGTCACACAAAGGAGAACTGCCTACGTTGGGTCTGCAGAGCATAGCCCATGAGTTCTGCCCCCAGTCTTACTAATGGTAGTGGCGTATCCTCAGCCAGGTACTGGAGGTGAGCCCTGTGGCTAGCTGTCAGCGATGGACTGTATATTAGGAAGGGAGTAAGAGAGCGCCTCCAGAGACAGGTTCCAATCCCACATTGGCTATGAAGAAAGCACAGTTGCTCACTCCACCACTAATACAGCAAAGCCTGTCCTGTATGTAAATGTGTTGCCCACCAGGTATCGAGTTCAGAATGGTTCTAGAGTTTTCTGCTGCCTTCTTTCACCTCTCAGGGTAAGCATTAAAACTTCTGTTAAGATTTCTTGAGTCTTTTTCAAAAACAAGAAGAGGGCTGGAAAGGCGGTGCAGTGGTTAAGAGCATGTATCGTACTGCTCTTGCAGAAGACCCAGTTCAGTGCCCAGCACCTGGGTGGAGCACTTCATAGCCTCCTATAACTCCAGCCCCAGGGCATCCATCCTGTGCCCTCTTCCGGCCTTCATGGGCACATAAGCTTATGTGCACACACACACACACACACACACACACACACTTAAAAAATAAAACATTTAAGTCTTTAAGACAACAAGAAAAGAAATATTATATTTAAAATATTCAGACAAAAAAACTTATACGTTACTGACATATATGAACAGTATAGTCTAAAAGCTAAGTGTGTGTAAAACCCATTCAATGATTCAATGTCAGAGAAATGTTCTTGAGGACAGAGATGTTCATATATTCAAGGCTTATAGAAACCCTCAAATGAAAATGGTCAGGAAGGATATTCCCTATAACTAATGTTATAGATAAGCATCAAACCTGCAAGGTGAAGATTTCTAAAGTCTGCAAGAAAAATCACCCCCTCCTACTTATGGGCAACCTCATCTGTCAGTGGAATTTTATAAAACAAACACAATTAGACCTAGAGGGAGATATATTCTCCAATACCCTTAAAATAAGGGACTTCACTTTGGAGTAAAATTCCTTGGAACTGTCCTCCACATTGATTGTAATCTCTCAAATGTTCCTAAGCCTACTCCCATGTATCCACTCCCAATATCCATGTATCAAGGTCACCAAGACCTTCCCATTACCAAGTCAATGCTCGCTGGTTAGAGCTTAACCTCTCCCATCATAGCAGAAGCGGGGCTGACCAGTGCATCCTCAAACGCGTTCCTTATGTGACCGTTCCTTTGTCTCCTACCTGTCTGTCAGAACACCGTTTGTGTCCCTTCTGAGTCACAGACCTGAACAACTCCTGACTCAGTCTGAGCCACTGACAGAGAAGGGGCTAGTAGAGACAGCATGAAACACACATATACGCACACTCTCAC
Source organism: Mus musculus (assembly GCF_000001635.26). NCBI lineage: Eukaryota > Metazoa > Chordata > Mammalia > Rodentia > Muridae > Mus > Mus musculus. The sequence goes on along the minus strand of NC_000083.6, from coordinate 49,985,157 downwards.
ACACATATACACCCACTTCCTCTGTCACACTGTGCACACACATCATACATACATATGCACACATGCACACGCGCACACACACACACCACAAATACATACGCATGCATGCGCTGCTTATCTTTTGTGGTTTCTACGGTATGAACTCAAAATATATTAACTGATAAATTTGTTAATTTATAAAGGAAAGAAAACACTGTTCCTGCACCTTTCCTTTGCAGATTTCATTTTGTTGATGAGGGCAAATTCTTTATAGAATAATCAGAGGTAATGCATTCAGGAAGTACAATAAACGGGTAATTAATCCTTAGTGATTAATGGCTGCTAAGACAATCAGGTAAAAGGCTAGGAGAGCTTTATACTACATGGATCAGATGGACAAGGGTTAGACCCCTGGTCCTTCCTGACATTAACAGTGAGACGGGCCATGGCTTATGTGCCACAAAGGAAGCATGCGCACTTTATAATGATGTAGTCTTGCAAAAAAAAAAAAAACAAAAAACGATGAACTCTGACCCTAAGTTCCAGATATAGCTTAATGACCTGTTTACTGAGACAAAAGATAAAGGACCTTGTTAATAGCACCTTGTGGGGACAGTAAATTGGGTGTTAAATGTCAGACCTGTACAAGGAAAGAGACAATCTCTTCAACAAAGGAATTTGGAAGGACATAACTGTGTTAATAGGTGGGGCAGGATACCGCCTATTAAAAGAAACTTAAAAGACGACTACTTCATGTAAGTTGGTGTCTTTAATTGTGCATTGTTCACATCTGTGTGAGGGTTGTGTGCATGTAGAGTCCAGAGGCACTGGCTCTCCCTAGAGCTGGAGTCACAGGCACGTGTGAGCCAACCCAGTGTGAACCAAACGTGGGTCCTCTATAGGAACAGTGTGTGCTCCTAACCACTGAGTTCCCCAGCCAAGCACTAACTTCTTGTTGTGCCAGTGTGAGGATCTGAGTTCAGATCCCCAGTGCCCATGTCAAATCTGGAAAATCTCTATACATTGATAATCTTGGTGCTGAGGGGAACAGAGCAGAGGGACCCCTGGGCCTCACTCACTGAGTTGGTGAGCCCCAGGCATCTGAGAGATCTTGCCTCAAAACAATAAGGTAGAGAACCATTGAGGAAGGCACCTGATGTGGACCTCTCCCTACACACACACACACACACACACACACACACACACACAGGCACACACGATATCAATCCAGTGTGATATGGGCTACAGGAAAACACAGGATGTTCGGGTGTTAGAAGACATTGAGACTCACTGTGACTTACTTGTTTGGTGTGTGACAACACAGCTTGTAGGAAGTAATTCATCTGTTACAGGTATATTCTGTACAACACTGAAGAATTTACAAGCGACATGGCAAAACCAGAAAGAACATGACTGTGACTGGAGCTGTGTGGTGGACATGTGGGCCTTGCTTTGCTACCTCCTGCGGTGACATGCATTTGGAATGTTCCCTGAAATTTCCTTCCTCCACTTCCTCTCCCCCTCCACCCTTCCTTTTTAAGTAAGCTTAATACAGTTTGTTTGATTTTGTGTTATGTTTGAATGTTTTGCCTTCGTGTTTGCCTGTGTCTCATGTGTGTGTTTGCTTGGTGCCCTCGCAGGTCAGCAAAGGGCACTGGAGTCATGGTTGTGAATGAGCGAGCAGATGCTGGGAATGAAACCCCAGTCCTCTGCAAGAGCGGTCAGTGCTCTTAACTGCTGAGCCATCTCTCCAGCCGCCTAAAGGATTTTTACCAAGCCCCTTAACTCTCTCTCTCTCTCTCTCCCCCCAAGTAATAGTGTGTATGAACGTGTGTGTATGAGTGTGTGCACCCACATTGCTAGTTTGTGTGTGCACATTGTGTGTATGTGTGTGTGCATGTGTGTACAAGTATGTGTGAATTTTCATGCTGTAAGGTCCCTGCCCACAGGAAGGAGCAGCGAGCCCCACTCAGCCTCCTGACATTCTTTCTGAGCAGGACAAGGCAAATGAGGAACGACAACTCATTCGGTGTTACTCATTACAAACCCCCAAGAGTGATATCCTCGCCTGCTCATGCTTAGATACAAGTGCAAAATTTATATGAAGCAAAAATCAGCCAAGTGACTTGATCAATGTCAAGGGCCTAGGAGATAATGTATGAGCTCAGCACCAAGTTTCCTCTAGTCTCTGCTTCTGTTGCAATCTAAGTTGCCAGCTACCCTAGCTGAAGTTTCCTCAGTTTGAATACCAGAGAGATATGGCCCAGCCTGGCAGCAAGGGCAAAGGGGCATTCTTACCCCACAGACCACAAAATACCTTTCAGCACCTAGCACTGAAAGGAGATACAGTGCAGACAAACAAAGGGCATGGCCTAGCCCACCTCAGCAGCTCATGTTGGTGACAGCAAGCGAGGGCAGGGTGTCAAGGCTTAGCTGGGATCTCCAGGCAGGTGACTCTGCCAACAGCAGGCACACAGCATGGTGCTGATGGGACAAAGGCAGGGTGGCCAGCCTTTGCTGTGCTCCCATCCCATACTTCTCTGGGAAAGGTCCCCAGACACTGCCAAACTTGTCACACAGAGGTCTGGGCTACCTTTCCGGTTGGCAGAAGAGCCCCATTGCTGACCCCACAGCCTTGCATCTCAATGTGCTGTGCTTCTGGGTCTCTTCTCAACTCTACAGCCCAGCCCTCAGCTAAGGCTCTGTGGGCCAATTGATAAGTCACAGCTCAGCGTCTTCCCGGGATAAACAGTGAACCGCAGCCCCTCAGATCCACGTCCCCCTCCCTCTTACTGAATCCGGGATATAATACAGCCATGCATTGTATAGCATTGCCTTAGTCAATGACAGGCTACACTCAGCGATCTAAGACTGTACCTCTTAGTGACATGAGAGCCACCTCTGTTTGCCATGTATATTTTTTAGTGTCAGCACAGTGCTGGTCACATAGCAGCACAAAGCAGAGAGCTGAATGCTAGCCATTGGTGACTGCTTAAAATCTGACAAAACTCAAAACAAGATGGCGGCTACTTGGTGGCCCCTTAAGTTTTGATGAAGAAGCTTGTGTTTAGGTCCACAAGACCCTGGGACATGTGTAACAGCAGCAAAAAAATGAGCAACCTCCCTTCCTTACCAGCCCAAGGGTAGAATTGTCAACAGAGCCTCCTGGGTCCCAGCTCTGCACTGTCTTTGTGCAGGCTTCGTTCACTTCCTTTGCTTGTTCTCTGATACTGTGGGTCCAAGACTGCTTGGCTCCTCCAGCTAAGCTAAGCTAACTTGGCCCCTGGACTTGTGGATTTTTCCAACTCTAAACACAGAACTTTGACCAGAGCAGCTCTGAGCTGAGCTTGGGTCACTTTCTGTCCACCTGAGGACTGTCTCCCAGCTCCACACTTAGGGAGGGGCAAAAATGCCAGGTGCTCTCTCCCATCATCCAGTGAGCATGCGCCATCTGCCTGCTGGAGTCAGGAACAAGCCTTCAAAAGGAGGTCATACAAAGCAGGCAAGCAGCGCTCTGAAAGGGCTCTCTACCCCGGGCAATCCTAAGCATGCTCCCACAGCCAGCCCCACCACTGCAGGCAGATTCAACATGAAAAAAGTCACCCACACCTTCGCCCCAAACAGAAAACTGCCCTGGTAAGGCACTTTGCAGAAAGGATTTCTTAATGGCTTTTTCTTTTTTTCTCAAGCTTTGGCAGTTAAGCAGCGATTTCACCAACCGGATCTTGTAACTGCTTCTGTTCCTTTGTTCTTCCCTGCTGCTGCAAGGCTCACACCTTCTCTATCCCGAATTCTCACATTCAGAGATGTGACTGATGGGCACTTCCTGTGCCCAGTGGTCCAGACTGCCTAGCTATCGCTGTTCTCTGTGACACCTGTATCCATCTGCAGGTCTCACGACTCTTCTGCAATCTGTGGTGTCCTAGAGATTTGTTTTGATGTTAGCTTGTCTGGACAGGTTCTGGAGTACTTCAAGCTGGCCTTGAATTTGCTGTATAGCTGAGGTTGGCCATGTAACACTGATCCTCCTGACTTAGCATTTCAGCTGCTAGGCTGTGAGATACCAGCACCTCAGCCTGATGACTCCCTCATTCCACTAACCTCCAATCCCACCCCACCAAGGCCCCATCTACCCTGTAACTTAACTGGATGGTTTTAACTGTCCTTGGTAGGTGTGTCTGTTAAATTTTATCTGCATTGATTAAGTCTTGCAAAGCCTTCTCCTCTTCCAGAGAACTTAAAACATACAAAAGAATGTTACCTGCTTATTTACGTATTTATTGGTATATATTCATTGTACATAGAAAAAAGTTTTACAAGAATATTTTCATTCAAGTATAGCATGCATTCTGATGGCATTCACCCCACTTTCCCCTCTCCTACTGATCCTGCTAAATAGTTTTAGTCCCACTTTCAAATCCTATATGGTTCTAAAAAATGTAAACTAGCATGCAAAATCATGGGTTTTATTATGGCATTTTCACACACACACACACCCCTTCTCTATTCTCTTGTCCCCTGAGCTCCAGCTTTTACCCTTTAGCACCATAAGTCCCCCTCCAACCTTTCATGTCATGTCACATGCTGTTTATGAACAATAGCCATTACACAGACTTGCTTAGTTTGTTAACAGACCCCTCCCACCATACCTTAAATAGGAATTCACTGGTGTTCATTGCACTGTATAGCAGGTCTGCTGTTCCTCTTTTATACCCAGCTCTGTTGTCTTCCTGTTCTCAGTAGAGATATGCCGAGTGAGTGGTGGAAGACAGAAAGCAAGGAGTAGGGTAAGTGTTAATTCCAGTCTTTCTAGCAATCAGCATGAGGTTTCAAGAGGCTTCTGTGAACTGAGGATCAGAGAATTCTCCACCCACTGTGAGAGCCTCTTCAGAGTCCAGTGTGCACTGGAGCAAGCAAGAAAAGAGCCTTCAGTACTTTATGGCTTTCTACTTATAAGTGAAGCTGCCGGGCTGACCTTCTGCAGCTTATCACTACTCAGGCAAGGTTGTACGGTGTGCTCTCAGCTTTCCAGGGCCTTGAGACATGTTCCTCCTTGTCCCTCATGCAAGCCTCTTGCTGTTCCACCCTGTGACTCATAAGATACAGCCCTGTGGTACTGCCAAAATGCGCCCAGCTGCAGAGCTGTTTGCCATTTGTTAATCTCTCAGATGAGGAGATGAGCTGACAGAGTGGGCTAGGCCAGCCTCTGGAGTATCCTCAAGGCTGTGAATTGTAAGGCCCTGGGCAGTCCCAGCCAGACTAGCACTGAGGGCTTGCACCAATAGATTCTGTCCACTTCTCGCTGGAGCAGCTGAACAGGCAGCCTGAGGCTATGCATGCAGGTCAAGTGTCACATAGGCCTGTCCAGGTACCAATGTTTGGTGAGGTCACTTAACACCACAGCTGCCACCAGCAGTGAATGCACAAGTTCCTGGAGGGTCAATACTGCCACAAGCAGGGTGTTTTGGAAGCTGGCAGCAGGGGACCTAACTGATATTCAGAGTGTAGGGTTGGAGATGCTGGATACCCTATATAACTAACTGGTGGTGCCTGTCTCTGCCATCCTATGAGCTGATGGCAAAGCCTGCCTGTTTCTTGAACTACTCTCTGCTGGTAGTTTGGAATCGGCCACTGCTGGAATATTTAGAACACAAAAATTCGCAAATGATACAAATGAAAGCTTACTTTAATTTGAGGTGCTGGCTTCCCAGCATGCCTTATTGTAATACCAAGATGATTAGGGCGCTGTCTGAGTGGCCCATGCACTCTGTTGGAGAGAGCTGGTTTGTTACAATCTGAGACCACAGCTTACCTCTGTTCAACAACTGTTTCATTGGCGTTATCAACAACTCCCTAAGAGAAGAACTTACAAGGAGCAGATTGATTATGCTCCCAACTTGAGCGGATCCGTAGTCCACAGTGAGCTGGCTCCATTGTTTCTGGGCCGTAGTGAAGGACGCACGTACCGTGGGGGAGGCGCACAGCAGGCTGGTCGGTTTAGTTCATGGCAGTTGTGAAGCCCAGAAAGAGAAGCTCAAAGGGTGAGTTTTCTCCTTTTCCCTGCCCACCCACCCTCATTATTCATCTTCTGCCCTGTGCTCATCTGCTCTGGGAATGCCATCCCAGAACACTCCTACACGTAAGCCTGATTAACCTCAACACTGGCTCTTTTTACAAATAAACAGAGATATTTTTGCACAGATCTAAATTTCCCAGAAAGTAACAAAGGTAGAGAACACATTTGGTTAGCTTCGGAACGTTACCAAGCATCCTCACGGTTCTGGAAGAGCACACCACAAGGGTCACAGATGACCCGTCGCCCACACACTACGTGGTTACACTGCAGACCACGTATTTTCAACAATTCTCCTCTTAGTAAGTCATCTGACAGCTTCATTCTGTCTTGTAGTTTCAATATGCCAAAGCCCGTGTGTAAGGAAATGCCTATTCTTTGATTGCGGATCGATTTCCTTCGCTTACTCCTTTATTACAGCTACAGGACTCTGAGCTTTGGGGACTGTTTTGGTTTTTCCCTTCAATTTTATGTATTTGTTGTACTCACTACGAATTTCATTTTGCGACTGCTCTAGAATGGTGACGGCAGATCCGAGGCTTGAGCTATTGAGCTAATGACCATAAGTTCTTCTGGCTGTTCTGAGCCTCTGCAGCCACTCTGGAAGTGTGTCTGCCAACCTGCACTGCCCACAGTCACACACCACAAGGGTCAGAGGATCCCTAGCTGGGCTGAGTTCTACATGAAAAGGTGCCTGGGTTATTGTGGCACGCAGAATAGGAACAGCACTGAGTGCGTTTCCTTCTCTGCCCCTGACAAACAACCAAGGACAATGATATCTGTTCTCCAAGGGCAGCTCTGTTCCATTTCATGTTCCTGGCATAAATCAGCTAAATGGGTATGCTCCCGAGAAGTACCGTCACATCACGGGCTTCCTGGGGGCCTAGCCCTTGGCATGCAGACCACGGCACCTCCATACAGGCGAGCAATGAATTTACTTGGATATACAATGATTTAAGTATAACTAAACTTAAAGAAAAAAAAAAACTCTAAGAAAAAGCTCATTGAACTTGCGACTCATAGGTCCCTTTGGTTAAAAAAAAATAAAAGGTGCTAAATGACTGGTACTCTTTCCTCTAAGGGAACCTAACTGTTGTAGAAGCCTAGGAAGACCATTAAGTGAAGAGTGCTAAATGAATGGTGGTAAGTGGGTTTCATTTTGATAGAAGAAAAAAAAAAAAGAACATCAAGGGAATGACTGGTTCTGAAGAGCTCCCTGACTCTACTGTTTACAAATGTTGCTCCCTTTCAGTGTAGAAAATAGAATCCAGCACCTAAGAAGCGCTGCCCATCTTACCACCCCCCTCTCCAGCGTATCTTTACGCATAAGAGTCCTTGAGAAAAAAAAAAAAAAAAGATTGAGAAACGAAAAGCAATGTTTTCCTCCCATGACCTGTTTAATGTGTTTTGTAATAACAACAAAGAAAGCCATTCACTTGCTCTTGAAAATTTGGGCATGTTCAACACTAAAACTTGCCAAGAAAATGTGCCCTGGAGAGAGACACTGCCCCAGAGCCATGTGTTCCCCTTGGTGACAAAATAATCTTTGTACTGTCTTCTAATTTGCTAGCATCTGGGAAGAATCAAAAACTACCTTTGTCTCTTGATGATCAATAAGAGCTGTGATTGCAGCATGCACACAGGAGTGAGATCACTGTACGCTCTAACACCCAAGCAGATAAGAGGACACCACCTTCATTGCAAAGCACGGTATCCAATTTGAGCATAGATTTTTCTACTTGTGAAATTAAAAGTAAAAATAAAAATCCTTCCCACAACAACTGGAGCTGAGCACACAATAGCCCTGCCAGCAGCCTGAGCCAAATTCAATAAAATAAAGGAAGATGTTTATGGCATTTTATCCTGTGTCCCAACAGAGCAGCCTGCTGCCACCCGGCATTCAAGTCCCTCCATTGTCCACCCTAATGGCTTAATAAGACAAATCCTCAGGAGGAAAATAGCTACCTGGAAATGGCTCCAGGAGAAATATGACTTTATAAAAGGTTGGTTGCAAATCCCACTATGAAGAGAAGAGCAGGCGCTACAATTAGGGTGTGCATTCAGGCAATGCCACTTGGAGATTTTCTATAGCCTCAAAGAATGAGTTTCTTCATTGAAATGTTAGCGAGGCATGAATCCAAGAGGGAGCTGTAGACTAGAATCAGGTTGTGTGTGTGTGTGTGTGTGTGTGTGTGTGTGTGTGTGTGTTCATTCTGCTAGGAAGTAGAATGGTTATGCCCTGTTTAAATTTGATGGGACAGGGGCCTGGAGCTGGAGACATAGCTCAGTAGGTGTGAGTACTTGCTATGTTTGTAAAGGGTCTGGATTCAGTTTCCAGCACCAAGGTCAGGTAACTCAGAATTACTTGTAACTCTGGTTCTAGGGGATCCAATGACCTCTTCTGGCCTCTGCAGGGACTTGCACACTAGTGTTAAGCATGCAGACAGGGGCACGCCCACACGCGCGCTCACACAGACACAGAAATTAATTTAATTTAAAACAATTAAATAAGATGAGGGGTGTGGGGCATATTTTAAAGACTTGGAGAACAGCACAGAGAGCGCAATGGGTTGAAAATCTACAGAGAATTAAAAAGCAAATGAGACAGGTGGGGCCATACCACAGGAGACTCAGAAGGCAGCTGGATAAAAAGGTGACAGGAAACATTCACAATAAAACAACATCTGGAAGCAGCTGAGGTTATCCTGAACAAACACAAGTTTGCACGTAGAACACAGTGCAAGAGGAATGTATTTTATGCCTCTAGAGATTTAAAAATGTATTCTTAAAGCACCTACAGTAAAACTTCATTGTTCTTTTAGTACAAAGTTCTGTTATCTTTAACGTGTGTGTGTGATTTGTGTGTGTGTGTGTATGTTTGTGTGTGTGTATGTGTGTGTATGTGTTTGTGTGTGTGTATATGTGTGTATGTTTGTGTGTGTGTATGTTTGTGTGTGTATGTGTGTATGTTTGTGTGTGTGTATGTTTATGTGTGTGTGTGTATGTATGTGTATATGTAAGTAATTACCATCGAGATAAAAGTCTGCAATAGTTCCATAACCCCAAGTTTCCCTGTGCTATCCTTTTATGCTCAAAGCTTTTTCTCCTCCACCCTGTGAAGTCTTGTCTGTGCTCCATCATTTCTGCCTTGCAGAGGGACTGTGATGTAAATGGGCTGTTTAGTGCGAAAATGTTCACAACTGGCTTCTTCCTCTCAGCATGATGCCTTTGGGACTCACCTACATTACCGTGTGCATTAATAGCTTATCAATTTTCATTGCTGAGTCCGGAGTATGCAAGAATCACAGTGGGTCCACCTGCCAGGGGACATCTGGGTTTTCTGTGTTTGATTTCTAGGAACAGAACGTCTGTAAACACACCCACTGGGTCTTTGTACAAACGTACCTTCTACTTCTCTGGGTGTCACTGACTCGGTGTAAGTGCGTTCCTGTCCTGACATACCTCTGTCAAATGCCTTCCAGATCAGCTTCTCTGTTCTGCAACCCTGCTAGCAAGACAAGCAGAATGTGTGTGCCCCAGTTGCTCTGTGCTCACCAGCAGCTGGTAGTGTCAACGTGTTCCATGTTAGTGCAACATTCCAGTGCAACAGGCTGCTGTATGCATCCCACCATGTACAGCTGGAGTCTGCATTTCCTCCAAGGACCCTTTTGTATCCAGTCTGTGATAGCTAATTCCCCTTAGCAAAGCTTGTGCACTATGTCCACTTAAAATCATTACACTGTCGCTCTCCTTAAAACTGAAAGATTTATTTGATGCATGTGAGTGTTTGAGTGTTTTCTGCACATTCACGTGCATGAATATGTTTGTTCCACGTGTGTCTGGGACCCACAGAGGTCATAAGCGGGTATAGGACCCCCTAGAGCTGGAGTTACAGAAGCTTGTGAGCCACCATGTTGGTTCTGGGAACCAAAGCCTGGTCCTTACTAAAAGCAACCAATGCACTTAACCCCTGAGCCGGTTTTCGAGGCTCCTACCCATTCTGACAATTCTTTGTAGATTCCAGCCATATCTTTAGTGTGTCCTGATTTACAATATTCTTTCCCAGTTTATAGTTACCTTTTAATCCTGTTAATGGTCTTTTGCAGAAATGTTTTAATTTTGGTTAACGTCAATATTTTTTTTTCTTTCATAGTTTTTCATTTTGGTGTCCTGTGTAAGGAGGATTTTTCTATGCTTGGATTCCAAATATTTCTTGTATATTTTTCTAGAACTTCTGTGGTTTCTTGTTTACATCTCATGGTACAATGTGTTTTAATTTTGATCATAAAGTGTGAGATCTAGATCAAAAGGCCTACCTGTGTTTGTATAAATATACAACTATTTCCGCACAATTTGCTGGAAATGTTATCCATTCTCTACTCAAGGAAATTACCACAGCCCCACACATCTGTCTACTCCTGAGCTCTGCAGTCTGTGTCTACCCCTCCATCAGTACCATACTGTTTTGATCAATATTGTTACTTTAATTTTAAAAGTTTAAGTAATGAATTCTTCTTCTTTTTGTTGCCATTGTTGGTATTTTAGGGCAAGACCCCATTAAGCAGGCTGTCGAGCTTCAAACCCACAAACCTGCCAGGACTGCAGGAGGTATCGGTGATCCCCCTCCCATGTTGTTATCTTTCAGAACTGTTCTATTTCTTCCGGTTTCTTTTCTTCCCCTATAGATCTCAAAATCACTTGTCTATGTGAGTTTTTAAAAGTGTGTAGATTATGTTGAGTGTTAATGATACATTTACAAATCCATTTGAGAGCCACCTTGCTTGTTTTATTGAATCGTCCAGCCCAGGAGCACTGTATGTCTTTGATTCTTCTCATAAGATTGTGAGAAATTGTGATATACACATATATAATGTAGACGTAGATATAGATATACCATATGAAAGACAGTCTTGTACTTGGGGGTGGAGAAGGGGGTAAGAGGAAAGTGTCCTGTGCAGGCTGGTTTTCAGCCTCGAGAACATATTACTTCCTACAAACTTGGCTGGCTGAGATTGTGTCCCCATGTCCCTAACTGAACTGCAGACACTAAATTCAACCATTTTTCCTGATCTGCTTCTGTAGACAAATGCTGTATGGCTCACCTACCCCAAGGAGCTCTGCATCGATCTGCCACTATTGGCTTCTCACCCCTCTCCTTATGTGTGATTCCTGCACAGGCACAAGAATTCTCTGCCACCTTTAACAAATACCCTGTTAAGACACAGCTACAGTTCTTGTAGGTTCTTTTTTTAAAAGATTTTATTTATTTATTTATTTATTTATTTATTTATTTATTTATATGTAAGTACACTGTAGCTGTGTTCATCACACCAGAAGAGGGCCATTGGATTCTATTACAGATGGTTGTAAGTCACCATGTGGTTGCTGGGAATCGAACTCAGGATCGCTGGAAGAGCAGTCAGTGCTCTTAACCACTGTGCCATCTGAGCCATCTCTCCAGCCCTCTTGTAGATTCTTAATGGCTGCCAGAAAAAGAACAGGTCAGTGCTGAGTGTCCGGGCACATTTGGGCAAAAGAAAACCCTGAGATAGGATGGAGGTTGTAGGTAAATTAAAAATGTGCACTCTATGAAGGAAGGGGGTGACACAAAGGCTAAGGATGAGCAACCGATCTTAGTTCACTTTTGTTCCTGGAGTTTTAACAAGTCCTGTACACAGCTGATGCAGGATCTGGGGTAAACCTGGGATACAGTGCAAGTATGCAACTGTTAGACCTGGATGCTCTCCCGCTCGGACGGAACCGGGGTGAAGAACCCTCAGTGGCCACAGCAGAGCACCATGCTTGCCTCTGAGTTCCTCTCTACTCCGCTGGCTTCTCCTTTAAATACTGGCAGAATAATTTCTTTCATTTAAGATGGTTATACTAAAATCATACGATTTATAGGTTTAATGTTTATATGACAGGGCCAATTTTCAAAAATTTGCATAGAATGCTTGTTAATGAGAAAATATTCCAAAGCCCTTTTAGATCATACGTCACTCACCAACAAGATTTGGCTTCTGTATCCATGGTGGGAGCTTAGCATGCCAGTGTCAAACAGCCAGCACAGACTGTACACAGTTCACAGAAAGCAGAAATGCTTAGCTTAGCCCCCCCCCCCCATGTTAAAAGATAGCTGCTCATCTTGTGAATTCAGACAGCAGGAGTGTGGTTTGCACATTCACTGCCAGTTTGACCGCTCCCTTGTTCATGCAGTCTGCTTCTAGAACATACTGAAAGCCTACCAACTGCTGAGACTCCTGGGATAAAGAAGTTGACTCTAAAGAGGAAGACAAATCCAGCCCTATTGAAGTAACTTGAAAACTTGTCAGCAGTAGGCAACAAGAGCAACAAAACTAACAAGATTTTTTATTAGACTAGGGAAAAAGATAAAGTACTAAAATGAATGAAAGAAGAATGGACTGTCAGAATCAGTCTTACAAAATGAAAAGAATTATATAGGATTTTTATTAAGAACCGCATGCCAAAGTTTGACTAACTTAAATGAATTGTACATTAACTAAATATCTACCTATATATTCATATATTATAAAAATTTATATATAATATAATTTATGTACATTATGTAACTATATTTAATATATAATATAAAACATATAAACTAAGCAGGGGCTGCAGAGGACCTGGACTTGATTCCAAGCATCCACATAGTGGTTCACAACTTCCTACAGCTCCAGTGTTAGGGGATCTGATGCCCTCTTCTGGCCTCTGAGAGTTCCTGCTTGCATGTGATTCATAGAAACTCACATAGTAAAACACACATACAAATAAAGACATCCTTTTAAGAAAGACATAAACTACGAAAATGGCACAGGAAGCAAAAGGAAACATAAGCAGAGTTACATGAAGTGAAAAGACTAAATGAGCAATTTTAAAACTCCTGCAAAAAAACAAAAAACAAAAAAACCAAAACCAACCCAAGCCCAGATGATATCACTGGTGGATTCTACCTGATACATAAAGTAAAAGGAATTCCAGCCTTTCTTAAACTTCACAAAACAGAAGAGAACAAATGATTTGGATTTATCCTAATGAATCCACTATTACTCTGATAGCAGAAACACAGAAACTGCAAGAAATTGTGGACATTGCATATCCATTCAAAGAAAGACACAAAAATTAAAAAACCCACAAGATTAGTGTAACACTGAGAAATTGATCAATGTCATATCACTGAGAATTAAAGACAAAAATCTAATGACTCTAGATTTTAAAAGGGATTTGATAAAATATAACAACCACTCACAATGAAAATGATCAAGAAACTAGGGATAAAGCCTGTCGTCTATCTGACAAGTGTGTCTGCATAAGCCCAGAGCTAGGGTGAGTGAGAACGTCTGGGTGTGTCTAGTCCTAGTGAAGTTATGAACAAATGGCGCTAGATGTGGAGAGGAGGAAGTCCCACGTGCACAATCTCGTATACCGACTCACGAAAGTGGTATTTGAACTAATAAATCCAGAAAAGCCTGCAGGACCTGTACTTTTATGTTTGCAACAACAACAACAAAAAAAAATCCAGGAGAGAGAGAGAGAGAGAGAGAGAGAGAGAGAGAGAGAGAGAGACTCTCTCCTCCTCTTTGCCTCTGCTACCCTCTTAACTCCACTCCCCATGCCCTGAATAAATTCTATTCTATACAAAAAAAAAAAAAAGTCTGTTGAGCAAATGATACCAAAGAAACTGGCCATTTGCTGAGTTCCAGCCTCAGCTTGAGAGAGGGTCCTAAGAAGGGGGTGTTTGGGAGCAGCAGTAGAATTACTTGCAGTCAGTGATGGATGCAAGCTGACAGCTCTGTGATCTGCTTGAGAGATAGCTTTCTCATGCAGACTAAAGCCCAGTCATTTATTTGCATAAGCTACTTCCTTAGACATTGCCTATCAGTTTAATCATTTACCTCAGGTTCCCTTTTGACTATTCCACAAATCAGCATTTTGTGACCCTTAACTCTTAGAAATAGAAACTGAAATACTGAGCACTTTCAAGGCATATATATATATATATATATATATACATATAGTAGTATATATATTGCAATATATATTTATATATACTGCAATTTTATGAGCTCTTGTTTGTGCTGATGCAAGCAGCATTGAAGCTCATTTTTATTATTCTTAACCACTTCAATATATTCTTTTAATCTTTGGATCATTTCTTTTTTAATCTCAGTAACTCCAAGGCTTATTATGGAAAAGTATTAAGTGATCCCAGAAAGTAGGAATATCATTAAACCATCACCTTTTTTCTGGATACCAAAGCTTTGTCCATTCCCAACCTCTGTTTGGATCACAAATATAACTACCTCCTTTAGGGAGTAGAGTATATGGATCAAATTTAGTTGTTGACGGCTTCCATGGATGAGATCACCATTTTCCCACTAATTATATAGCCATCTATCTGAGCCTTATTTTTTAACTCTTCCTTTTCTCTTTTATGATTCAGGTTTTCCCCTCTATTGCCCAAATCATCTCTTTTCTTAATATCTTTCTGACAGAGCTGACTCATTAGTGTAGCTGCCTCCTGTTCTTTCAGGTCTGTGAAGACCCTCATACAATTCATATTGCATCCTTATATTTTGCAGAGTTGTTAAATCCTGTAAAGAACAGTTCTCACACTGATTCATGTATTCTTGAACTCATGTTTTCAGAGTTATTTCCCACAGCCTTAAGGGCTGTCCTGAAGGTCACAGCACCATCATTTTGCTGAGGATCCCCAGAAACATTCTTGCTTCCTGGAATCACACTGTTTGTGATTATTATGGAGCCATTAACCTTGGTAGGGAGAACATTCTCAAAAAAGAGGAACATGAAGTAAATCATGTGCTTTATTATGCAAACAAGCCTTATGACTAGATTACCTATCAGCACTCAAGGAGACCCACATCATGCTGTCTCTGCCCCAGGGGTGGGAACTGTATCACATCATCACTTCGGCGGTCATGCCAAATCCGGCAGGCACCCACACAAAAAACAATACATGTGGACCCTTCCTTCACATTCTGTATAAAAGTTAAGTAAAAATGGATCACCCATGTTGACATTTGGCCTCCACAAACGTGCTCTCGTGTACAGCACATAGGCAAACACATACAAACAGTCCCCAAAACATGAGCATCAATTGATGATCACAGCAGCTCAAAAGTAAAACTAAATATCTATATGGACAAACAAAAATATAGTGTATCCATACAGTGCAATAAAGAAATGATACATGCTGCAACCCTGAAAACACTGGAGTCATCTTAAGTTAAAGAAACCACAACGATGGCATATACTTCATGACTTTATTTATATGAAATATTCAAAATGGACAAAACTTTAAAGGTATAAAAAGGAGGATGGAAAATGGATGGTAACCTACAGGGGTTCTTTGTGGGATGATGAACCTGTCATAGAGTTGGACTATGCTGTTGCTGAGATATAGCTCAGTTGATAGAGTGCTTGCCCAGAAAACATGAAACCCTGGGTTTCATCCCTTGCACTGCATGTAACCAGCTGTGGAGGCATAGCCTATGCTTCTAGCAACTGGAAAGGTAGATCCCCAGGTAGCAGGAGTTCAAGGTCATTATAATGAATATATATGCATATATATAATATGAATAATATATACTAATGTAATTATATATTAATTATTTAATATAATATAAGCTATATCTTATATTTACATTTGCATTTATATAAACAAAAATTTATATAAATATGCAATTATAACTTTTAATTATAGTAATTAAAATATATTTATAATAATTATTATGATATACTATAACAAATTATGTTAAAATGTTATATATAATTATAATAATATTATACATAGTATATTTAATATAATAATAATAAGCAATAATAATTTAAATCCTCTGAGATAGAAAATGCTCCTTGACTCTTTTCCATGAAATCTTTAGCTTGTCTTTCATTTTAAATTAAATAAGGTAAAAAAAAAATATATATATATATAGGCTGTAGTTCAACTACATTAACATAGTTGTTGTATGCTATCAGTGAGGAGGTTCACAGAGTCTCCACTATTTCCATGTGTAGCTATTTCTGCTGCTTCATCTCCTTAGCTGCAGTGCCCTCTGCTGCTTAATGCTGATAGAGATCTTCTGCTTCTGGAGAGCCACCTTCAGAAAAAAACCGAGGCACAGAAAAATTCATGAATTAAAAGCACCATGTTAATTTAAGAAAACATTCATAACTCACACATCTTGAAAAATACCTATCCAGGAAAGAACTGATCTTAAACACACAACTTCATAGCATCCTTTGCAGGATTAGCACTCTGGAGGCTACTGTGTACATTCCAGACTGAGGGGCTAGGTGTGTAGTACAACAACGTATCCCTGTCCGTCATTAACATACCAGGGACCAGTCCAGCGATGCAGCACCAGTGCCCAGCACATAGTGGACCAGCAGTGATGCCACACTCTGTGTCCTGATCTCTCATCCTGCTCTAATGTGCAAAGGCCACAGGAAGCACCTGCCTACTGTGGGCAGTGCCGTTGAGCTTGTGGGAGACACACCCTACTTCCTGCCCTCAATAATCTCGTCCAGTCAGGGCGAACGTTATCAATGAAATTAAAGTCTATGTTAAAATCTCCTCGGAGTAGGGAGATGGGCAAAGGAAACAGCCAATCCTACCAGAAGTGGAGCTTAAAACTGGGCTTGAACGGATGGATCATGGGGTGGGGGAGGAAGTCTGAGTGAAGAGCCAGGGAACTCAGCGCTGCTTAGGTGTGATCAAGGGAAAGGGCCCCAGTTCATGGTTGTGGATGTCGGACACTGTGGACAAGGGCAGGGGTGATTATTCTCTTTCCATATCGCTCTTAGGCTTCTCTTCAGACAGTGGAGCATTGTACATGTTCACTCACCACTCAAACGCTGGCTGCTGCCCTTCCAAGCAACAGCTTCGTAAGCCCATATATGCATCTGAGCCGGAGCCGGAGCCAGAGCCGGAGCTGGAGCCACGCCCAAAGCCATGAAGCCTCCTTGCCCACAACAATGGAACCACCACGGGAGACAGGCAGGAGTGCCACACCAGAATATAGCAGCCACACAGACATGTCGCTAGCGTGCCCTTCTCACTCTCAAGGAAGAAGGAGGAATTCTGAAAAGGCCAAAAGCAGGCCTTACCAAGAAGCTAGTTGATAATCAGTGGGTCTCTGGCTGAGAATAGCCTGGGAACTTAACCTTGGTCACAGGAGAAGTAGTAGGGAAGTGACTAAGATTGCTTCTGGGTGGCTCCTATACAGAAGCATGTCACACCCGGGGCACATCTCTAACCTATGCTGAAGGATTCTTTTGGGGGGTTGGTGGTAAGAGGCCCACCTGTGTCCATTGTAATTCATACATGTACTTAGAGTTGGGTCCCAGAGTCTGGCGAGTGTGAGAGGGTGTACCAGCCAAGACTCCACAGTTGTGTGGCCTTGGCTGAGCACAGCGGTGATGCCTGTCTTTCCTTGCACCAGCTCTTCATCCCCAGTCCTGAATACTTTCTGCCAGCAATCATAGTCAACCTCTTTAATGCCTCAAGTGCCATTGCCAAGCTGGAGACCTGAGAGACCTAGAACACAGAGCCACCCTGACAAAGAATGGAAAAGAATGTGGCGACCTAACTAAACGGCTACTCTGTAACCCATAAGGCTAGATGTTGGCATGAACCCACAGCCCACAGCCTAGAGTAAGTCAGTGGTAAGGGTGCAGTCATTCGAGGGAAGAGCCCAGCGTCAGGGGTAAGTGCAGACTCACACTGCTCACCCGAGAAAGGGGCACGCTGTGATGCCTGCCGCCCACGTCTGTCAGGAGCATAGTAAGGCAGCCTTAAACCACTCACTGGGCTGGGGGAGATCACTCCAGCTCTGAATGCTTTTATTTTGACATTTACTGTTGCGCCTCTCATTTCTAATTGTGCTCACAGGTCACTGCAGCCTGCAAGAGATTAGCACTTGTGGACCACAGTGGTGTCAGCATTAAAACCAACACCCAGGCCTTTTAGATCCAGGAGACTGATAGTTCACCTCTGGGATGAACTCAAGTGTAAGGCACAGAGACAGAACTATGACAGGATAAATCCTCACGGAAGAGAAATATGGAAGGCATCACTACAATAGAAGTCTCTATTTTCCAAAGCAATCATTACTCAACCATCTTTTGAAGAGTAAAGATGTTGCCCACCCCTGAAACTCCAAATGCGTTTAATATGGATCCCTGAACATGTGCAAGGATTGTACTAAATTGCTTTCACAAACGCAAATTATTGCAATCAGCATCTTGTTTTCTAGTTCTAAATTCAAAGGCAAACTATTAACACAAGACTGCCACTCTTGCTATTATCACACGTCCTTCCTAACAAAACCACATCTCCAGATGGACTGACGACAAAATTAGTCCAGTGACTCCTAAGATACACCACCAAGATTGACATCCCAGAAACTCATAGAAATGAAGATGATGCTTAAACAGAGGACCCACACACACACCCAAACACACCTTTTCTAGGGAAATAGAAGTGGCTTTGTTTACAGTATAGCTCAGCGAGGCCATTCCGAGAAACAGTGGGACAGCTGGGTTGCTAGCCTGTCAGCATACTGATTAGTCCTCAAAGTCAAATAGAACACACTTAGGATTTGTGTGTGATGGCGGGTGGGAGGTGTGTGTGTGTGTGTGTGTGTGTGTGTGTGTGTGTGTATGTGTGTATGTGTGTGTGTGTGTGTGTGTGTGTGTGACTGAGAATCCTGTTAATAAATGAAGCATTATATTTAAACCCAGACAAGGTGTGAGCAATGAGGAATTTGGTAAGGAGCACAGTTGGCTCGGATGGCAGAACTGCCTTCAGCTGCTCTCTCCGCTCTGTTAGAATAAAGGAGATGGATATTTAGAGATGCGCGGGTATCCAGCTACGCACAACCGGAGCAGATCTGACTGTAAGCTGCCGGCAGACTCCATCATCAAGCCGAGCCATGGCTGCTTTATTCGAAACTGGATTACTCAAGGTGTGGCAGAGGGGCGTATGCACTCAAAACAGATGTAGGGGCCAACCCAGAAGTCACACCGAAGGGACAGATGTACTAGGGGACTCTTCCTAAGGACTTCTCAGTTCTACCAAGGTGCGGTTTGGAAAATTGCCAAACAAGGCAAAGCATACAGTGCTTTGGTTCTGCCCATTACCAGGGGATGAGAGTCCATTGGCTTCTCTTTTGGACTTGGTTCAGCACTGTTTTATTCTGCACACAAAAAGCTCTCCTCAAAGGGATGGTGTGACCAACATCTGAGTGGTATCTGTTACATTAAAGGGGTGGGCTACGCATCCCCGAAAAGCTCTGGCTGCCAGACTCCCTCAGCAGCCTCTCCTGACCTCTAACCTTTTCATAGTAGTAGGGCCAAGTAAGGCCACTGTCATCTCTGTATATGTAAGAAATCCATGGCTTGCTAACATTCAAAGAAGCACTGAAAAGAGTGTTTCATGATGTTCACGTGAATATAGAAAATGGTTGGTTGGTTTGTTTCTTGTGTGCTCCTTAACTTTTCCTGACTTATTATATTTTACCTAATGTAAAACATGAAGACTTGGCCCTTTCTTATTGAGTTTTGAGAAGCATCTAAAGGATGCATCTACAATTCACTGAAGGATGCCCAGTGGCTTAGTACGCCTCAGATATAAAAATATCTGCATTTCCTTCCTGCGTTCCTCTTCCACTCTGCTCTGCGTTTCTTTTTCTCCCCTAAGCTTGTGGCATTGCGTGAGAGTAGAAGAAAAATAAACTTCCTCCAACCTGCCTAGATTCAGCCTTACCTGTGACACATTTGCACAGGAGCAGCCCCCCCTGGGTGAAGCGCTCCTGAGAGGCTCCAGCAGAGGGCGCTCTGGAAACCTCCTATTCCGGTGCTAGCCCCTTCTGAGGGTTTCCTCCTGCCAGCTCTCAATGGGAAACCACCTGAAAAATCAGAAAACCATCAGAAAACCCTCATGATGAATGTGGTCGCCCCAACAATCACAAATACCTAAAATGTTCTTTCTTCCTCTTCATCTGTAAGTGGTTGCCTTTCTTCCTCTGCATCAGATTTTTGGAGGATACTCCCCGATTTTGCACCTACATGAATCAACCTTTCTGGCTCTCCACTCAATCTCTGGTGCTTATACTTAGTGGGCGTTTTCTGTTTCTGTTTTCCTGTAACATTGTGTTGTGCATTGTTCACTGGCCAGCAAAATCCGCTGTACCTTTGGATAAGGCTGCCCTTCTGAGCCGCCACAGACATGAGCTTTGGCTGTGGCTGGGCAGGTCGGAGAACTTGTGGAAGGTACCACCTGGCCAGTTGCCTGGATCCAGATTCTGCAGGCTGCAGCCCGTACCATCAGACCCGATGTCAGGAATGGACCAGTCCTCGGGGAATTAAGGAAGTGATAAGAACACCCGGTTATATGGAGCCATCTGATTGGTGGTAGCAGGAACCTGACCACCTTTTAGAAATGTTTGTAATTGCCTGAGTTAGGCCAGTCAGGACCTCAGCAAAGTTCCTGTCTGGAGGTTGGTAGGAAAGGGAGTATATGTGTGTATGTGTGTGTGTGTTTGACTCCATAGTCCAGAGTCTGATTGGTTCCTAGTGACTGCATAGAGCCACATGTTAGCTTGGGGCTCAGGGAACTAGCATCTTCACAGCAAAGCTGTTCGGGGTTTCCCTACAAACTGCCTATGGCTGAGGAGCCTGAATCCCTGAGGAGGGGAGAAACCAGGCAGGCTGTGTGATTGTGTTCTGAAATTGCTAAGAGGGTCCTTGCCTATCTTCTAACTCAAACACAGCTGGGAGTACACCATAGAACCACTTCAAAACACACTAACTGCCCTTGACTGTGTAGTCAAACATTGCAAGAAAGAAATCTCAGGAGGCTACAATGTAGGGGGCTGTCTACAGGAAAGCAGAAAGTTCCATGACTTAGAACGGCTGACTTTGGATATAAAATGGTCTCCAGAAAGAACTCTTGATGTGCTTAAGATAAAGTCACTGGGTGGTAACCACGGAACTGTGGAACTGGGCCAGCCCAAAATGGTTCCTCTGTATACAAGGCTTCAAGTTGCATTACTTGAGCCCCTTCAGATACAGAGACTGTAAAATCATCCTGGCTCAGACTCCACTGATCCTCCAGGGAGATCCAGGTGAGCCATTGTGGCTGCTGCCTCCCTATACCACTCTGCCCAAAGCAAAGGCCTCTCTCTTATCAGAAAGGGCACAACCATTGGCAACTCCTATAAGACCTGAGGAACCTGAATTCACAGGGAGGTACCTCTGTGTTTCCCAGAGACAGCAGCCTAGTCTGCCATTCCATAAGAACCCCACCCCTGCAAATGCAGCACAAGATGCAAGTGTCCATGAAGGATGGTCTAATTTTTATTACCAGCCCTTTTTTCCAACACCAGGCTGCTCGATTCTCAGAAACACCTCAGGCAATGGTATCCAGATTCATCTTCCCATGTTGGGGCACCTGCTGCTGTCTTCTCCCAACTGTCTTCAACACAAAAGAGCAGTGACTGATAATGACTGAGACCCCAAATGGTTGATGCATCGTGTCCTAGAAGAATAAGTAAGCTCAGAGACATGGGCCGCTCTCCCAGGAGATGATCCATAATTGGATTCCAACTTTGATGGTGGTGG
Organism: Mus musculus; assembly: GCF_000001635.26. Classification (NCBI taxonomy): domain Eukaryota; kingdom Metazoa; phylum Chordata; class Mammalia; order Rodentia; family Muridae; genus Mus; species Mus musculus. Next base: position 49,963,442 of record NC_000083.6, on the reverse strand, counting down.
AGCTAACTGAAGAATTATTTACAGGGTCTCCTAAGACTGGGGCAATGGTGGAATAAGAAACCTACCAATGTGTCCTCCAAAGGCCAGAAGAGAGCTCATCTGATTTCTGTGAGACTATGTGAGGCTCTCTTCCTGCATACTCAATTATGCCCAAGTTATACCCACAAGGAAGAAAGCTGGATTAAAAGGGACCAGGTACTAAGAGCTCAGATAGATAGTGACGTTTTCCTGAGAGACACCCCTTTGTCCCAGGTCGCTTAGACTGTCCCCTGGTTCATCAACTGCATGAGAACACACGTATGGGAATGAAAGCATTAGTAAACCAGTATTACTACGTCGCCAGACTCCCCTCACTGTAGAAATATAACCCAGAGATGCTCATCACAATGCTGAAAATGGCACTCACTACTACCAGGAAAACAGAATACAGGGCAAAGCTCATTTGAGACCTAAAGATGGATTTACCATAGGTACACACTCCAGGCTACAGAGGCAGAACTGAGGAAGCCAAGGAAGGAGCAAGGGTTTGGCTGACTAAAATCCTACCAAGATATGGAATGCCTGCATCACTTGGATCAAAGATGGACCAGAGTTTATGGCTGAGATTACCCAAGCCTTGGCAGTGAGTGCCTTTACTGGCTGAGTTGGTCCCTTGTGCCAGTCTTCTATTAGCAGCGTAAGATGTAACAGGGAACTCAGTGTTCGAATGTTTGCACTTGTTCTCATACCCACGGGATCAGACGATTTCACAGCTCAAGCTTCAGTTAGCACACTCTAAATTAGAATAATGGGAAGTGAAGTTTTAATATCAAACAGCATTTATACACTTTCACTGTTCAATAAAAGAATACATTGACTAATTTTTATTGGTGTGGAGAGCCGGTACGTGCTGCGAGCAATCGCGTGCGTGCCGCCAGCAATCTCTGAGGAGAGCCGTGTGTGCCGCGAGCAATCGCCATTATAAGATGGCGCGGGCCTCCGCTGTGCCTAACTAGTAAACAAGCCTTGTACGCAGGTGCGAGAGTGAATTCACTCCTAGTCACTCCTATTCTTGGGGTGTAATAGTGGGGTGATGGGCAAGCAACGAATCAGGAGCTGTCACGCCATATCAGGTGCTGAAACGTCACGCTGCGGGTTATAAAAGCAGCGCCATTTTCCCGGTTCGGGATCTTCCTGAGAAGCAAGCAATAAAGCTTTTGCCGCGGAAGATTCTGGTTTGTTGCGTCTTTCTTGCCGGTCGAGCGGGACGCAATATATTGGTACATATTTTTAATATGGTTACAGAGGGAGCACCCCAAAGGAAACTGCACCACAGCTATTTAAAAGCTGAGGCAATGCAGGATATTTCGGTGATCCTGATGATATAAATGTCTCCTATAGGTAATGAGAGGTGGGCCTCTCCAGAGAACACTCCTGCTTACTGGTTTTCTGGATTAAAAATTTAGGCAAAGCCAGGATGAGAGATAACCAAATATAGATATATATACGTACATATATATATATATATATATATATATATATGTGTGTGTGTGTGTGTGTGTGTGTATGTATGTATATATATGTGTGTGTGTGTATGTATGTATATATATATATATGTATATACATATATATATATACATATATATATCCCTCAGTTAAAGATTGTAGGTAGGTTATTTTACACGTAAGGATACTGAAACCCAGAGACATTATCCAAGTGGTAACGAAATACCAAGCTTACACAAGGATCTGGTTACAAGGCTGTTGTACTTATGAGACTATAAAGAAGAGAGTGCAGGCTACAGAAAGTATCAGGACCACATAGATAAAAAACAGACCATAAAATTTTCAGTCACCCATATAATTTTAATTATTAAGTGGCTTATGTTGGTTACTGCTAGATCTTGACCAAACGGGGGAAGAACACCTTCCTCCTACCACAGGCTGCCTGTGTACCTGGGTTGGCCTTGTCAAGTTTTCCTCTAGCAAGGATCCTCTATCCTCTCCATGAACGTCAGGACCTCTCATGAAACAGCAACAGTAGCAGCAGCAGCCACCTATGCACTGTGTGTATCATAAACCAAGCACATTCTCACGCAAATCAATATTCACTATTCAGCCTCCACAATGATCCCAACAGGCTGATAACTCCCACCTTTACGCACGAGGAAGCTGAGATCTGGAGGCTTCTAAGTGGTGTCTCAGAAGATCCAAATCCCCCACTTGTGAGTTTGCTGCTTCTAAATATAGAACATTACACACCTTTCCTTTCTCGGCTGTGGTCCCATTTCCCTGTTACCATTCACACCAACACATTGCAAAACTTAAACATTTCTGCCTCCATATTTACAGTGGTTTGATTAAGAATGGCTCCTGTATTGAAATGCTTACTTACCAGGGGATTGTACTATTTGAAAAAGATAAGAAGGATTAAGAGGTGTGGCCTTTGAAGGAAGTACGTCACTGGGGGTAGGCTTTGAGGTTTTTATGCCATGCCAAGCTCAGAGTTTCTCTCTTGGACTCCGGATCAGGATGAAGCTCTCAGCTACTTTTCTAGCACCATGCCTGCCTGTGTGCAGCCACACTGCCCACCATGATGACAATGGAACTTGGAAACTGTAAGGAAGTTCCCAATTAAATGCTTTCCCTTATAAGAGTTTCCTTGGCCATAGTGTCTCTTCACAGCAAGAGAAGATTGGCTATGACAGAAGTGGTGCCAAGGAGTGGGGTGTTGGATTGACAGCCCAGCCCATGCTGTTTGTTATAGGGTTTGGGGAGACTCTGGGGAAAGTGGTTGAATATCTTAAGTGGGGCTTACTGGGCCATCCTAGTAGGAGCATGGTACACAACAGTGCTGAGAGAAATGTAGACAATGATGGAGTAGCTCAAAAGATTTCAGAGAGGAAGAATAGTAGCCTAGAGACCATAATATTTTGGAAAAGAATGTGGCTGCTTTCTGCCTTTGTCCAAAAAAATCTTCCTGAGACTAAATTGAAGAGTCTTTGGATTAATGGTATTGGCAGAGGAGACTTTAAGACACCCTAGTGTTGACTGTGCCTTGTGGTTATTAGTAGTCACTCTTATGCAGATCAATAACGAAAAGGAGCAATCCAGTAATCAGCATGACCTCTGCATAAGCTCTTACCTTCAGGTTCCTGCCCTGTTTGAGTTTCTGTCCTGACTTCCTTCAGAGATGAACAGGAATGAAAGTGTAAGTCAAATAAACCATTTTCTCCTCAACTTGCATTTTTGATCATGGTGTTTCATCACAGTAATAGAAACTCTAAGACAATATTATTCTCTTCATTCAGCTTCATCAAAGCATTCTGGTCACACACTGCCTATTCTGGTCAGTCCTGGGATGACCACACATTCTCAGAAGAGCAGACACAGTCTACCTCCCATTCTCTCACATTGATTCTGCTAAACACATGGAGCTCAACCTTGCCTACTGCCAGTCTGTCTGCCAGGAATGCCATGCACAGAGCTGAGTCCTTTATGCGTTCATATCTTAGCCCAAGTGTTAAGCACAGATTTAAAATAGACCTATCCTCTCTTACCTCCTACCACTCAGTTATAGTTATTTCTATAAAGCATATATTTCTTGGGTACATCACCCTTGACAATCCCTGGTTTACCTACATCCCAAGAAAGTTCCACTTTGTTGTGTTAGATTAAAACCTTCCAACTCGAAGAGACACTTAAGACACGGAATGCTAAAGGGAAGAAAAACAACAGGATGTTCTAAGGTAATGGGGAATTCCTGCTGGGAAGCTACTTAAGTTCAGGAAGTAATCAACTCAATGGCTTACAGGAAGTTCCTGAAACAGACCAGATAAACTAGGCCACTCACATGCCACCTACTTCATAAAGTGCTTCCCTCAAGGTTGAGCATACACTCATCTACAATGCTGGGGTCAGCGCTTGTGTAATCTACTCAGTGGTGCAAATAGCAAGTGCCTATGGGATGTTAACATTGTATTGGTTACTGTGTTTCCAAAGCTGCAAGACTGTGACTCCCTTCCAGAAACCTTTTTCACTATCACATGGGACTCTGAATGGTGAGTTGAACATTCCAGGAGCCATAGGACAGCTGTCAGGCCATCACACTGCATTTTCTGGGATTTTTCTCTAAAAAGCATATTGTGGTTTGAGTGAAAACTGCCCCCATAGACTCACAGGGAGTGGCACTATTAGAGGGGTGACCTTGAGGGAGTAGGTGTAACCTTGTGGGAGGAAATGTGTCACTAGTAGTGGGATTTGAGGTTTCAAAAACTCAAGCCAGATCCAATGTAACTCTCAATTCCTGTTGCCAGAAATAGAACTCTGAGTTACCTCTTTAGAACCATGTCTGCCTGTGTGCCACCATGCTTCCCACCATAGCAATAATGGACTAAACCTCTGAAACTGTAAGTCAGTCCCAATTAAATGCTTTCCTTTATATGAATTGCTATGGTCCAGCTCAACATTGAACAAAGGTCAAGGATGCTTATGGAAGAGTTGTGGGAAGGATTTACGGCCCTGAAGGGGACAGGAACCTCACAGGAAGATCAACAGAATCAACTAACCTGGACCCCTGGCAGCTCTCAGAGTCTGAACCACCAACCAAAGAACATACTTGGGCTGGAATGAGGCCCCCAGCCTACATGTAGCCGACATGCAGTTCAGTCTCCAAGTCTACCTTGTCTGGCCTTAGTGGAAGAGGATGTGCCTAATCTTACAGACTCGATGAATAAGGGTGGGGGATGCCGGGGGCTGGGCCCACCCTCTCAGATGATAAGGGGAGGAGGGATAGGAGAGGGACTCTGTGAGAGTGGAGAATTAGGAGGGGTCAGCATTTGGGATGAAATTAGTTAATTAATTAGTTTTTTTTTTAACGAAGAATGGCTGTCATGATGTCTCTTCACAGCAATAAAAACCCTAAGATAACCATCTTATGTTCAAATCTAGCACCAGGCACCATAGAAAGCACTGATGAACTAGAACTAGGACATACTCAAAAATCTGAGTTCAGGGGCAGAGCCTTCCATGTACCTCAACAAGTCCTTTAAACTAAGGCCAACAGCCTAATTCATTGTTCTGTGTGTTTGTATGTGTGTGTGCACAGGTGCAGTTCTGAGAGTAAAGTGAATGCTACTAAGAGCCACTCTGGGAATAAGAAGTAGGAATCATACCTTCCTAAGCAAGTTAGCAGCAGGACCATTCCAACAAACCTCTGGGTATACTCTCTCACTTGAGGAACAGGGTGGATGTAGTGAAAAGTTTGGTCTCGTTAAAAACCCAGTTATGCTACGTGAACGTTTTTGTTTCAATCCCAGGTGTGGGATATCGGGCTGCTTCAATTTGCCCACAGCTGTCAAGTCTCATCCACTAGCAGGGGTGTGATCTTTGCCAGCTGCAGATAGTTAATTCTGGGCACTCTGCATAGGGGATAAATGCCAGAGTCATGAGAGGGGTGGAGACATCCTGAAGAAGAAAAGGAAGAGAAAGAGGAGGAGGAGGAGGAAGAAGAGGAAGAGGAGCAGGAGGAGGAGGAGGCTTCTGCTCCCCTTGTTGCTCCTGGCTGCTGTTGTTCAGTTAGAAGAGAAATTGGAGATATCCTGAAAAGGAAAGTTGGACTGGCCCCAAGGACCACAATGTCTCTAAGCAGCAGGTAGTAGTCTAAAGAGGTCTACATGCCCTTTCCCCTCTATCCATCTTTCTCCTACCTAGTGTTGAAGGTTGGAAGGGATTAGTGGAGGAAGGGTTGGAAGGGATGCAGAGATCTAAGAATCTAATAAAAGCCAACCAAATACACCAACAAGAAGCCTACACATCCCTCCCAGGGTTGCTGGAGAAATCAAGAACCAACCACTGCATACTTTAATACTTTCTAAACAGAATTGCAACAATGCATGCAAGACATTGTAGCAGAAGGTATAAGCTTCTAAAAGTATACTGGTATATATGAAAAACCGTTTTACCAGAAACAATGAAGTATATAAAAACAGCTTTTCTGGATCAGAGCACCACTAAACCATAAAGACAAATGTTTGCCTGTGTTTCCAATGCCCAATACCTGGTATACTGCCAAACGATAAATGATTGCAAAAGTATTAATTTCCAAACTTCTGTTCTTGTAAAATGTTCCCGCCCGAGTGACAAACAGTGGGACTTGCTCACTGGGTGAGTCTTCACATGGGCTGAGGACAGAGTGACCCTTCCGGAACAATATTTCTCTTGCCTGAACAATAATAGTTACTGCTTTACAACTCCTACTCTTGACCTTTCTGAAGTTGCCCACCTTGCTCATTCTGTGACCTGCTTGGCCCAGGGAGTGGCACTATTAAGTTTGGCCTCGTTGAAGTAGGTGTGTCACTGAGGGTGTGGGCTTTAGGACACATCCTAGCTGCCTGGGAGCTGGTATTCTGCTAGTAGCCTTCAGATGAAGATGTAAAAACTCTCAGCTCCTCCTGCACCATGCCTGCCTGGGTGCTGCCATGTTCCCACCTTGATGATAATGGACTGAACCTCTGAACCCATAAGCCAGCCCCAATTAAATGTTGACCTTATAAGAGTTGCCTTGGTCATGGTGTCTCTTCACAGCAGTAAAACCTTAACTAAGACTGTTCAATTCAGAGTCGAATATCTTACACCAGCATGCCTCAGGTGGCAACACTTAGAGCCCCAGAAGAATCTTCACCATAATGTCCACCTTATATCTATCAGAGAAAACACAATGCCAACACTGGACGGACATCTCTGTGTGAGCTACTGTTCCCTCTGTCCACTTGGGAGGTGACAAGTGTCCCTGGTGTAGGAATTCTGAACTGGAGGTTCCCTGAGGTTAGGGGAGATGACCCAAGTCCAGAGTATCTCCTATGCACCATTTCCTTTTAGTTAAAGCACATGGCAGCCTATTATTAAAACCCAAACTCAGGGTCCAAAGAGCAAATGATACATAGTAAGAGCTTTGTTTTTAATTCGGTGTGCATGTGTGTATGTATGAGCACATGTGTATACTCTGTGTGCACATATGTGGAAGCAGAGGAGTTCATCTGGTATTTTTCCTCTGCTGCCCTCCACCGTAGCGTTTGAAACAGGCCTACTGAACCTGGAGCTTGCTGTTTTGGCTACGCTGCTTAGCCATCAAGCTCCTGGAATCTACCAGCCTCTTGCCCTCCCCCAAAGCCCCGTGCTGCATGCCCAGCTTTTATGTGGGTGCTGGAGATTCAAACTCTAGTCCTATTGCTTTCACAGCAAGCCATCTTTACCACGGCACTGTCTCCCCAACCCCAACACGGGGAGCTGTAAAAGTAAAGTCTTCTTGTTCTACAAACTAAAGGCAAGAGTAGAAGGTCTGACCATTAGAGCCAGACCTGGTGGCTGCCAGGCCTTAATCCCAGCCCTCAGGAGGCAGAGGCAGGTGTATATCTGTAAGTTTGAGGCCAGCCTGGTCTACAGAGTGAGAGTTCCAGGGCATCCAGAGCTATATAGTGAGTGTCCCATCTTGGTAGATAGATAGATGATAGATAGGTAGAAGATAGATGATAGATAGATAGATAGTGGATGAATGATAGATAGATAGATAGATAGATAGATAGATAGATAGATAGATAGAAGGTAGAAGATAGATAGGTAGTAGATAGGTAGTAGATAGCTGATAGATAGTTAGAAGATAGATAGATAGATAGATAGATAGATAGATAGATAGATAGATAAAGGTAAAATATGATGCCGCAGTTGAAGAGGCGCATCCAGTACAGCCAGCTTAAAAGCCAGAGTAAAGGTCTTTTCATTAAAGGAAAGCTACTCCCTGCTCTGAAGTTGGGGTTTCCTCTGGGTCTATAATAATCTCTAGCACCTCCCATCTTCTCCCAGTTTGGAGCAACCAAAATTAGTAATTTCTTCCTATAAAATTATCATTAGACCTCTGTACTTTCCTGATTCCTAAGCATGAAAATGCTCAACTTTCCAATCATACTATTAGACTTCACACTATTCTCCTTTCTTTATCCTAAACGTGGATCAAAAGAACCTCTCCAAAGTCCCCAGTGCTTCAGCAGTAACACCCAAGACAATTACAACTCTAACTCAGAGACAGACAGATGGCTACTTCCTATGCGCCCAAACTGGGCACTTTACTGAGTGGTATTTTATCAGGCATGACAACCTTGATTTGCTGACACGTTGTCATGGTAGTCCATGACACAAAGACACAGTTTAGTATTGAAAATGAGGCACCCTGACCCATAAAGACTAAAATCTTTGCTACCTGGGCCTTTAAACACTTGCCAACATTGGCTCCATTTTGTCTCCCTGCCTGTTCACACCCCAAAAAGCACAGTACAAGCTGGTGAAATAAACCATTTTTTTCTTTACAACTAGTGAGATTTCACTTTTGCAAAGAAATTCTAAAAGCCTCATATTTACGCAATCAGCATTTCTATAAGTTCAAGAAAAATTAAGGGTCTTCATCAGTGGGAAAGTATATTTTCCCATATCTAGAAATGGTATACACTGCTGAACTAATTTTACATACTTCTCCAAAAGAAAAAACTCAATGTAAAGCTGATTTGACACACACACCACCCTTTATCACAAACAACCCTCAGAAAGCACAGAGAACGCAATCACCAGCCATGCTTGCAGATGTGGACAAAATACTACAAACCTCCCAGTGATGCTCTGTGCATCTAAAAACGTTTAACAGTCTAGTGGTGCGTGTCCTGGGGCCAATACACAGCCTCTCCTGAGTCTGACAGACCAACAACTGTCACCAGATCAAGTCTCTGAGAATCAAACCAAATGACACAGGAGCCTAAGAACTCTCCTGCTTAAAGTAAGTCGACATAAAGCTAAAGCGCCGGCTGTAAACCAAACCGAGGCTTATAAAGCACAAACTATAAAGATCTGTTTGAAACTAAAGGACACATGGATGGGGGAACAAAGGCCAGGCATGAAAAATATATGAAATTCTCAAAAAACGTATATATAATATATATGCGTATGTGATGCATATACATACATATTATAATATTATACATGTTTTACATATATAATATTAAAACATACACATAATTAAACAAAGTGTAAGACATAGACTGATTTACTGAAGTTTCTAAGCAAAAAAGTTTAATATTCGGGCTATCAGATGATTCAGAGAGTAACAACACTTGTCAGCAAGCCTGAAACCCAAGTTCTGTATCTGGGATCCTCATGGTAGAAGGAGAGACAGATTCTGTAAGTTGTCCTCTGACCTCCATGTACACGCTATACACGCACATGTGCATACATGGACACACACACACACAAGTAAATAAATGTAATACAAATTAATAAAAGTTTAACAGTCACAGATATTTAAAAGCAACAGAAAAATAATACTTTTCCTAAGAGACCAAACTAGCAGCTACCTAAAATACAACTAAACAACTAAATCCATGCAGCGCACAGTACAGCGGAGGCAGCGCACGTCTATGGAAAGTACTAGAAGTGAATGCTGCAGGCATACTGAATGGAAGCATCTAGATTCCAAAGAACACATGCCCTTTGATTGAAGCCATGTGGTGTGTAAAGACCGGCAAAATTACTCTGTCATGTTAGAAAGCAAGTGAGCAGTCACGCTTTCTTTACACCGGTGCTGATGGCACCCGTGTGTCTACTTTGTAAACTCTTGGAGCCGTCCTCACAGGTACTGAGTACTTTTGTTTGTAAATTATCCTCTGGGGGGGGGGGGGGGGGAGAAACAGAAAGGTTCTTAGCACTTCATTTTCCCTGGCTGGTTTTGTGCGATAAGCTCACAAAGTATCCAGACCAGCCTTGAACTCACTGTATATCCCAAGGCTGGCCCCAGACGTGGCCTTCTCCTGCCTCAGCTCTGAATGAGGGAACTACAACCATGGGCAACCACACGCCTCTTTACTTTTTAAGAGCTAAACATTTTTTGTTCTTGTATCATTTTCTTGTGCCAGTTTTTAAATACTTCTTTGCTAAAAAAAAAAAAAAAAATCCACAGCTTTTCAAGAAAAATTTTTTTTTTTTCTGGGACTGGAGAGATGGCTCAGTTGTTAATAGCACTCTGGCTGCTTTTCCAGAGAACTGGAGTCCAATTCCCAGCACCCACATGGCAGCTCACAACCATCAATAACTCCAGTTCCAGAAATCCAATATGCTCTCTTGGCCTCTGCAGGCGTCAAACACACAAGAGGTGCACAGAGACATGTGCCCCCAAAACACCCATACACCTAATTCTTTTTTAAATTATGTGGGTTATTTTTCCATCTCTGTGTTAAATGTGCATATGTGTGTTCTGTGCTTGCAGCCTGGTGTGTGAGTAGAGGTTAGAGGTCCTTCTGCCATATGTGTTCCAGGGCTCAAACACAGGTCTTCAGGCTTGGTGACCAGCAGTCTTAGCTCCTGAGTCATCTTGCAGACCCCTAAACTTCCACATTTAATATGTTATATTATCTTGGTCTGTTCCCTTTATGCGAACTCTAAGAATAGAATGTGCGCTTCTTAAGCATTTCATTGAAGTATATTTAGTGCTAGGAGACTAGTCCGTCCAATTAATGAAGCTTTGTTAATTTAGCTTGCCATGCGATAACATGTAGGAACGGCTTGGCATGAAGCAAGCATGACAGCTTTGGTGGCCGTGTATGAAGAGAGCGTCAGGTAACTTAGATCCTAATAGGCAGGAGAAGACAAACAATAAACATATCACTAAGGTGGTGAGACAAGTAAGAACTGGTCAAAGTAGCCTTTAGATAAAAGACTCGTTTCTTACTGATATGTTGTGGCAACCTTGAGAATGAACGCATTACTGGCTATTTCCCCTCCAGTCAGGAAGGTCTCCTTCAAGCTCATGCAAAACTTATGCATTTTTCTCTATCAGATTTGCTTCACCGAAAATAGCATGTTAATCAGAGAGAGAGAGAGAGAGAGAGAGAGAGAGAGGGAGAGGGAGGAGGGGGGAAGAACTTATTTATTCTGGGCATTCTTCAGCATACAGCTGTCTAATACAATATTTTGGTCCCAGCAGTACACAAGACCTCTGGATACACACCAGCTGGATTAGGGAGAGTTTTTCCATGTACTGAAATTCTCACCAAGTTCCTGCAAAGGCAGAGACAATGGGTGAGGACAATGACAGGAAGCCGAAAAGGCCAACCAAGTCTCACTTGCACAAGAAAAAGCTCATTTGGAATTGAGAGCGTGCTGCGGCTCCGTGAAAGAATGTTTGTTTTCAAGCACGTGCACACACACAGAGCCCCGGGTTTGAGCCCTAGCGCCACACTGAAGGGAGTCTCCTTATAATCAGTCCTCTAAGCAAATCCTCTTTCAGTTATTCCTCCCCATGAACCCTTCCCCACACGTGGCCGGCTCCTTTCCGACTGTTCCTCCTTGGCTGTTAGCCATCTCCCGAAACACCCTCCACATTCGCATTCTGCCACCCACGGCCCCTTGCTGTCTGACCACGGTGATTCGCCTTATGGTTCCGCGCAGCCAAAAGCTAGAATGATACAATTATGTGACTTGGGACCTGAACCCTGTTAAATTCAGTCTGTGAATAGTAGCGGGTGGACATTGTTCCGCTTAACGTTTTAGACACCTACTGCTAGAGTAAACGTTTTTACAGTAGAATAAGTCTTTAGAGACCGTGCTGTGTAAATGGCCTGTTTCTCAACTCAACTAGAAAACAAAGAAAAGTCAATTCTCAAAAGCTGCTCTTTTTCAAATTCTAAGACCTAATTGTGTTAACAGTAATCGTGAGCAAGAGCGCCACCTCCTGGCAAAAGTCATTTAAAAACTAAAACTACCAGTGCTGCCTTTCAAGCCGCAGCGCAGGGACAGTCCTTGAACTAAAGTATTGGAAACAGCGACATAGGCAGGCGAGATGGCCTCTTAACTGCATACATATATCATGTGCTATCCTCTCTCCCAGTAAATACATACATGTAATAACAATTTTAAATAAAAAAATCACTACCTGCTTTTGTATGTTCAAGGGCTTCAGATAGTATACTTTTTAAAAAAGATTTTTCTTTTATTTTTAATTGTGTATGTGTATTTGTGGAGGTTTTCACACTTGAGGGCTGGAAGGGGGCTTTGGACCCCCTGGAGCTAGAGTCCTGGGCTGTTGTGAGCCACTCAACATGGGCACTGGACTTAGGTCTTATACAAGAGCAGCAAGTGTTCTTAGCCACTGAGCATCTCTCCAGTACCATATCTACATTTTAAAAAGGCTGCCGAGGTTGAACTGGGGAGTGTGTTTAGAAAACTGAAGTCTAGGATTCTGGTAGAGCGGTAGCTGCAGAGACAGATGGCAGAAGCGGGTAGCACAGGATATCTCCGGAGTCAGAGCCCTACTGCCTGCCTGTAGTTAGATAGGGCCTGAGCCACCGGGGAGAGAAGGAAAGATTCATGCCCCAAAGAGCAAGAAAGTCCTGAGGTAGCACAGAGCTGCAGAGCAGTCATGGCGCCTGCCATTTTAGACAAATCAAGGAAGCAACAGACCACTGTGCCTGGTAAGAAAACCTCAGAGGTGCACAGTACCACACACAGCTTTCGTCTTGCAATCAGTGAAACGGCTCAGGTATGATATATTATCCTGTTGTTTAATCTTGGGTAACACACAACACACACATAACTCACACATACATTATCACACATACACAGATACACAACACACAATACACACAAACATATACTTACCACACACATACATATACCACACACAATATACACATACATACAACACAAACACAACATACATACAGACTACATACAAACAACATATAACACACACAATGCACACATATCCACAGTACACACAATACACATATGCACAATACACACAACACACATATGCATACAACACACACATACACACAACATGCACACACAACATACACACACAGCACACGTACAACACACACATATGCATACATACACATACGTGCAACATATGTACATATACACCACACACACCTAGGCACACACCATGTATACACCACATACATACAACACACACATACCCACAACGCTCACACATAGCACACATATAAACACACATACAACACACAGACCTTCACACATACATATAACACATACACAAACACACATAAAAACACACATAAACACAATACTTAAACATACAACACACATATAACACACACAACACACATTCATACAACTACACACAACACACATCTATATACATACAACATACATAAACACACACACACACATACACACACAAAGCCTCATTGAACAGCTGAGAGGGATAAATGAAATGCTCATGGAAGAACCTGGCTAACAAGAGTAAAGTTTTTCTCCTCCTTTCAAACCACCTGGAAAGCTTAATAGCCCCAATAAAAACCATCCCTGGTCTGACATACAAGAGGGTGTATCAAAAATATTATTCTTATTGCACAGTTATGATCTAGTTCTAAATCTGCTCTTATGTTAAGATCTTTGGTTGCTGTTACTTTTTAAATGAAGCGGTAAAATTTATGGGGGTGGGGGGCAGAAGGAGGACTTTAAGTGTCTCTCACTGCTAGTAAATCTCATTTGTTACACTCTCAGGAGCCAAAATGCTCCCATTCCTTTTAAGGAATAAATCTAAAGTTTAAGAGTCACTTTAACGTCTCCTTTAAAGGTTCTGAGTGGAGTTTAAAGCCGATAGTCTGGTTCCATGGTTCAGCACACTACTGGGCAGAGCCATAGGAACCACAGACAAGGGGAGAGCCACCAGGTGATGGGAACCTCCGAGAATGCCGACAATCTAGTCTCTGGGGGACTTGCTGCCGTGGGAAAGCTTGTGCTCGCTTCCTCCCACTGCCTGAAGCTCCAGATCACACAAGACAGAGAGCCTGGATTCCAGAGTCAGGCAGACTTGCGTGGGCACCGTGGCTTTCTGCGACTTAGCAGCTTTGCCCTCGCCTGCTCCTAAACCTCAAGCTTCCTAGTGCTAAAGAAGTCACTCATTGACTGCCCTAATCACACAAAACACATCAAGGATTTGTCCAATGGGCAGGTATGTCAACTGTCATTAATAAATGGCTCGTTAGTTGTTCCTTTTCTATTTTAGGTAATATGTGCTCAGAGAAAAATTGGAATATTACACAGAAAAGCCACATGGCTCCCTTGTAACTTTCTTATTAACTTAATATTTTAAGATGCCCCCAGAAAACTGTTCTTGAAGGGTCTGAGTAAAATGTTTCCTAAAAGGCCTACCCAACTGTGAGTGTAGCTGAGCTGGTAGACCATGTGCCTAGCAATATGAGGTCTGAGATCTAATTCCCGGTACCAATAATCAAAAAAATAAAGTTTTTTTAAAAAATAAAAATATTAACAATTTACACGTACTACCAAACACAGATGAATAATCCATTTGTGTATGTGCTTAGTATATGTATGTGTACATGTGTGGTATATGTATGCACATGCGTGGTATATGTATGTAGTATATATGTGCATATGTGTGGTATACATATGTGCATGTTTGGCATATGTATGTGTAGACATGTGGTATATGTATGTGCACATGTATGGTATATGTATGTGCACATGTGTATAGTAAGACCAGCCACATGCCATTCCATCAAGGCTGGACAAAGTAATCCAGAAGGAGGAAAAGAGTCTTACAAGAACACCAAGTTACTGAGCCATTACATATATGCATAAGACCTAGGTCACATATACACATATACACCTCTACAGGGTCCCTGATATCTGTGAGCCCCCATGAGTCACAGTCAGTTGATTCTGTGGGCCCTGTTCTTCTGGTGCCCCCCCCTCCACAGGACTCCTGAGCTCCCCCTAAGGTTTGGCTGTGGGACTCTGCTCCCATCAGTTGCTGGATGAAGCCTCTCTGCTCTCTTTGATGATGATTCTGCTGGGGTCCCATCCCAGAACACCCTGTTCTTCTGACTAGTGTGGCCTGCACTTGAGTGGGGAAGTCCACTGGACTTCTGCTCATCTTAATTCCCCAGACAAGCTCTCTCATTGAATCTCATTGAATCTAGAGTTCAATGACTGGCCAGACTGGCTGGCCACAGAGCTTCAAGGACCCCCTTGTCTCCATGCTGTCATGGCTCCATGGCTCCTGGCCTTCCCCCAGGCTTTATTGACTGATTCTCCCTAGTGTAACTGCATACATTTCTGTACATTCAAGAATAACTCACAGAGCAACTAAAGGTAGACACTGAAAAGCCTCATTTCTCCATGTCCCAGAGGCTACCTGGGGAGAATATGTCTATAAAGGTGCAAGGAGCATATGAGCTCTGTGGGCTTTAATGAGATTTCTCCTTTGCTCCAGGGGGGCAGAATTAACCCTCGAAGGATAAAACTGCTTCCTGATTGCTGTATTGAACTCCAGTTATGCACAAATAATGTTTGTGGACCTTCTGAACCAACTCTGTAAAGAGTTACTCTTTTCCTCCCCAAAGACTTCACTATTAAAGTTGTTAGCTTTCTGTATAAACTCCTCCCCACAGTTACCTGGCAATAGCCAGGTAGGCCTGGCCCACTATAAAAGAGACTGCTTGCCCCTCCTCCCTCTCTTGTTCTCTTGTTTTTCTCCCGCTCTCTTGGGGCTTTTCCCTCCCCCTCCCTTCCCTATCCCCTTTCTCCTCTCTCCATGTGTTCATGGCAAGCTTTTAATTCTCTACTCTCTGTCTCTGTCTCTCTGTCTCTCTGTCTCTCTGTCTCTCTTCTCTCTTCTCTCTCTCTCTCTCCCTCTCCCTCTCCCTCCCCCCCTCCCTCTCCCTCCCCCTCTATTCTATACTATACCATCATATGGCTGGTCCCTCAGGGGGAGGGGATGCCTCAGCATGGGCCTGCTGAGACATCCTCTTCCCCCATACCTGACTATACACCCATAGAACATATTCCCCTTCTCTTTATCTTTTTATAAACACATCAAACTTAAAATAAGATCAGCTGTCATCTCAATGTGTACAATAGGCTATGTAAATGCAAACTGTGCCTGCTACATACAATTGCTGGGCTGAGTAACTCACACTTTTCAGGCAAAAGGACATTTACTTTCAAAGGGACAGTCATCTCCAGTCCAATGGTCCGAGAAGAGGAAGGACAGGAACTAGACCTTCTGTTCTACCCCAGTATTTTACTGGACCCCTCTCGCTAGCAATTCAATACAGACACTCCATTAGGTTGCAACCAGACAGGACTAGCTCTGCCTTGAGACAAAGCCTGTTTCCTTTGCATTTGACTTCCAGCTTCAGGGTAGCAGCCTCCTGCTGATAATATTGCCAATGACTGCATTCTTTTTCCAAAGAACTAGAGTTTGTTTGTTCTTGGGCTTTGGTCACAGGCCCTCTAGGGATGTGATCCTGGATGAGAGCGCCACACACTCTGTACTTTTAATAGTGAATAAAATGTAGTTTTGAGCCCACAGGATTAACAGCAGAATTAGACTTCCAGCATAGGTTACCTGAGCAAACACCAAAATAAAAAGTGATATTATTTCTGAGACTGCATAATTGTATGGAGTGATGATTGTAAAAAGCACTAGGAATCAGCCCCTGCCTTGACATCTTAATCTTCTGCACATTACATCCCAAGCCACTTGCAGGTCCCTGGGGTTAGACAGAGGCATAGGTGTGGCTCCAGATAGAAACTGACAGAAGTCAGCCCCCACCCCCCACCAAGGCTCTTATTTCTTCATGAAGCTCAATTCCAAGGGTGCTGAGAGGCTCCTGTGGTTGCCAGAGCCCTGGTGACTAGGTTCGTCCCTCCGATGAGGGTCAGAGCCTCCTATTGGCTTTTAGAGGATTCTACACTTAGCAATGTGAGGCAAGAACCTTACTGGCCCTGGCTCCTTATTTATAGGCCAGGTCTAAATTCCCTGCCCCAACCCTCCCAGCATAACACATGATTAAGTCCCATGTGTGACTGTCCCAGCTGTGCAGGGACAGAATGATGCATGACAGTGCTCACTGAGCTGGACTCACAATCTTTCCAGCCACCCAGCCCTGGCTCAGTATCTCCTAGATACTGGCTACCTGGCTTTGTCACCTGTTTGGCCTTCTCTGTACTCCTGGGGCTACATTATTGCCTATATTCAATAGTGGAAAATAAATAATATCAATCGGTGGTTTCTACCCCACCTTTGTCCTTCAGTTCCATGATAAAAACAGACAACTTTTATATTTATATAAGCTTTTAATGCACTAGAGCTGTGTAGATAGATATCTACCCTCTTAGTTATTAAAATCTACTTCCTCATCGATAACCCCAAGTTATAGCTTGCCGTATTCCACCTGGGCAGCTCTTAACTCTAATTGGCTAGCCCCATGGCCACGTTTTCATGGCTCACCTCTCCCATGGTATCTTCTCTCTACCTTCTCCTCCTCCTCTTCCTCCTCTTCCTCCTCTTCCTCCTCTTCCTCCCCTTCCTCCTCTTCCTCCTCTTCCTCTTCCTCTTCCTCTTCCTCTTTCTCTTTCTCCTCTTCCTCCTCCTGGTCTCTCCTCAGACTCTAAGCCCAAAAAGGAAACCCTACCTATCTCTCTTCTGCCCAGTTACAGGCTGTAGGCATCTTTATCCACCAATCAGGGATAACTGGCGGGGCAAGGTTGCAGAGCATCACTTGGGTCTAGGTGAGAATCTCCTCATCCTGAGAGCAACCAGAGCCAGCAGGTTAACATTACCATACAAACCAAGCCTCAACAACACTCCAAAGATGTGGTCTCTGCTCCTACATTGGCTGCAATCCCAGGCCCGTTTGGCATCTATGGAGTTGGACTCTGAGAGGCAGTTGTGGTAGACCACTGATTTAACCCTGTACAGTAAGGGTCCATGATTTACCAAAGAGCAATACCCTAGACTCAAATAGTATGCAAAAGCAGGAAGTGTTTTATTCTGCAGAAGTCCAGCCTGCTAGGGCATACTATCTTCTAAGATGGAGGTGCCCCAGTGAGCTCGAAGCCTGATTTAAAGCACACTAGGGGAATTCCAGGGAAGGGTAGGTGACCTCTATCTTAATCTGTTGGCTCTATCTCTAGGGACATTCCAGAACCATTGCTTGGTTGTTGGGGCCTAGAAACTGTTGCTGGAGAAGTCTGAAAACTGTTGCTGAGGAAGTCTGGAAACTGCTGCAGACCCATTATCCTTGTCTCAGGCCAGGTGATGGGGCAGCTTCTGAGGACTGGACTTGCTTGTACTTGCCCATTTTTGGTGACAGAGATTTAGACCTAGTCTCCTGAACTGCCAATTTGAAGCCTGGCATGGAGTCAGCCTAGCCTGCCTCAATACTGGCCTTGGTGGCCATGTCAGTATTGCACCATGAGGGCATTTTATGAACTTGGTTAAGTGGAAGGATGAATAGAAATTCTGACCCTTATAACATTTCTAAGCCTCATTAAAGTCAGCAGTATATGGGACTCATGATGTCCTCAGGACACTTCTGAGCCCGTTCATATAGAGATTTACATGGGCATGTTGGCCCCATGTCATGACCATACCTGGTCATGAGGGGATGGATGGGCATGTTGGGCTAATGCCATCTCTGAGCATGGGGGCTTGATGACCCAATGCCATTTCCAAACCCAGTTCTAGGGGGGTGGTAAGGTGCATGTTGACTGCCATGCTATTTATGAACCCACTCATGTGAGTGGATATACAGACCTCTTGGTCCTATGCCATTTCCAAGCCCAGTCACATGGGAGGGTGTGTGAGCATGATGTACTCAACTGCATTTCTGAGCCTGGTCACCTAAGTAGTATAGTTGGCATCTGGACTCTATGCCTTTTCTGAGACCAGTTATATGTGGGTGTGTATGAGCATATTAGCCTCTTGCCATTTTCCTTTTATCTTTTTACTTATTCTTCTCTCATGGAGCCTCATCTTCCCCGATTCCTCCTACTGCCTGTTCCCCATTTCCCCTCTTCCTAAGATCCACTGATCCTCCATTTGCTTTTTAAAAAGTGCAGACCTCCCAGTGATATCAACTGCCATAACAAGATGCAATCAGACTAGGCACCAATCTTCATGTCAAGGCTGGGCAAGGCAACCCAGTAAAGGTAAGGTTCCCAAGAGCAGGAAAAAGAGTCAGAGACCCTCCCTTCCCCAGTGTTAGGAGTCTCACAAATACCCCAAGCTAAACAACCAGAGAATGTATGCCTCATGCCATTCTCAAGAATAGTAAAATGCTGGGGTATGTGGGCATGGTGGGGCCCATGCTATCTATGAACCCATCATCTAATGAGGTTTCTGGGCATGCTGGCCTCTATGCCATATCTGAGCCTAGTCATGTGGAAAAGTGTATGGGCACCTTGACAACCAAGGCATTTTAGAGTGGGGTTATGTGAGCATATGCCATTTGCCTGTCATAAGGGGAGATCTATGGGCATTTTGGCCCTATGTCACTTTTTGTCCCAACCATACTGGGGTTATATGTTGGCCTCCATGCCATTTCTAAACCTGGTTCTATGTGGGGCTATACAAGCTTGTTGGTCCCATGACATTTCCAAGACTGGACACATGGAGGAGTGTCTGGGCATGTTAGCCCTCATGTAATTTCCAAGTTTGGTCACCTATGTAGGGCATATGGTCATGTTGGCTCCTGTATTGGCTGGTTTTGTGTGTCACCTTGACACAGCTGGAGTTATCACAGAGAAAGGAGCTTCAGTTGGGGAAATGCCTCCATGAGATCCAGCTGCAAGGCATTTTCTCAATTAGCGATCAAGGTGGGAGAGCCCCTTGTGGGTGGGACCATCTCTGGGCTGGTAGTCTTGGGTTCTATAAGAGAGCAGGCTGAGCAAGACAGAGGAATCAAGCCAGTAAGAAACATCCCTCCATGGCCTCTGCATCAGCTCCTGCTTCCTGACCTGCCTGAGTTCCAGTCCTGACTTCCTTTAGTGATGAACAATGGTTTGGAGGTGTAAGCTGAATAAACCCTTTCCTCCCCAACTTGCTTCTTGGTCATGATGTTTTGTCCAGGAATAGAAACCCTGACTAAGATAGCCCCCATGCTATTTACCAGCCCACTTATATGAGGAGAAGTATGAGCATGTTAGCCGCATGCCGTCCCTAAGCCCAGTTATGTGAAGGGGAATATGGGAATGCTGGTTCCCATGCCATTCCAGAGCCGAGTCTTATGGGTAAGGTGTTTACATATTGGATCCCATGTTATTTCCCATCCTGGTCATATGATGGTGTTTTGTGCATACTGGCTCACATGCCATTTTTGAACCCTGTCAGGTGGAGATGGGTATGGGCATATGGACACCCGTGTCATTTCTGAGTAGCATAATATGAAGGTTTTATGGGCATGCTGACCCCATGTTATTTCTGAAATGAGTGAAGAGGCATGCGCTAGCCACCAGTTGGTGGGCCAGAGACACTGCAAACGTGCACGCAAGCATTCCCAGGCCACCAAGTGGAAGTTCTGAAACACAGCAAGTGTGTAAGCAGGCATGCTCAGGAAGAAAGTGGCTGCCTTGGGACAAAGCATGTGTGAAAAGGAATACCTAGGGCACTAAATAGCAGCACTGGGGCACGACAGATGTGTGAAAATGCACACCTGTGATACAAGCAGCACTGGCACACGGCAAGTTGTGCACAGGCATCCCCAGGCCTGCAGATGGCAGCACTGAACCATGGCATGTGTCAGGACAGGCATGTCCAGACCGCAGTTGGTGGCACTGAGATAAGGCAAGTGTCCTAACCGAAGCCTGGTTGAAGTTCAAACCTTGTTTAAAATCAATGGTATTTTGTGCCACTCAATTTTGCAGCATTTCGTTAGTATTAGTTACTTGTTCATCGAGGTGACAGATACCTGACAGAAGCGACTTAAGGGAGGAAGCATGTACTTGATGCACAGTTCTAGGGAAATGCAGTCTCCCATGGATGACAAGTCCTGATGACAGGAGGAAGCATTTACTTGGTGCACAGTTCTAGGAGGAAGCAATCCATCATAGATAAGAAGACATGGTGAAGGGAGGAAGCATTTACTTGGTACACAGTCCTACAGGGACACAGTCCACTGTGGATGAGAAGACGTGGTGACAGGAGGTGGCTGGTCACATTGTGCATGCAGTCAGGAAGCAGAGAGGCATGAATGCTGTTGCTTATCTCAGTTTGAGAAAGCAAGGAAACGTCCAGTAGCTGGCTTGGTTGCTGTTACACTGCTGTCAGGATCAGTCCTGAGACTCACCCTCAAACGCTGTGGATTCCTCAGGGAGGTCAGAGGGTGGAAGGGCCATGAGCCTTCCTCCCCTCTGTCCATCCCTCCTCCATGTCCCTGGCACGCTCACTCAGGGCTGGCATTGTTTCTGTCTGTGGGTTCCAGCCTCAGTTGCTGTGTGTATGGATGCATATTTAAATTCACTAGAATTTAGCTTTCAATGTTCTGGAAACACCGAAGCAATAGCTTCAACTACGTCAGGTATTGGTCTTGTGTGAATCAAGTCAGTGTCCAATCGTGGTTTGTTCCGATGACTCTGGGATGACCAGGACTCCAGGCTGCCTCTTCTACTGTGCTATGAGTCCCAACCATGCTCTCTACTTTGTGGGGCAGTATGGCTGTTGGAGCTCTCACCACCATGCCAGCATTATAGTCAATAGACGAAAGAAGCAGAGGGAGAGGGGACACTCCATCACCAGAGTCACATCCCATATATTGCATGGGAAGTTATCTGTATAGCCTATTGGATGAACTTGAGTCATCTAGCTGTACTCAGCTGGAAAGGACAGGAAATCACGCTTAAAATCAGAGGTCTGAGAAGGAAGATCCCGGGATCCTGGGACAAAGATAGTTGTCACTGTCATATTGTATAACCAGAGTGGAAGTTTCTAGATGTGATGACTGGGGATTATAGCCTGTGTTCCTTTTCTTGACCATGCCTTCAGCTTCAGGTCTTGATGTCCCCCTTAGAACAGATTAAGGAGCAGACACACTCGTCCCATGAACTCTCAAGCAAGGATAGAATCATTTTGATGATCAGGGCCATCGAGGCCATACTAAAGAGAATCCACAAGGGGTGTGTGTGTGTATGTGTGTGTGTGTGTGTGTGTGTGTGTGTGTGTGTGTGAGTGTGTGTGTGTGTGTGTGTGTGTGTGTGTGTGTGTGTGTGTGTGTGTGTGTGTGTGTGTGTGTGTGTGTGTGTGTGTGTGTGTGTGTGTGTGTGTGTGTGTGTGTGTGTGTGTGTGTGTGTGTGTGTGTGTGTGTGTGTGTGTGTGTGTGTGTGTGTGTGTGTGTGTGTGTGTGTGTGTGTGTGTGTGTGTGTGTGTGTGTGTGTGTGTGTGTGTGTGTGTGTGTGTGTGTGTGTGTGTGTGTGTGTGTGTGTGTGTGTGTGTGTGTGTGTGTGTGTGTGTGTGTGTGTGTGTGTGTGTGTGTGTGTGTGTGTGTGTGTGTGTGTGTGTGTGTGTGTGTGTGTGTGTGTGTGTGTGTGTGTGTGTGTGTGTGTGTGTGTGTGTGTGTGTGTGTGTATGTGTGTGTGTATGTGTGTGTGTATGTGTGTGTGTGTATGTGTGTATGTGTGTGTGTGTATGTGTGTGTGTGTATGTGTGTGTGTGTGTGTGTGTGTGTGTGTTTAAGGGATCAACATTCCTACCCAAGAAAGGACTTAGTTCGTCCCTAAAGGGCCAGGAGAGCTGCGATGCGGTTGGAAGAAGAGGCATGGAAGTGTGCAGAACTTCTGTGGTTGGCCTTAGGCGCCTCCCTGCTCTTCTCTTGGCCTCAGTTTCCCCCACGTACATAAGCCAGAGGTTTTGCAGATGAAGGCTCTCTGTGTGGTCCTTTGCAGCCTCGGGGAACACAGTGTGTAGTTCTGCTCTCCCAGCTGCCCTTCTAGCATCCAGGACTTTGGCCTGGGCTCAGGGTAGGGAGTTTTGGAGCAAGAGGCTGAGCAGGCTGCCCTGCCATTTCACAGAGCAGCCTCCTGGGCAGAGACCCTGGTGGCTCCTCACTCTCATGGTCATTGGCTATGCCATGTGTGCCCTCCGTGGAGGCGGGCTGGATCCTTTGCTCCTACTTTCAGAGTGTCCATATTTAGAGAATGCTGCATTGGGTAACTTTCTTGTTTTTGAGACATCTTCTGATGTAGACCTGTCCTTGAATTCACAGACCTCCTGCCCCTGCCTTGTTAAAACACTGCGATGACAGGGCTAAACCACATATCCATGTTCAGCTGTAGAATCTCAGGTCCACCCTCAGACTGTGGGAAAACCCTGAAAGTTTTCAAAGAAAATAGCCATGGTATATGATCTTAAGCACCAGAGGGACCAAGAATATGGAGGGTGTGGGACTCCCTGAATGCTAGGCCTCTTTACATTGTATGGATAGGAACCCTTCAGGGCTGTGCACTTGTCAACCTGTGCAGTCTTGGGCAACAGTCCTAGTCTGGCAGGAGAAAGAGTGGGAAAAGAGCAGAGAAAGAAGTCTTCAGGACTGTCTCCTGAAGTGGGTGGGGCAAGCCTGATTCTCCAAAATGCTGGCTGCAGCTCACACAGGTTCCCACTGAGAGGGCAGAGATAAGCATTGACCCAGTTGGAAGAATTCTTCCAAGTCCCTTCTTCCTGAGTTGTGAAAAACCAGGTTGTGATAGCGGGGTCCCCAGTATGAAACCCCCCTCTCAGGGGAGAAGAAGACTAAGGCAGAGGACTGTAAACCCAGAAGCTAGAAGGCAGTGATATGGCTCCCAGCAAGCCCCCAGCTGGACCCTTTACAATTAGAGACACAGAGGCCAAGAGAAGGTTCTAGAACTAGTGCAAATTGTGAGAACAAACAGATTAGAAGTTCACTGAGATGTCTCAGGCAAATGGCTTGGCCTCTCTGAATTTCAGCTTCTTTTTTTTTTTTTTTTGATAAAATGGGGCTACCCTTCTCTGGGTATCTTGTGAGTGGCTTGTCATATTGTCAGAGCCTTGTCTCAAGTCCACTGAAGGAATTTGGGGAGGGCTCTGTTGTATTGTGTGGGACCAAAAAAGGCAGTCTGTGTTCTGGTCAAGTGAGGTTTACTCCGGAGACCCGGTAGGAAATCCTACAAGGGACGGAACAGTGAGCTACACCCCCAGACACAGACGCCTGACACCATGAGTCCTCAACTCCATCATTCTGTGGCCATCAGTCACGTAGGCTGTCCAGACTCCACCCCCACAGTTTCCTGGCAACAACAACTGTGCTCCGCCCCACAGTTACCCTGCAACAACAGGGTAGCCCATCCCACTATAAAAAGAACTGCTTAGCCCTCCTCTCTTGCTTCTCTTGCTTTCTCTCTAGCCCTCTTGCTCCCTCTCTCCTACTCCACTCTCCCCTCTCTCCATGTGACCATGGCCGCCCTCTGCCTCTTTACTCTTCTCTCTCTCTCTCTGCTTTTCTACAATAAAGCTCTAAAACCATGGACTGTGTCTGCTCATCGAGATCTGTTATGCTGGAGTAATGGAGCAGGCTTCCCTAACCTCCTGCCTGAAGGCCTTCCTGCCCTCCAGCCACTGCTGCCAGTCAACCCAAGCAGGCCAACGAGCTCACCGCTCACCGCCTGAGCTAGCCAGACTCTCTTGTCCCCAAGATAACCTGCTAGAGCTCTCTTCCTACCCTTTCCCCCTCGGCCCCCACACCAGAGTTTGCCTGAGGGCCTGTTCTCAGCTCTTCTGCAACATACCATGGCCTGGGATGTCTGAGAGCAAGAACCTGTCGTCCCTGGCTCCATGTGGTCCAGGAACCCCAAAACCCCCAAACCGTCTCTTCCATGGTACCGAGCAGTCTATGGTGCCCGAGAGTCAGAGCTGAGAATATGCCTTCTTCCCCCGACCCCAGCGGGGTCCTGCGGCCTGTGAGGCTCCACACCCGTTCTGGGATGTTTCCGTGGGGTCCCATGGCAGTCTCCTTGAGCTCTGGTGGGACTCAGGTCTCCCCCATCCCTTTATTTCCCCATACCCAGCACTCCACTGAGCCAAATTGTCTCCATCTTTATCAGATCAGCTGGACTCATGTGCAAAGTTGGTCACAACTGGGCTTGTGGAATGCTCTGTTGACCCTCCCGCTCAGAAGGAGGAGGTAGGGAGAGTCTGAATATCCAGCAATTCCTCCCAGCTCTGCCCTAAGTGCACGTGGTCTGGGGTCTTGAGGAAGGTGAGGGTATATAGGCTGGGAAGGACTAGGGGAGGGGGCTCCATCTATGAAACTATGGGGAAGTCACTACCCATGCCGGGTGAAAACCTTCTATTGCAGATACTTTACCCAAGCTCCTGTCTGCGACCCTTCACCGAGGCTCTGTAAGTAAACTCAGTATATTCGTGGATGTATTGGAAGCAAACATTTTGGTTTGTCATTGGAGGTCTTAGAAAGAGTAGGGAGAGCTGTCTAGTTCCCCATATCCCACCCCAAGAGAAAATTCTCACGACAGGCCTTCTCCTTCTCCTCCCCAGTCCAGGGTCATGGTCTAATGGAGGGTGTGGTGTCCCCAAGGCTGCCCTCCCTCCTCTGTAGAGAAGGAACATGTGGCCTTCAGTCTTAGCTCTTTTCGGGGATAGCAGGAGAGTGAGAGACACAGAGACACAGAGAGACAGAAAGACACAGAGACACAGACACAGAGACACACAGAGACAGACACAGAGAGACAGAGAGACAGAGAGACAGAAAGACACAGAGACACAGACATAGACACAGAGAGAGACAGAGAGAGACAGACAGAGACACAGAGACAGAGACTCAGAGAGGGATGCTGAGGCATCCAGGGCTACTGTCCCTCCAGTCCCACCTTCTGAATACTTATGCTGTCTCGTGTCCAGTTGCCTCAGGGTGCCTGCCATGGCTCTAAGTCATAGCACTGATGGACCCTATTTGGGGCCTTCTTGGAAGGCTTAGAGTTTGGCTGTTGTTTTCCCCCTGAGGTCCAAGGGAGACAAGGTGTTTTAAGCCCCCTGACTGTTCCACCTCGGTCCTCGCCTAGAGCAGAGGAATAGGATGCATGAGGGAGGCTCAAAGGCTTTGTGTCCCTCTAGGGGACCAGTTGACCCCATAGCTATGGAGGACAGCTCCACACTGACGGGAAAGACCCGAGAGATCATAACCCACCCGGCTGGGAAAGGCCAGAGCCTACTTAGGCTACAAGCTGTGTCCCAGGCCCACCAAGCCACCCCCCATGAAAGACCAGTCAGTCACCTGTGGTGAGTTCTCAGGCAGGTGAGTTCCCACCCGACCAGCTCCCCTACCCTAGCCACTCATGTGATGGCTGAAGCCCACAGTGCTGAGCATGACAAAGGTGAAGTAGAAGCTCTCCTCGTAGCTCCAGCCTTCCATGTGGGAGAAGAGAAGTGGAGGCAGCAGCATGAAGGACTGGAGGTCAGAGAGCAGCGCAGCAGGGCCTGCCAGCCTCCTTGCCTGCAGGGTCCTGGAACACACAGCATCGGCCTGAGGCTCTGTCGAGCACAGTGAGAAACAGATGCCCTTGTGCCCAACCTCTCCAGCTTGTGTCCCCTCATGTTTCCTGCCAAAAGCTTGGGGTGGCTTTGACTCCTCCCATCCTCACCCTCACCATGGACATGATCACAGACCCCGTCCTGGGCTTTGCTCCCCCAACCTCACCACCAGCCTCCCATTCCTCTCCCTTCTGCTCCCAAACTCCATTTCCACCACAGTTTCCCAGCTGGAAGCGATTCATCCAGGTTTGTGGCCACTGCCTCAGCTGTTAGCTGCTCCCCAGCTGGTGGGCACATTGGTGCACCCCACACTACATAAGGTGGCCCAGCTGATGGAGTGCTAGCAGGCAGCCAGGCTCCGGTTGCATCCTCTGATGCAGGAGAGAGGGGTATTTGAGGGGACACCTCCTTCATCTCTGGGCATGGCCACCCTGGTCATTTCACTTCCATGCTGGAGGTGGCAGCTGCTGCCTAGCCAGGCCTGATGACTAGACAGAGCAAGGCTGGCACATCAGGTTGCTGTTGGGCTCTGGAGTTCTTATCCATTCTGGCTCCACTTCTTGGACTCTGACTCCTGCAAGGCTTTGGGAACTTGGGCAAGGCTTAATCTTTCTGAGCCAGTTTGCTTAACTTTAAAATGGGCTCCAGACCTGTCATGGGGGAGGGGGTGATGAGAGGCCACAGTGGGGGCCACACTGTCGGTGGGAATGCCAATCCCTGAGCATCCAGTGGGTACCAGGCTGAATGAATGGAATGAATGGACCAATGAATCAAGACGGAAGGTTGCCATATGATCTCTCTCCCTCCCTCCCTCCCCCCCTCTCATTTCCCTTTCCATTCTTGCTTTGTTTTATTTGTCTTAAACCAGGCTTTTATCTAGGCTGGCCTCAAACTTTTTTTAATGTAACCTGTTTTTTTAACCCCCTGTCTCCACCTCTCAAGCGCTGAGATCACAAAGTGATGGTCTGAATAAGTGGGATGCT
Source organism: Mus musculus (assembly GCF_000001635.26). Lineage (NCBI taxonomy): Eukaryota > Metazoa > Chordata > Mammalia > Rodentia > Muridae > Mus > Mus musculus. The sequence continues at coordinate 49,936,112 of NC_000083.6, read as the reverse complement.
AGGGAGGTGTTCGAGAGTGAGCCTTGTATTGGAGTGCTGGAAAGACAAGGCAAGGATATAACGATGCTGGTTCCTGAAGGGGAAAGAGGCAGTCGTGGTGGAGCCTAAGTCATCAGCAGTGTGAGCCTGCCACCTGGTGGTAAGTCCTGGGTCATGCAGGCAAGACTGAGGGCAAGGGCTTTTGGGTTGGTTCCTGAAATCCAGGGCTGCAGGGATCCTGGGTTTCTGTCCACACTATTTCCACACAACAGTCTTAAATGCTTTTAAGACAGGCTCCACATCACCCTGGCTCTGGAGGGGAAATGGGTCCAGAGGACAGTGTTAGGGGCCAAGGGATGCTGATGCACTGTGAGAGTTTTCAGGGACAGGTGGGATGACCAAAGTCCACCAGTGCATCAGCCCCCAAACTTGAATATGCACACAGCTCCCCTGGTGTCTGGGGAAGTGCAGAGCCAGGTCCATGTGTCCTGAGGCTGCTTGTAAGAGGCTTGGGGTGTGCTACAGGTGTCACACCCTGTCATACACTCTGGGATGCAATCACTGGAACTATTGTCCCTCAGGGTAAGGCCACCTCCAAAGTTCCAGCAGCTTGTCCCATGCTGCCCTCACCAACGGCAATGATGGTGGGCACGGAAAAGAAGGAAGAGCCTACAAACTCCCAGCCTGTGTATTTCTCAGGAGGTAGGTCCCATCTTTATATGCTTGGGTGATGTCCTGGGGGAGGTGATGCAGTGACCCACAGGATCTTGAGAGAGGAGGATGGGCCCCTGCCCCCTCTCCCATGTCTGTGCTATACCTACAACCACACTCTTGTTGTATAGACAGTTTCTCCAAAGAGATAAACTTCCTCCTGGCGGAAGGAGAAAAGCTCCGAGACTTCCAGGCTCAGGAAACTCAGGAGGGCACAGGATTCACAAACCCAGTCCCCAAAGTTAAATCTCACAGTAACAACTGCTGGGGAGAGCCATCAATAGAGCTCTAGGGATGTGAGGTGTCACCCATAATGGGATGGACTTTTCAGTGATGCCGCTGCCTTTGAACCATCCACATTCCTATTAGTAACTCCAATAAACCCCCTTGGTTCCTCCAGCTAGAAGTGAGTGGGATTGTTTCTTTGGTCAATTAATCCCTGGTGCCCTATCTGACTTGAAGAGAATTTTTCATGTGTCCCCAGGAAAACTTAACACAATATCTCATCCTTTATTCCAAGTCTATTTGGGGCAGGGAGTCTCTACTTTTTCTACTAATCAAGGGCTTCCCAGAGGAAGATATCATGGGGATAAGTCCTTCTCCAGCTTATCCCGGAGTCAGGTCAGAGTGGCTTAACTGTCTAGCTCAGCCCTAATCTCACAGGACGCAATAGGCTGCTGTTGCCGGAGGATGACAGAGCTATGACCTCAGCCTTCAGTGGAACACGGGAGAACTGAATTACCTCTGCTCTGGGACCACCAAGACTGTTTCTGGTCCAAAGGAGGCTGTGTTGGGAGGGTTTCAGCTTTTACATGTCTAGTTTTTCTTATCTGCAAAACAAAATACTAACAGTGGGGAATGTTGCTGTCTTGTTAGGGATACCACACTGTGGAAATGCAGAGATGACGGGGCAGAGGCAGGAGACTTTGTGGACAGAGCGACGCTGGGTTTTCTTGGAGGGTTTTCCCACTGAGAAGACATTTAGGAGGACAGAACAACAGCAGCAGAGCCAGGGGAGGTCATACTGTACCTTGGACATAAAATCATAGGATTCTAAGAAATATCCATACAGGTACACAGGTCTATGCAAGCGCAGCCTCCAGGTGATAAAACAGCCTCAGCTCTTGGCTGTGCGTTTAGGCTAAACCTCCCTGAGCCTCGGTTCATCTCTTAGGGGGATGCGGAGGCTAGTGAGGAATGCGCTGGGCAAGGGAAGGGCTGTAAGGGAAGCATTTACTGATGGTGGCCAGACAGTCCCTGCTCTGCCTAGCTCCAGATGCAGCCCAAGTAGCTTCCCCAGTGGTTTGGGCAAACTGCTTTACTCTGGGTCTAGCCTAGACAAACATACTTTCCTCCTTAGAGTCTGGCCATGCCTCCAAGGTATTTGCCCCTCCCCTGACCTTTGAAAGAGGTTGGGTGTGGCCTTTTATCCGTTGCACCTTGTCTCAGCAAGCCCCACCACAGCGGGGTGATCAGACCGAACACAACCCTGTCTCCTCTTGACAGCCTTGTAGCTTGTGACCCATTCTCTATGGCTGTGTTCTGGATGGCTCTTCCCACAGTGATGGTAGTGCCCTTTCACTTCCTTAAAGATGCAGCCCCTCTCCTTGATAGAGTGAGGTCCTCTCCACTGGATCCAGCCCCTCCCGGTGGTTACCTCGCCCCTCCCAACCACATAAGCCATTCTTTCCAAGACTATTGACTCTGCCTCTCTCAGCACTTCAGTATCTGGGGCCAGAGCCCTCCTCATCCCTGCAATGAGCTTCAAGCCTTTTATCCCACCCATTGCTTCTTTCTTTGGCTGGTTTTGCTAGTTCCCTTACCTGGATCGGTAGGTCCAGCATCAAGCCATCTAGACTCTTGGCATTCTGTAGAAGCGCACATTTGTCACACTGGAAGTTGAGACTGAAGTTTCTGAAGGCATGATCTTTCAGTGTCTAGAACACACCGGTGCCTGGTAAGCCAAGTAGGAAAGCAATGGGAGCCTTGAACCTGGCACCTGCCAGTCGCAGGCCCAGCAGGGTGTCTCCGGAGATCATGGAGCCCAGGTGTGCTATGGTGGACAGGAATCAGGAATGGGCAAGAGAGGCCAGGAGGGGCCCTTCTCTAAGCAAGTGCCTGCTGGTGGCCTGTTTCCCCTGCTGAAGAGTTGCAGCAGGGTGCAATAGCCCTATCTACCCTCAAATATCCAAATCCAGGGACAAACTGATAGCTTACTGGAAAGTTGAAGCCAGGGGAAATGAGAGGGTTGCCAGGTAGCCACAGGCCAGGGGAGGGAAGGACCCAGACTCCCTCCCCACTCCCCAGCTCCGAGCCCCAAACACTTCCCCTCAGTGAGAAGACTGTTGAAATCCACAGTGCACAAGAGAAACAGCCAGGTTTATTGTCACAGAGCTCCTGTCTAACTTGTCACACGAGGGACTTCCCCCAAGTGCTTGTTGTACTCAGTGTCACACTAGGTTCCCTTAAAGTACTCAAAGAAAAGAGCCCAGCTGGCTAAGGTAAGTCTGTGTATGAGGGAGGCAGAAACTTGTGAACCCAGATTTATCCTAGCTGCTCTGGAAGACGTCTCTGTGACCCCATTCACCGAGAGCCGAGGCGGGGACCAGCATGTATAGAGCTGATGGAGGGAATTCAGATTTCAGTCCTTTACTGATGTCCTGGGGGTAGAAAATCCTCCGTGGACGTGGGTCCTCCCTAGGGACTCCCCTCAACCTCCTGGATTCTCTCCCCAAATGCTGCAAAGACGGAGATGCTTAGAAACCTTCTTGCAACTGGGGAGAAAGGAAATCTGAGGAAGAATTTGTCTTCTTAAGACTGGCCTGTCCTCCCTTCAGGCCCACAGTGCTGAAATCGGGCAGAAGGACCAGGTGCGGATGTTCCCATGGAGGCCTAGGCCCCAGGGAACTCTTTCTGTAAGGCTTCTGAGATCTGTTGTCCCCTCCTGCTTCTCAGGGGGAGTAATGAGGAACAGGGGTGCCCTGGGGATCAAGGGAGGTCATTTTCAGAAGGTGGTGGGACACCCAGATGATGCCCCGAGGCTTCTTCAGGAATCCACCTTCACTCGTGGCCAAGGAAAGCTGGAGAGTGCTGGCAGGTGGCCTTTGTGTTTAGAGTTCCACAGCTGTGAGCCTACTAAGGACAGTTTTCTGTGTGCACCTAAAGTATCCCTGGGTGTGTGTCCAGGTCCCTTCCTCCAGCCACTGTCCCGAACACTCATTCTCTCCAGGTTTGTCCCTGTCAAGGCTCTAGGGTTGTTGCAATGGGGGCCAACTCAGTCCTTAGAGAGTGAAGATACAGCAAGAGTAGTCCTGGCACACAGTGGGGGTCTGTGGTGTGCCTAGTGTGTAGCAATGAACACAAAAACCAACTCAGCCTTTGGTTGCAGCTCAAGGCTTCCTGAATATGAAGGTGGCATTGGCAGTTTGGCCATCATGATTCATGTTGGGTTTTTCCTGGTCCCCTGTGATGGAACAGGAAAAAGGGCTCTGAGGCCAGCATGCAAACCTCTACCCACTAAGTCTTTGATTTTTTTTCTCTGCACTTCCCTTGAATTATTCTGTAGGCACACCTAGCTCCTTTCTCTGGAGAATTACTGACCACCTGTCTGGGGAGTATATGGGTTGGGAAAGAAGGTAGCATGGGTTTGGGGGGTGGCTGAAACACTTGGGTATCACGCAGAGATGGAGATTCTCTGAGGGCTGGAGTCAGGGTCAGGGGCTGCTTCATCCTTGGGGTCCAGGCCCCCGATGAACATCCAGAGACTGGAACACACCTATGCAGAAGCAGGGACCCCAGGCTGAGGACTACCGCCAGCCACACCGGACTTAGGATGATCCATAAAGCTGCCAAGCTCCGGTACATGGTGATGTGATGCTTGCTGGGGTCTGTACCTGCCAGGGAAGGTGACGGCTTGTGTCTGGGGGCACAGCCACCCTCAGATTCCATAGGGTGCTCTCTCCTACCAGTTGTGGGAAAAGTGAATATCTGAGGATGCCACCAGGAGTCCACAGTGGCCCCAGAAATAACCAATCTCAGCTGCTATCCCCATGCAATGCACCCCAGGTTCTAGTGAATACCTGATTTTCTCATCCTCACCGACAACATAGTCCCAGAAGCTAATGGTGCTGAGGGTGATGAAGGCAAAATAGAAACCCTCGCCAAAGCTCCAGCCCTCCACGTGACTGAATAACATGGGTGGGAAGATGAGAATGACCACAGTCCCCAGGGTCAGGAACAACCAGGCCCAGGTGGTTGAGGAAGACCACGTTGAGTGGGATGCCAACCAGGGCATAGAAGACACAGAAGAGTTGCCCTGCCTCTGTGCTGGGAGCCAGGTTGCCATAGCCTGTATATCAGGTGGAGGAGAAGGAGAGTCCAGAAATGCCTCCTGCCAGCTCCCCTCTCCTTGTCCTCTGGGGGAGGAGAAGTTCTCTGTTCCCCTAGACCCTCATCCTATCATCTACTAGAACAATCTTATAGAAGGCTCCTCTCCAATGATGCTACCTCCATGACGCTCTCCTGACTGCCACCCTCTGCCTCCCTCTGCCTCCCTGCCAGGCATGCTTCCCCAAGATGTTCCCCATCCTTTCTATTTCCCTATTTGCCTTATAATCATAGTGATTTAATTCCTCTTTTCTGGTTTGGGAGGCCAAGCCTGGGTCAGATTTAAATTCATACTCTGACCCATATTCTAAGTCTCTGTTTGGACTGCCGAGGAAGAGGAAGGTGTTTGGAACCGAATGGGGGCTTAACTGAATGGAAGGGAGGCCTGTGTGACACTGGGGTGGATGGGGGAAGCATCCCACTATTATCACATCTCCTCAGGTTTGCTGGGATGCCACCTGCAGCTTTGAGGGACAGTCCCTTTATAGAAATGACCTCCCTCTTCAAATATCTCTGCTATATTTCTCCTGGAGAGGACTTTCTGGTCTGTGGCCAGGCTCACAGTGTCAGAGCATTAACACACCAGGGTCAGCTCATGGCCAGACAGGAGTGTAGTCAATAGAGAGACCCATGCTTGCTTTCATACAGCTGTACTGAGGGAGGGTCCTTCCCAGCCCTTCAGAGGGCCCCAGGGAGGTAAATCCAGCCCCTCACTGCAGCGATGTAAGCAGGCTTCACTGCTTTTATCTGTTACTGTCCCACCATGTCCCCATTGGTGCTTCCTGTGTCACCATGTAGATAAACAGCATCCTTGACCCAGGGGTGGGAATGATCTCAGCTGAGGGGGAGGGGGGTAGTGAGGCCCCTCCTTCCCAGCCCCTTTTCCTATGGTGGTGACCACTGTGCCTGCAAAGAAGAAACTGCTCCCAAAGTCCCAGTTGCTGGGGTTGGTGGAGTTGCCTTTGGGGTTTATACCATTCACTCAGGCTTCCAGGATGACCTGCGGGAGTGGCACGGTCAGGCGGCCAGTCAGCCCGCTTTCACCAAACTCTCAGGAGGATGCTTTTGTGTGCTTACGTTTACTAAGTCTCTCAGATAACATTGTCTCCACCTCACAGAAGGGAACATGAAAATTCTGATTGGCTAAGACACTTGCTAAGTGGCCTAGAGTTGGCTGAGGTGTGTGCTTTAATGGGCAGGGGCTAAGGAGATGACGTGGAGATGTTTTTTGGTGACTAGGAAGATGACACACATACATACACTAGTTAGGACAAGGTAAGGTTAGTGTTGGATACTTCTGGAAGAGATCTGCTGGGACGGTGGATCCTGGAGGTTCCTTCCCATGGGCCACGTGGTGGGAAGCCATGGAGCATTCCTGAACATCTAGAGGGCTGGCTGCTTTGCTTGCTGGCACGCTTCAGAGAGCAGAGCCCATGCCTGCAGAAGAAATTCCATCAGGGACCCGGGAGAGGTTGTGTGTACTCTGTGGTGTGTTGTCTGTCGGTGCTGTGTGTTGCATGGGTATGTACTCTGTGTGTGTCTGTGTTTTGTGTTTGCAGGGCAGGAACCTTGGTAGGTTCAAGCCCCATCCTTCGGCTCCTTCTCCCCAACTCTAGCCCTCTTCTGCTTTAGCTAGGAACATGTCCCAGGGAAATATCAGATCAGTTTGTTAACCTTCAATGCTTCACAGGTAGGGAGCGTTTGAGAAGTATGGCTGCTTTTCCTACATCCCTTTCCTGTAGGAACTGACTTTCACCTGCTAGGTAGAGGCCTCCTGGCTCTCCCCTGGACAGGAATTAGCTTCTTAGGATGCGGACTTTGGCTTCCTCTTTCCCACACATGCAGAGAGCTCAACCAGACATTTAAGAGCATGTCCCCTCCCTGGAGACCCCCCACTCTTGGGGACAGCATTTGCCCAAGTCCTTGGCTATCCTTCTGCACCTCTTGGCCCCCTACCCTATAGAGAAGAGTCTTTGGCCTCCCTAAAGCTCTGAGTGTGGGTGAGTGGCCTCAGGTGGCTGCTACATCTTTATCTCTGACAATCCAATGGTGGAGGAGGAGGGAGGCAGGCATAGAAGCTTCCACATGGAGACATGTTTGAACACAACACTCAGCATCATTTATGGCTCAGTGTGTGAGTTCCCTAGGGACTGGGATTCCCTTAAATATTACACTAACATTTCTCTGCCTCTACCTGCCCTGTCCTGAGACTGAGGACTTTGAGGGACATGTATGCCCTCATCTTTCCTAGTGAGTCCCTAGTGCTACCTACTGGTCCTTTTGGGCTGCAATCAGACCTACACCTTTGTCCTTGATTGCAGAACTCATTTGAGCCTGTCCATCTGTCTGTCCACTGCTCAACTGGTTCCACCTGCATGCCAGGGCTGAGGCAGGAGAAGGTTTGAGGTGTCCCTGTCTCTGGTTCACTCCTGGGATGTTGGGAGATCTGAAGGTGAATATTACCCCTGAGTAACTCTGAATGCATGGAGTGTGTCCTAGAAGAGCTGAACAGGGACTCTCTGCTGAAGTCTTTTCTTGTAGACAAGTTGCTCTTGGTCCCAAGAGTTGTCTTGGGGCTTTAGCATCTCTTGGTGGCCTCACTCAGTTCCTGTGTCGGCAGGTCTGAGACTTGAGTCCCTAAAGCTCTCAGGTGCTGCTGCTGCTGTTGGTGGTGGTGATGCTGGTGGTGAAGCATGCATGTGCGCACATGCATGTGTGAATGTGTGTGTGTGTGTGTGTGTGTGCGTGCGCATGTGTGTTTCTACGTGCAGGCATGATGTGCCATGGTATGTGTGTGTGGAAACCAAAGGACATTTCTTGGGAATTGGTTTTCTCTTTTCACTTTGTGGTCTCCAGGGTTTGAACTCAGTTCTTGATGGGACTTTCATCTGTCTGCCAAGCCATCTTGCTTGCTCCACACCTGGATGTTTAATGTGGGTTCTGGGCATTAAAGTCAGACCCTCATATTTGTAGGACAAGATCATAGCTGACTGAGTTGCCTCCTCAGCCCCACATTTACTCTTTCATTTCACTGTATTGTTTAGGACATTTAAGTTAAGCGACTCAGTTAAGGCCACATAGGTCTAGTTGTAGACTAGAGACAGGCTCTGGACTAGGTTTCTTTCAGATTCCAGTTCCCACCACATTCTGTCTTCAAACATGAACCAACAACTTGGTGGTGGTTCTGAATCTGCCACGGGCTCCTCCACCCACCTCCCTTCTGGTCCCATCTTTCCTTACTCCCTCACCAGAATGAGCATCTCCAGGGCCTGCTGGTTCAGGCAGGTGTAGTTCTCTAGGAAGAACAGCTCTTCCATCTGGAACTGGTCCCTGGATTGAGTTTCTGCTTGTTTCTCCAGCAGCTGGAAAATTATGGCTCCAAGCAGCAGGTAGCAGATAGGTCATAAACAGGGGCAGTACCCAGCCACACCAAAAGCAGCAGAGCACATGGCCATCACAGTCATGGGCATCACACACATGGGCATCAGTGACACGGGCATCACAGTCATGAGCATCACAGACATGGGCATCATTGTCATGGGCATCACAGACATGAGTATCACTGACACGGACATCACAGTCATGATCATCACAAAAATAGGCATCACAGACATGGGCATCACAGACATGAGCATCACTGACACGGACATCACAGTCATGGGCATCACAACATGGACATCACAGACACGGGCATCACAGACACGTATATAACAGACATGGGCAGCACAGACATCAGCATCACAGACTTGACCACCACAGAAATGGGCATGACAGACATGGGCATCACAATCATGGGAATAAAAGACATGAACATCACAGCCACGGGCATCACTGTCACGGGCATCACAGACACGAGCATCATAGACATTGTCATAACAGACATGGGCATAAAAGACATGAGCATCACAGATATGGCCATCACAGACACAGACATCACAGACATGGTTATCACAGATGTGGACATCAGAGACATGGGCATCACAGACTTGACAATCACAGAAATGGGCACGATACATGGCCATCACAATCATGGGCATAAAAGACATGAACATCACAGACACAGGCATCACAGACTCGGGCATCACAGACACGTGTATCAGAGACATGGGCATCACAGACAAGGTCATCACAGAAACAGACATCACAGCAATGGGAATCACAGACATAAGCATCACTGTCACGGGCATCACAGTCATGGGCATCACAGACATGGACATCAAAGATATGGGCATCACAGACATGGGCATCACAGACACAGGCATCACAGCCATGGGCATTAGCGACATGGTCATCACAGACATGGTTATCACATACATTGGCCTCACAGCCATGGGGATCACAGACATGGGCATCACAGACATGGGCAACACAGACCTGGGTATCACAGACACGGGCATCACAGGCACGGTCATCATAGACTCGGGCATCACAGACATAAGCATCATAGATATGGCTATCACTGATGTGTGCATCACATACATGGTCATTGCAGACTCGGGCATCACAGACAGAGACATCACAGACATGGGCATCACAGATATGGACATTACAGACACAGGCATCACAGGCATGGGCACCACAGAAGACATCAGAGGCCAGGTGATCACAGAAATGGACATAACAGACATGGGCATCATAGACTTGGGCATCACAGACATTGGCATCACAGACATGGGCATCACATACACGGGAATCACAGACAGAGACATCACAGACTTGGCCATCACAGAAATGGGCATGACAGACGTGAGCATCACAATCATGGGCATAAAAGACATGGACATCACAGACATGAGCATCACAGACATGGGTACCACAGACGTGGACATCCAATTCAATGGCATCACAGACACGGACATAACAGACACGGGCATCACAGACAGAGACATCACAGACATGGGCATCACTGACATGGGCATCACAGTCTTGTTCATCACAAACATGGGCATCACAGTAATGGCAATCACAGACCTGATCATTACAGAATCAGTCATCACAGACATGGGAATCACAGTCTTGGGCAACACAGACTTGACAATCACAGAAATGGACATGATACGTGGCCGTCACAATCATGGGCATAAAAGGCATGAACATTACAGACACAGGCATCACAGACTCGGGCATCACAGACATGGGCATCACAGACATGGCCATCACAGACAAGGACATCACAGCAATGGGAATCACAGCAATGGGAATCACAGACATAAGCATCACTGTCACGGGCATCACAGTCATGGGCATCACAGACATGGGCATCATAGACACAGTCATCATTGACATGGACATCACAGATATGGGCATCACAGATATGGGCATCACAGACTTGGACTGCACAGACACAGACATGACAGACATGGGAATCACAGACATGGGCATCATAGACATGGGGCTAACAGACATTGGCATCATAAACCTGGACATCACAGACATCAGCACCACACACATGGGCATTATAGACATTTGCCTAATAGACAAGGGCATCACAGACATGGGTGTCACAGCCCTGGGCATCACAGACATTGGCATTACAGACATGGGCATCACTGTTGTTTGCATCACAATCATAGGCATCAAAGACATGGACATCACTGACATGGGCATCACAGACATGTGCTTCAGAGACATAAACATCACAGACAGCATCACAAACTTGGGCATCACAGACGTGGACATCACAGTCATAGGCATCACAGACATGGGTTTTACAGACATGGGCATCATAGACATGGACATCACAGACACGGGCATCACAGACACGGGCATCACAGACTTGGGCATCACAGACCTAGCTATCACAGACATGGGCATCATAGACACAGGTAGCACAGATGGACATCACAGACATTGGCATCACAGACATTGACATCCCAGACATGTGTATCAGAGACATAGGCCTCACAGGCATGGCCATTACAATTTTGGGCATCACAGACAGCATCACAGACACGGGAATCACAGACATAGCATCATACTTATCACTTCATGGGCAGTGGCATCAGAATCCTTCTTGTCACTTGCAACCAACTTGGATAAACCCCCATTATTTCTGTAATAGGGAGGGTATGATCTGTTGGTACATATTGGTTGGCTTTTGGTGAGGAGCCTCATAGAAATCCAAAGCCTGGATCCCAATGTTTACAATTTTAAGTACATGAACAAGTAAACGAGAGAGCAGCTGGTGCAAGCTCTAGTCCTCTGCTTCAGGGCCCAACAGAGAATGTGAGGCATCACTGGAGGGAGGTGAGGCTGGGGCATGCCTGCTTAAAGAGCAATAACAGATACTGTTCTTAGGCACTGTGAAAAGAGCCAAGGTGCCATCTTCCCTGGAGCCATCTTCCCTGAAACCCTTCATTCCGCTCCTGGTTCCCAGAGGCATTCAGGGAAATCTGAAGCCACCATGTGTACCCTTGATTTTTTTCTCATGTTTTTGGGGATGTAGGGCCAAAGAGTGCTGGCCATTCTCTTCCTGAAGGGAGAGACTTCACAAAACTCAGGAAATTCAGAAAGCTGCAATAGTCACAGGCCCTCTGGGCATTACATGCTGGCTAGAGGGAGCAGGCTCTTCTGTGGAACTGCTTTCAAGTTGTGCAGACAGCCACAGTGGTGCATCGTTTGAAGGTTGTCGCCTGTGCTGGGATGAGTTTCTCAGTGAGGTAGCTGCCTCTGAGTCACCCACACTCCTTTAGGTAACCCCGGTCAGCTCCTTGGTGCACTGGCTGGACCTCGTTGGGGTCATTTTTTGAGGTTCACAGTCCACACCCTTTCTGGAATGACAGATCATTTGTTCACATGGCCCCAGGAAAAGTGATACACTTTGCCCTTCTCCCTCCCTGCCCCCCACTTCTAGCCATTCCTTTTACACATACAAACTAGGTAACTGGAATGTCTTGGGACCTATCAGCCTTTGGCTGTGCTTGGAAGAGATCTTATTGAACTATAGAATCCTCATACATCTGACGTTCTAGCCCAGCATCTCCCTACGTGGACACTGCTCCTCTGAGGAAGAGATATGATTTATAATCTCTTGCAGGGAATTATAGTCGGTAACAGGCAGAGCCAATTTGTGCTTCCCCAGTGGGGCAGGCGAAATCAATTAATGATGAATGTAAAATGGCCAGGCAGGCCTGATGGCAGAGTGCATGGCCTAACATCTGGAGATGATGGGGAATTTTCTGAAGCTGAACTAATAGGAAGAGAGGAGGGAAAAGGATCAATCTCATGTACAATGGGCAGAGAACCCAGAGTAAACGGGAGCCAGGCTCGGGCCTCCTTCCATCTGACTGACTCTGAAATAAAGAGCAAGTCACCTGACCATCCAACATAGGTATTTACTTATGCACTCTGGACAGGAAAGTCTACACAGAGGTGAATGACCACTTTCCAAACAGGAGCCAAGGGGAGACAATGAGACCCACCTGCCCTAGGTATGTGCCCTGTAGGAGAAAGGGGGAGATGGGGAGGAGCCATCAAGTGCTCCCCTAATAGGACCAAGTGAGGGAGGGCCGAGTTGTAGTCAGGGATACCAGAGGCTCCTGGAGGTCTCCATACAGTGGGCACTGTACAAAGCAGGTGGTGCAGGTCTGTACGGATCTTCATGTATCTGATTTGTTGATCTCAGAGGAAGCCCAGGCTGCTGTGATCAGCAGCGAGGATGTGGGAAGCTGAGGGGTGATTTTCATGGCCTCCAATCAAATAATCAGCCACACCTGATATTGATCTTTTTAAAAATTTACTTATTGTATTATGTGTTTGAGTGTTTTGCCTGAATGTGTGTGTGCATCACATTCATGGAGCCTGAAGAGGGGGTTAGATATCCTAGACCTGGAGTTACAGATGTTGTGAACCACCATGTTGGTGCTGTGAATTAAGTCCCTGGTGCTCTTCACTGTTGAGCCATCTTGCCAGCCCTGATAGTGATCTTGCCCAATCATTGCTGCTGTTTCTTTTGGAATGAGTGAAGTGTTCCTTTTTTTTTTCTTTTTAGCATAGAGTGTGAACCTTATCTGGAAACAACGTCAAGGGTTAGAGGTCTGATGGAACCAGGAAGGACTCTCCTTTTCCCCAGACCAAGAAGTTAATTTGAACACCCCCATAACCACAGTTCTGAAACAGACGCCCTGGCCAACCTTGGTTTTCCTCAGCAGATCTGAGATTGTGTGGGATGGTTCACTGGGAAAGTACGATCCCAGAAGCCATGGCAGAGGATTTAGTGGCAGGGAGGCAGGGAAGAATGTGTCTGTAAGCAGGGATCTGCTGCTGACCTTGGGGCTTGACTCTGCTGGAACGCCTGGGAGACTTGCCTAGAACACCTTAGACTGTCCACAGAAAGTAAAATAAAACCAGATGTTCAACTGCTACCTGGGTGCCTCTCCAGATGAGGATTGCACCAGAGAAGCCAACTGTTTTAGCTTGCTTTCTGTTGCTGTGCAAACACCTCAACAACAACAACACAACAAAACAACAAAACAACAACAACAACAAAACACTTAGGAGAGGAAAGGATTAACACAGGTAAGAGTCCATCATGAAGGAAAACTGAGGCAAAACTCAGGAAGGAACCTGAAGACAGAAACTGAAGCAGAGACCCTGGAAGAATACTTCTTACAGGCTTGCTCACAGACTCAGCTCACCTTTAGCCACCTTTCTTATACATCCCAGGACTATCTTCTTGGAATTGGTGCTACCCACAGTGGGCTAGGCCTTCCAACATCAATTAGAAATCAAGAAAATGCCCCTTATAGACACGCCCTTTGACCAACCTGAGGAAGGCAGTTCCTCAGTTGAAGTTCATTCTTCTCGAGTGTGTCAAGAGGACAGTGACAATTAGCTATGGCACCAACCCTATGCTGCATGAGAGTGTGGAGACCTTTATGAGGAAAAGAACCTTCAGATAGAACATGTGGTCAGGATGGAAGGATGTCCACTGTCCACTAAAGCTGAACCAGCCTTTTGAGAGCTGGGGGGATGTGAGCAGAGTTCTGATGGAGTAGGCTACAGACTGTTGATTCTCATCTCCTTTCTGGCCATTATGGCTGTAACATCTGTAGGGATATCGCTTCTCTGATGGCCTTGATGGATCAGTTAGTAGGTAGTTTGTCTTGCTCCACCAGGCAATGCCTTGGGAGTTTGGTAAGATAAGGAGGACCATGCTTTCTCTCCTGATAGCTATTCCTCTTGGTAGTGTGGTGGTTACAGGATCCCTGGATGCCTCGGGTACCATGTCACTTCTTCAGACCATGGGTAGAGTCCAGAACTCTGAGAAGCACTAGAGCCAAAGTATCCTGAGACCTGGAATGTCATAGGTCATTGTAGTCTGAGGCTTGGAATGTCATGGGTCATCATAGTCTGAGGCCTGGAATGTCATGGGTCATCCTGTGGATGAAGGGTGGTACAGATCACTCAAACATGTGAGAGTGCTGACATGTCTACTTTTTATTAGTTGGTTTGATGGCTAATCTTCTCATTCTTTTTTTATTGAAAAAATTCATACAATATATTTTGCCTTCCTTCAGTTCCTCTCAGATCCTCCCCACCTTCCTCCCTACCCAACCGTTTCTTTGGAACCCTCCATAACGTTTGCCTTTTACAATCTTTCTGCCTCTTCTTCCACACAGATCCCTGAATCTTGAGGGGAGGGGTTTGATGAAAAGATTCCATTTGGAACTTAGTGCTCCAAAGACCCTCACTTAGTGTACATGGTCTCCCCTGCCTCTCTGTCTGTCTGTCTGTCTGTCTGTCTATCTGTGTCTGTGTCTGTGTCTGTGTCTGTGTCTTTGTCTGTCTGTGTCTGTGTCTGTGTCTGTGTCTGTGTCTGTGTCTGTGTCTGTGTCTGTGTCTGTGTCTGTGTCTGTGTCTGTGTGTCTGTTCTTACACTCGTTCACGACCGGCCAGGAAAGACGCAACAAACCAGAATCTTCTGCGGCAAAACTTTATTGCTTACATCTTCAGGAGCAAGAGTGTAAAACCCAAACCCCTTGCTTACATCTTTAGGAGCCAGAGCGCCAGAGCGCCAGAGCGCAGAGCAAGAGCTCTATTGTTTACATCTTTAGGAGCAAGAGAGCAAGCCCCAAGCCCCAAGCCCCAAAACGAAAGCGAAACCCCTTCCCTCTTAAGGAGAGTTATCCTTCGCCTAGGACGTATCACTCCCTGATTGGCTGCAGCCCATGGCCGAGTTGTAGTCACGGGGAAGGCAGAGTACATGGGGTGGAGAACTACCTTTGGCACATGCGCAGATTATTTGTTTACCACTTAGAACACAGCTGTCAGCGCCATCTTGTAACGGCGAATGTGGGGGCGGCTTCCCACAGTTCCCCCTTTTCTATTAAAAAAAGCAATAGGCCACCCATATTAATGAGAGTGGAGATAGAGGTCAAATCCCCAGTGTGCAGGTAAAGGAGCCGTACACATAACCTCCTTCCAGGCTCATCACCTAGAGGGGTCCTGGTCTGGTCCCGTGTTGTTTTTCCTGGAGGAAGGACACTTGAACACTCAACCTTCTTGAAAAATGACATGTCTCCCTAGAATAGGCTCATATATGCCGCAGAGCCCTTCTACTGCAGTGCTTAGCCGTGCAACTCTCTCGGGCTGCTGAAGCACACTCACTCTATCCCGTGCAATGAGAATAGCCTCGTGGTGTGCAAGAGCTGAGTGGCCAGCGACCTATTGCTTAAGCATAGATAACCATAAATCAGGGGAAGCACCATGTTCTAGTCCTGCAAGCGCCTGGGCAATAACCACCTTGTCTCTCCTAGTTTGGGCCTTAAGCTTACAGACCAACCAAAGAAGCAACACTAATCCACAGCAAAGTGTATCTCCAAATAATATCAATCCCACCCATTCTTTAAAGAAGGAAAATGCTGAGGAGATCCAATTGGGTAATCCTTTGGTCAGGGACAGGTCCAAGCGCGTGGAGTTGACCTGAAGTCTCAATTCCCGAAGGATCTGTTCAAATTCAGCCGTCCAATTCTGTAACATATACTGAGAAAGACTTTTTGACAAATTAGCTGCCCTAGTAAATTTCTCATACTGAATGGAAGTAACACACAATCCCGGAAACTTTTGTTCACATCCCAGCTGAGCTATTTGCCATAATACATCTAGTTGTTTCTGGACAAGATCTATGAGTTGATTAACCAGCATGAGACCACCCTGTATCTTGACATTAGCTGAGGCCTGTTTACCTATGACTGTAGTCACTGAGGCTGACAAAGTGTTAATGGTGTCAGTCGTCTGGACCTGTCCAGACAGAGCCAAGGCTGTCTGAATCAAGGCCAAACCCAGTTCCTAGTTAGTGGTAAAAAGGCAGGGGAATACTTGAGCATTATACATCACCGGCATTGGGAGTGGAAATGTCGACATTATCCCCCAACGCTGCTCTCTCTTTATTATTGACGCCCTGGACATCACCAAGACGAGGGACATCAGTATTCCCTTGGTCAGTCTGGATTTTTCGGGTGAGTCTTTCTGGTATCCAAAATGGG
The DNA here is from genome assembly GCF_000001635.26 of Mus musculus. Taxonomy (NCBI): domain Eukaryota; kingdom Metazoa; phylum Chordata; class Mammalia; order Rodentia; family Muridae; genus Mus; species Mus musculus. Next base: position 49,919,550 of record NC_000083.6, on the reverse strand, counting down.
TTGTCTTCATTCTGTGGGAAAACACAAATAGCTCCCCTGGATCTTATCAAAATAGGATCCGGGCCATACCATTTATTATCAAGGACATTTTTCCATTTAACCATCTCATTGGGCCTATCTGGCTCTGAACAATGACATTCAGCCGCAGTATGGCCATGAGCATCAATATTTTAAAAATTGAGTGTAAAGAGTGCCATAGACACAGACACTCTTGGTACTCGGGGTAGAGTCTCGACTCCCCTCTTCTGCTTTATTAGATAGGCTTTGAGGGTGCGATGCGCACGCTCAACAATACCCTGTCCTTGAGGGTTGTATGGAAGTCCAGTCAGGTGGGTCACGTCCATCTGACGGCAGAACTGCTGGAATTTTTGAGATGTATAAGCTGGTCCATTATCAGTCTTAAGGAGTTTGGGTTTCCCCCAAGCACTCCATGTCTCAAGACAATGTTGAATCACATGTGAGGCTTTTTCACCCGTTAAAGGTGTGGCAAACATTACACCAGAGCAGGTGTCAATAGAAACATGTAAATATTGATTTCTCCCAAAGGAGGAAATATGCGTGACATCCATTTGCCAGACCTGTAATGGCCTGGCATGAGTAGATAAAATTTGACAACAATCTAAAGGCATTATTAAGTAATCAGAATCACTTTCAGTAGAACCGATCCCTCTGGCAGCTCTAGGAATACCAGAGGAAGAAAAAACAGCCATGTAGGCTTGGCAAAATTATTAGTTGAGCTATTCTGTCCCCTTGTGATATAGAAAAGACAACTTGAGGACAAGAACAGAGAACCTGAAGTTCCCCTTTATAATCCTGATCTACAACTCCAGGGTGGACAATAAGACCTTGTAGGCTGCAAGAGCCTGCCTCTGTCTCTCTGGCCACAAAATCTGAGAAGGACTCCTGAGGTCCCTGGACGATCTTTGTTAGTTGTCCAGTGGCTTCACCTGCTCGGGAGAGCACCTTCCAGGCCCTAATAGCCTTTTCATCTGATTCAGAACTACTAAGAACTGGCTCCTTGAGCTCACCTAGTGATGAGTATCTCCTAGAGACCTCCGCTAATTGATCTTTTTTCTTTTCTTTTTTCTTTTCCTTCCTTCTAATCTCTCCCCAGGTATTCTTACCTGACCTAAACTTTTCCTCGGGTTCAAGACCCGTGGAAAGGCCTGTATACTTATTTTGTGTACCATATTTCCTCTTTGCTCCTACTCTCTCTCCCCGCTTTACTTCTGATAGATTGTCTCGAATTTCGTCCAGAATCCGCCCTGCCTTAACCACTTGATAACATGTGAAAAGGAACAAAAGGGCTTCTAACACTAGAGAAAGTTCAAGGCCAAACATACCTTGTAAAGCTATTTCCCACTTTACTTCTGATAGACTGTCTTGAATTTCGTTAGAAAGTTCAAGACCAGACTTACCTTGTAAAGCTATTTCCCACTTTACTTCTGATAGACTGTCTTGAATTTCGTTAGAAAGTTCAAGACCAGACTTACCTTGTAAAGCTGTACTCACTGGTACCCCTGTTCCCCAGCTGAAGAGTTCTGAATTCACGCAGTTGAATCCTTCTCAACAGTCTGTTTTACGGGAACACTTCATTACCACCATTCCCCAGCTGAAGAGTTCTGAATCCACGCTGGATCCTTCTCAACAGTCTGTTTTACGGGAACCTTTATGACCGTGACCCGCAGTTCTGGTTCCAGAATGAAGAATCTTCCTTGCGCCGGTGATGGTTAACTCCCGTCCCGAGTTTTCTTGTCCCGGGTTCTTTCTTCCCGGGTTTTCGGCACCAACTCTTACACGCATTCACGCGACCGGCCAGGAAGAACACAACAAACCAGAATCTTCTGCGGCAAAACTTTATTGCTTACATCTTCAGGAGCAAGAGTGTAAAACCCAAACCCCTTGCTTACATCTTTAGGAGCCAGAGCGCCAGAGCGCCAGAGCGCCAGAGCGCAGAGCAAGAGCTCTATTGTTTACATCTTTAGGAGCAAGAGAGCAAGCCCCAAGCCCCAAGCCCCAAAACGAAAGCGAAACCCCTTCCCTCTTAAGGAGAGTTATCCTTCGCCTAGGACGTATCACTCCCTGATTGGCTGCAGCCCATGGCCGAGTTGTAGTCACGGGGAAGGCAGAGTACATGGGGTGGAGAATTACCTTTGGCACATGCGCAGATTATTTGTTTACCACTTAGAACACAGCTGTCAGCGCCATCTTGTAACGGCGAATGTGGGGGCGGCTTCCCACAGTCTGTGTCTGTGTCTGTGTCTGTGTCTGTGTCTGTGTCTGTCTGTCTGTGTCTGTGTCTGTCTGTGTCTGTGTCTGTGTCTGTGTCTGTGTCTGTGTCTCTTCTCCCATTCCCTTTCTCCAACCCACTCTCTCTCAAAACAATTAAAAAAAATAAAACCAAGAAACAACAAAAATAATGTAAATAGAAACAAGCAAGCAAAAATCCAATAAGACAAAAAAAATGCAGGAAAATTAAACAAAGACCCTGCTGAGCTCGTTTGTGTTGGCTCATACAACTGGCATGGGGCCAGCCCTCGAGCATGGTTGAACACTGGTGAGACTCCACTGGAGACAACTAATGTTCTCTCTTTCAGGGGTTACTAACTGCAGACAGCTTCTTGCTTAGGGGTGGGAGCCATGTTCCCATTCCTTCCTCTGTGCTGGGACTTGCCTGGCTTGACATGGCGGAGGCATGACCATGGTATTTGTGAGCTCCTATGTGTATCTGTCCTGTTATGTGAGGAAGACACTGTTCCCTTAGAATCACCCAACACTTCTGGGTATTACAGTCTGTCTCCTTTCCCACACAGATCCTTGAGCCTCGAGGGGAGGGATTTGATGAAAACATCACATTTAGACCCAAGTGCTCCAAAATCCCCGACTCACTGCACACTGCCCAATGTGAGCTGTCTAATTCTAATTCTCATCTACTGGAAGAAGAAACTTTTCTGAGGAGGGCTGAGCAAGCTTAGGATCCAGCATGATGTCTTTGGGAGTCATTTTATTGCTGTGTTCTTTTAGCAGAAGTATATTTTCTTCTACTAAGACCTATCTAGTCTCAGGCTCTTGGCCACTTCAGGAGTGTCAAGTACGGGTTCCATCTCATGGGGTAGGCTTTTGTTGGACACTGGACATGGGGAAATAAACAGGGTGAGAGACATGACCCAGGCCCCACCAGATCTCTTGGGCTCTGGGTGGGCTGACTCTGTGGACTGCCAAGTGCTTACCATGCTGCCCGGGTGGGCATCTGACTGTGGGAAGCCACAGAACCCCAGTCCTTGGGGGTGGAGAGGGAGCATTCCAGGGTCCCCTGGGTCTCACAGAAGCCAGGGATGACAGGTTCTAGCTCTTGGGCATCACAGGACGTCACTGGACACTGCAGATGAGCTGAGAACAGGTTGGGGCCCTGGGGGCAGCCCAGTCTGCCCTGGGGCCGAAGGAAAAAGGGGCAGGGGGAAAAGGTGGTTCCTGTACAGGCAGTCTTTGGTCCTGCCTGGCGGCTGGAAAGGCCTTCTTGCAGGGGATTGGACATGGCTCTTTAGAGGAAGGCCTAGTCCATCACTCCAGCATGGAGTCTAGAAAAAAGGAGGCAGTCTATGGTTTTAGAGCTTTATTGTAGAAAACAGAGAGAGAAAAGGTAGAGAACTAGAGGCTGGCCATGGCCACATGGAGAGAGGGGAGAAGGGAGGGGGAGGGGGGAGCAAGAGGGCTAGAGAGAAAGCAAGAGAAGCAAGAGACAGGAGGGGCAAAGTAACCCCTTTTATAGTGGGCTGGGCTACCTTGCTGTTGCAGGGTAACTGTGGGGGCGAAGTCCAGACAGCCTATGTAACTGATGGCCACAGAATTATGGAGCTGGGTCCTCGTGTCAGGAGCCTAAGTCTGGGAACATGGCAAACAGGCCTTCCATCCCTTGCAGATCAATCTGTTGGGTTTCCAAGGTTTGAACCTAGCTCGGCCAGAAAATAGGCTGCCTTTCATGGTCCCACAGGCCTTAAATTCAATCAAAAAAATTTTGTGCCACTATTGCATTAATGTAGCAGGCCTGTCCTGTATACTCGCAGTGCTTGTGGCTGGATGATACTGGTGGTTACCCGTCTCCTCTGGTAGCACACAGACTACTCTCCAGCACCACACACATACTCTGTAGGCATGAAGCTTCAAGTTAGCCACCAGCCTGACATCTCCAAGTTCAAGTGCTGTCATCAGTAACAGCACCTTACCATCAGGCTGCAGAGTAATATATGTATACAGCCTTGAAAATAGCCTGAGATGTTTGGGAGTTTCCATGGGACGCCTTTGGCCAATTAGTGTCTGTTATCTGGGATCTAAAAGCCACTGGCTTGTGTACATCACCTAGTATTAGCCGTGTAACGTGGAGTAAATTAGGTCTTGTTGTGCTTCATGGCTGTAAGCAGCACACATAATGGATGCTGAAATGTTTTTCAACAGTAAATGTGAAGGGCACTGGAAAGTTCTGGAGCTGTTATACACCATGCCCCAAGTTTAATGTATGGTCTAGCTATTGACATGAGTAATGCTATGGAATGAATTCCCTCCTCTTTGTGGTTCATGACAAGAAAGGTTTTGTGAGGAGCGGGTATGGTGGCAGTCCCAAAGGCGCCAGGGACTGCAGCTAAGTCGTATGATTTGCACCTGACTTCCTCATATAAGCCACAAACATCTTGAGAGCTGCGCACGTGTACCAGGATACCAGTGAATCCATTTTGATAGAGATATGCCCCTGCTGCCCTGATTAGCTGAAGCTGTGTACCTGGTGAGGTGACGTGGCCTGCTGTGCGTGGATGGGGACTGAGAGTATAAAAGAGTGAGAGGCCCAGGGTTCGGGGGAGATATAAACAAGGGAGATATAAACAGGGGAGATATAAACAAGGGAGATATAGAGAAAGAAGAAACAGGACTAAATAAACGTGTGCAGAAGGATCCTGTTGTAGCGTCGTTCTTCCTGGCCAGTTGGGCGCGTGCAAGAAGTGGTGCTGAAACCCGGGACAAGAAACATCTTCAGGCACGAGCGAAGACCCCCTGCTACAGGGAGGATTCAGAACTGCATCACGGGGAAGGAGCGGTTAATAAAGGTTCCTGTAAAACAGACTGTTGAGAAGGATCCGGCGTGGATTCAGAACTCTTCAGCTGGGGAACAGTACTGGTAAGTCTCCCAAATTGATCCCCGGGTTAAAGGGGGATATTTTTAAGAGAAAGAAGAGAGATGAAGACTGAAGTTTGCTGAATAAACTGCTGTTAGAAGGACTAGTGGTCCTGTCGTTCTTGCTGGTCGAGAGCGGACGCGACAATTGGTGGCCCGTACGGGGACCCGACTCCCCCACCAAGTTCAGAACTTTCAGCAGTCAATGGTTGCCGGCAGGGTAAGTTCAAGGTAAGTGAAACTTAAGACCCCAGGAGTTTGGGAAGGACCTTGGATAAAATAGAGGCGAATATAAAGTTGCTGGAAGCAGGCACAAAGTAAAACTGAAAACATGGGGACAAGTAAAGGTTCCTGGCTTTGGGACAAGTAAAGGTTGGCTTTGGGACGAGTTAAGGTTCACGATTTTGGGACAAGTTAAGGTTCCCGGTTTTGGGACAAGTTAAGGAATTATGATAACCTCAGTGTAGTGATCAATAGATCCTCGCTGTGTAGTTATGCTTTTTTCTTCCATTGACCCTTTGTGGGTAGGTCTGATAGTTTTGGTCTTGTTTGTTCTGATATATGGACTCTGTTACTGTTTGAAACTGTGTGTAGAGGCAGTCAAGACAGGTCAGAAAATCCTTATAGAGCAACAAGAAAGTATGTCGGAAGAGGAGAAGTGCTTAAAAAGGAAAAAGAAAGGAGACACAGTGTTATCAGGTGGACAGAAAGGACGAAACAAAAGAGCCGAGGTGGAGGAGGAAGGCATATTAGCTTCTGCGCCTCCTCCCTATGCCTCCTCAGCAGCCACCTATAGGCGGACCTTCTGTCCGGAGATTTGGAGAGAGGTTAGATTCTCCTTGCTGGGATGTCCTATTTTCACTGACCAAGCAGGGCAGAGATATCATGAGCCTCTAGATTTCAAAGTAATCAGGAATTTTGCTGAGTCCGTGCAGACGTACAGATTAACTGCCTCCTATACTGTGGCTCAAGTACAGGCCTTGAATAGACACTGCATGATGCTGTCAGATTGGGCAGGCTTAGTGAAGGCATGCCTTTCACCTGGGCAGTATTTAGATTGGAAAGCCTTCCTTATTGAATTTACAAATGAACAGGCAGCTGCTAACTCTGCTGCAGGAAATCCAGCATGGGATAGGGATATGCTGCTTGGTCAAGGTCGATTTGCACAACAACAAACAGGATATCCACTGCAGGTGTTTGAGCAGGTGAGTCAGATTGCTATAAGGGTGAGGAAATCATTGCCCAACAGAGGGGAAGCTAGTGAAAACTTGACTCTCATATTGACTCCCCAGATGGACACACAGGTGATTGAGGTTATGGTCTCATTACCACCAGGTATTGTGTCCATCTCCACTGGGGATCGACCAGATCCGGTGTTGACGTGGGCGAGAGGGTCTGTTTGTGTGTTTCCACAGGACCAGACGGAACCTCTTTGGGTGCCGGAGAGGTTGGTGAGACGCTGCAAGAATGAGGCTCCTGATCCAGTTGCCCCTGTGGATGTGGTGGATGGTCCCACAAGCACAAACGATGGAGCTGAGATGGGAGATCCTTTCGGTGTTCCAGAAGTCGATACCAGCTCGACATGACGTTCAAATTTTTTCATGCCTTTTTGATCCCTGAATTCCCCTTAAAGAGAGAGCCGCTCTGGCTATCTATCCCTTGCTTCAGGGAAGATGAGCGGGGATGAGAGCCCTGGGATTTATGCTTGTTATAGTGTGTGTGTGTTGTGTGTTTGGCACATGTGTTAGGTGCAGTGTGTGCAGGCCCGCACTTTCACCATGGTAGCGTAGGCTTTTGCTGCAGTGGAGACGGGACAATCTCCTCAGATTCGGTTTGCCGCTCTAAAGAAATGATGCTGCGTTATGCTGTGGGTTGCAAGGCTAAGCACTGCACAGAGGATAGCTTGCTGTTGGCATCCTGTGGAAGGCATGTCTGATTGCATGAAGGTTCAGTGTCCTAGTTCCCTTCCCCCAGGAAAAACGACATGGGAGCTGGCCAAGACCTCTCTGGGTGATAAGCCCAAGGGATGGTTTTGTGTAGGGCCCCTATGCTTGCACACTGGGGATCAGACCTCTACCTTCACCTATGAGGCTTGCTTGCAGCAATTAAGATCTGGCCATAGATTAATCAACATCCTGGCCTTTTGATGCACCTGCCGCAAGCAAAACACAATCTCCCCAGGTGTGGCTTGGCATGATAGGTAGTCAGTGATAAGACTCCCTGGGCATGTCACCAACCTAAGACAAGGATCAAACCAATGCTATTTGTCTCCCAAGGACGGGTAAGGGGCATGGCTGCGGGGGGCTATCTACAGACATTCTCTCTGCCAAAAAAGAAAAAAGGGGGAGATGTGAGGAGCGGGTGTGGCAGCAGTCCCAAAGGCCCCAGGGACTGCAGCTAAGTCGTATGATTTGCACCTGACTTCCTCATATAAGCCACAAACATCTTGAGAGCTGCGCACGTGTACCAGGATACCAGTGAATCCATTTTGATGGAGATATGCCCCTGCTGCCCTGATTAGCTGAAGCTGTGTACCTGGTGAGGTGACGTGGCCTGCTGTGCGTGGATGGGAACTGAGAGTATAAAAGAGTGAGAGGCCCAGGGTTCGGGGGAGATATAAACAGGGGAGATATAAACAGGGGAGATATAAACAGGGGAGATATAAACAGGGGAGATATAAACAGGGGAGCTATAAACAGGGGAGCTATAAACAAGAAGAAACAGGACTGAATAAACGTGTGCAGAAGGATCCTGTTGTAGCGTCATTCTTCCTGGCCAGTTGGGCGCGCGCAAGAAGGTTTAGTCCATGACAACAGGTCGTGGAGTCAGCCGTGACTGGGCTTGCCTGGGAAGCACTGTGCTAGTCTCCAGACCGCCTTGATTGTGCTCTTTGTATGATCCAGGACGTGGGTTAAAAGGACAGCAGCTGTCAAGTACATCTCAAGATGTCGCAGGAGTGAAGGAAGCAAGCCTAGCTGCGCCCAGCCTCTTTTTGTGTCTCCAGGCAGAGCACAGAGCTACACCCACATTTAAAGTGCAGGAGAACGCCTTGTTCCCTGCGTCTATGGCAAAACTGGATGTAAATTCTACTAAAGGTGGAGAATTGACACCAGTTATTCAGTGTCCCAGTGTCTCCATCTGATTTCTAGGATTCTCCTTTAAAATTTTCTATACAATTGTTGTTACAGTGTATGTGTGCATGCACATGGGGTATGTATGTGTGTAGTGTGTGTATTCACATTACATGTATATGGGGGGGGGAAGATATGCATGTCACAGGGTGCTTGTGGAGGTCAAAGGACAACTTTAGGAGTCTACTCAATTCCTTCCATTCAGGCCCTGTGGATCAAAAGCAGGCCATCGGAGTTGGTGACAAATGCCTTTAACTTGCTGGGCAATCTGAAATCCCCTTTTGCAAGATATGAGAAAGTACCTTCCAACCCCACCCTCCTCCAGAATTCAGTGTAGGATTGGACCAGAGTCACTGGCCAAGTTGCTCTTCAGAAACCATTTGATCTTCCCATTTGAACCCAGACACTCCTTGTTGCTCCTGTTCTACTGAGTCCATATGGAGAGCAGGAGAATCCTTTCAAAGCATTCATCCATCCTTTCCTCCTGTTTGAAGAGACACTTTGGGGGAAGGTACCCTGTGGTCCAGTGTGGGTCTACACCAGAGCCCTAGCATCTGCCGAGAGAGTGCTCACTGAGGAAGCTCCCTGAATGTTGATGCCAGTGGACCACAGTCCTGGCTTCCCTGGACGGTGTGTTCTCCACTTCCTTACTTCCTTTCCAGACTGGGTGACCCTTACATACCCCGTGTGGGGCCGTGTCACACATCTCAGTCAACAAAGCCTTTGGATCCCTGAGATAACATCTCTGTGGGAGAGTGGAAGTCAGTGGCCTTAGGAAGATGGAGAATATGGACCCCCTCCCCCATATCAAGGCACTCCAGGATAACTGATCCCAATCACGAGGGGCTCTGGCCAGGCCCGTGTTATGTGTGTATTTGTGGGACTGTATTCATTTGCTGTGGACTGGTGAAGAGCCTGTTGTGTGGCCTTACCTGGTACTACATACTTTACCAGGGGTTGGGCTAAGGTGGGCAGGAGTGGCCCCCACCCTATAGGACTAAATCACTGAGCATCAGGCATGCAGAAAGAGTGCAGTCTGAGAAGCAGGTTTGGATTCCTGATCTGCCACTCATAAACGGAGGGACTGTTGATTAAGAACTGGCTCTGTGCTCAGGTCGCAGGGAGGAGCTAGATAACAGGCTCTGGCTGTCTTAGCACTTTCCATCTTAAAGTCTTTGGGCAGACCAGGAAACCGGCTGTGGAGGGAAGGGCTGGCCTGCTCCATCCTTCTGGTTCCTAATGATATAAGCCAGGCTGTGGCTCGGAGGAATGCTACAGGCCTGCCTAGCTTCAGATGCCCCAAATGGATGAAGAACAACAACACCACCCAACAAGTCCATGTTTGTGCCATCTCCTTGTCCACTTTCCAGGGTCACAAGTTCATGTATTATTGATCAGACACACCAAGAGCATTTGGAAGGTATTTTTATTCAGCTGTAATTATTTCTGGGCACCTATTTCTGCACCTCCACTGCCCCCCCAACTGTAGTTGGGTTGGGACCCCAACACAGGTATCTACTGACTGTGCTCCCCTCTCTTTTGTGTCCACTTAGCCCAAGACACTGGGCCAGGTTGCCAGATGCCGGGAGGGTCACTGAGGCAAGATCATTGGGCAACTATGTTCCCCCGTGGGACAGGGAGTTTAGGCCTTAGTTTTGTAGAGCCCCATGCAACTTGGTGGGGTGATGGCTCAGGGAACTGCGAGCTGTAGAGCTCTGAGTAGCTTCCCACTGCTTTCTGGTACTGTGAGGTCCTCAGACTGCAGAGTACATAGCTCCCTGAAGACGGGGCAAGTGGGTGATGGTTTGGGCTGGTACGGTGGCACTTAAGGTGCCCTACATTCTTATCTAGGACTTTGGAGGCCTGCCTGGCTTGCCACGGCCATTCCTGGGCTTGTAAGCCAGGGGTAGCCTTGGGTAATGGTTGGCAAGTAGTTATCAATAAATAATGGGCTATCATCCTCCTGCATTGCACTGCCTGGAATGTCCCCACCTGTGTATCATGATGGTGCACTGCACCATCTCCAGGGTTCTCCAAAACCTGTCAGTGAGTCCTGGCTGGCCTCCAGCTTCTTGGTAGTGCCCACCCTGTCAGCAACTCTGTCAGGACTTCCTGTCAGCCCTGCATGCCCTCCTAGACACCATCCTCTAAGAAGTAGTCACACACTTTGAAATTAGTCTTTAAGAAGAATCAGTCTTGAGTTCCATCCTAGACACACAGATTTAAGTCTGTGTTTGAGCACCCATAGTTCAGCTGCCTAAAGTTTGGATCGCATGCCAGGGGCACGAGGGTGCTGCTCAGATCTTCTGGGTAAAGGGCTCCTCCTCTGGCCTCAGATTTGCCAGCTGCTTCCTGGGGAGTCTTTCCATCGAATGTGAGGTCACGAGTGAGGGAGGGGCAGGTTCTTCATCTTCTCAGTAGCCATTCTGTCTGCAGGGCAGGGTTGGACTCCCATCAGAAAGTCAGTTGCTTCCCAGGCCTGAAAGGAGACAGGGTGCTGGTTAGCTTGGGGATGAGGCTTTGCTCGGGGCTGATGTACACTCAGCGGGCTGGGCTGGCCTCACTCTTTATCTCTGAACCCTGCCTCCCAAGCTGTGCAGCAAATGCTTTCTTTGTTAAGGTAACATTCCTGAGCAGACCCACACTCATTCCAAACCCATGGACCCATGGGTGCCTCTACATCACACACACACACACACACACACACACACACACACACACACACACAGACACACACACACACACACCACACTTTAAAATTAGTCTTTAAGAAGAACGAGTCTTGAGTTCCACCCTAGACACACAGCTTTAAGTCTGTGTTTGAGCACCCATGACCACGAATGTGCAGGCAAGGTTCCTAGTTCAGCTGCCTAAAGTTTTGATTGCGTGCTAAGTGCACGAGGGTGCTGCTCAGATCTTTTGGGTGAAGTGATGACCACATTTTGAACAGTTTCAGTGGGCAGGAGGCTGAGGGGTGAGGGGCTGAGAGCAGTGAAATCAGCTGGTAAAGTCAGTGTAGTCAGCTGCAAGTAGATGTGGAGCCCAGCAGTGAGTGAGGACGGTGGGCTCCATCGCTACAGTGCTACGGAGGCAGAATGGGTGATTACAACATCCCACTGAATGTGGCTCTTGCCTGCAGACCTGCAGGGCTGGCGCTGTGCTCGAGGCCCCACTGTGGAATTCAGAAGAGATGGCCTTTTTTTTTTTTTTAATATTCTTTCAAAATATTCATTTATATATGTAGTGTGTGTGTGTGTGTGTGTGTGTGTGTGTGTGTGTGTGTGTGCTCGAGCACATGGCACAGCCTGTGTTTAGAGGACAAGGACAATTTGTGGAAATTGTTTTTTGGGTGCCGTTTTGTTGCACACACTGTGTTTCTGTTCGTCAGCAGAGCTGCAGCAGCACAGGTGTGAGGGCAAACCTGAAGTGGAGGGCATCACCAACAGCCTACCGTAAAATGAGGCCATGTCTCACTACCAAGCCACCTTCCCTGCTTCCAACTATGGTGTGCAGTACATTATGAGAGACTCTCTCTGAAGAGGCTCACTGCAGGGTGAGGGCGGATGCTATCTCTGACACACAGAGAACACAGCATGACCTGCCCAAGGCTACAAAAGGCGGAGATGGCTTGACTTGAGATCTCCTGCTTCCTAATCCCACATCTCTTTTTCTCCCCACCCCTTAGAAGGGCTCCAGAGCTCAAGCCAGAGTTTGAGGTATGTTGGTATGGCTTTTTCCTGGCACCTCCTGGAGAGGGAGAACTAGTGGTTATGAAGTCACTCCAAGGGACTTTTCTAGGTGGAAAAAAAAAAATCCAAAATTCATGAATTAAGTGAGATTGTAAAAGGGGTCGGCAGAAACGGGCCAGCCTTATTTCCTCAGATGTTAGACCCATGCATGGCAGTGGAAGGGCGGATCTGACTCCATGGGTGATGAACGCCCCTGTGGGGGACATATACCTATCTGCAAGTGCCCTTAGCAGGGATTTAAACAGTTTGCTGGCATTTCCCTGGGTCCTAAATCAAGCCGACTCATCCTGGCCCTCGGTGCTTCCTCGGAATAGGGAGCCTTATGTCAAACTGCCCTCTCAGGGATCCCCATTAATGAGTGCTCCAAGAAGCCACAACAAGACGGATACTGAATTAAGAGCAGAGTCCCAGGTAGGGCAGGGTGTTTGCTTTGGCTGGGGTGGTGCAGGCCTGGCTGCTGTTTGCCAGACAGCCGGGCCTGATAAGTGGGCTTCATGCAAAGTGCTACAGAGTGGGCCCCGGGGCCATCTGCTGTGTCTGGACAGGTTAAGCCTGCTGGCTGTGTGGGACATGGCCCCTTTTAACCCCCTTCTCCATGGCTTCTCCAGAGTCTGCATGGTCAGTAAGAAACCAGATTGCCGGGCGGTTCCTTTGAGAATAAGAACCGGATTGTGGCACTTCTGTGTGTTTTGATGAATTGCTTCCAGGTTGCTGTTTGGAGAATAACACTCCTGGCTGCAGGACACAGGAGGCTGCCGTTCTGGCTTCCAGTTCATCCTGGTCCTTTTCCCCAGAGGCCATGAGGCACAGCAGAGAGGGCCACTCTTTCTCCTTATGGCTTTTTGAGACAGTGTGGCTTGGTGGAGAGAGCAGCGGAACATACATGTGGGCTTTCTTGGATCTGCTTCTCATTAAATGGACCACCTTGGGCAACTTCTCCAACCGTAGTAAGCCTCAGATTTCTCATTTGTCAGAACAGGGGTCAGGATCTTGTCTCTGTCTTATAGTGTACCAGGAGCATAAAATTCAGTAATACAAATGAAAATCCTGTTGACTAGCGGGGGGGGGGGGAGAGAGAGAGAGAGAGAGAGAGAGAGAGAGAGAGAGAGAGAGAGAACATGCATGCATGTGTAAGTGATTTGTATGTCTGTGCACACATATGTGCATGTGGAGGTCAGAGCAGAGTTCAGTCTCGGGTATTCTTATTTAGAAGGCACGCATCTATTTTTACATTATTTAATGAACTTAAGAGTGTGTGCTATGGAGCTTACACCTGTGGGCTCAAGAGGGCAACTTGAGGGCTTGGTTGTTTCCTTCCATCAAGGAGTAATGAACTTAAGAGTGTGTGCTATGGAGCTTACACCTGTGGGCTCAAGAGGGCAACTTGAGGGCTTGGTTGTTTCCTTCCATCAAGGAGTATTGGGGACCAAAGCCATCAGACATGGCAATAAGCACTTTTACCTTCTAAGTCACATAGCTGGCTCCACCTTTCTGCGACAGGGTTTTTCACTGGGACTGGACACTCACCCATTAGCCTAGACTGGTTGGCCAGAGAGCCCAGGAGTCACCTGTCTCCGTCGTCCTAGTACTAGGACTGTCAGTGTGTGTCCCTGACCAGCTTTTTACATTGGTTCTGGGGATGAAACTTGGGTTCTTGCATCTGTGTAGCCAACATTACTGACAGGGCCCTTTCCCCAGCCCTGATACACATGCTAAGTAAAGTACTCGCACTGGGCACTGACGGATGGCATAGGCCTTTAACCCCAACACTAGGGAGGGAGAACTAGGCAAATCTCTTGAGTTCAAGGCTAGCCTGGCCTACAAAGCAAGTTCTAGCCAAGGTTATACAGAAACAAAACAAAACAAAACAAAAAAAACCTGTCTCAAAAAACAAACCAAAACAAAAAAGTGCCCAGGCTTTGCTCTATGGCTCCCTTCTGTCAAGGACAGGGATAGTGTCAACAGGACCATACCATTCTTATACCAACTTTGGGCTTGTATCTCTTCTGAGAGCGTTGGGCAGCAAATGCCTCAACACTGATTCCTTATAGGCTCTAGGGGGAGGAATGATGGATGTCTTCTGCAGTTCCTTATGGGGAGGCCAGTAGGGCCCTTCCTCCCCTCTCTTACGTCCCCACACTATCTCTTCTTACTTCCTTGGGGAGGTTTCTGGTCCCCAGGTGATGGCTAATCTTGATGGTCAACAAAGACTGAAAAGTGCCTGAGATGTCAGTAAATCACATTTCTGGGTGGGTGACATCTGCAGAGAGGATTAACAAAGCAGGGAGGAGCCACCCTGAATGTGCGGGCTCCATCCAGTAGGCTAGGGGTCCAGACAGGATAAAAGGGGGAAGGAGAGAGCCTTTCCATCCTTCCGTCTGCTTCCTGGCTCCGTCCTGTGCACTGTTCTTCTCTGTCCTTCCTGCCCCCATGGGCTGATGTTCTGACACCATGAGCCCAGATGGAACTACACTCCCTTAGAGTTGTCATCAATGGAGAGGTGACAGACACACATCATACCATGAGCTTCCTCTTCCTGCTGCAACATTCCTGTCCTACACAAAGTCATCTTAGCAGCCCCCACTTAACAACAGCCACCGCCTGGCCTCCTGATTTTCTTCAGCTCCATCCCTGGCCTCCCCTCCTCTGCATAGCTGCCCTCCTTACACACACCTGACCCTACATAAAATGGCACAGGCCACCACTGCCGTGTGGTGGGGCCCATGCTGCTGTTCCTGGTGCTCAAATGGTGGCCATCCCAGTGACAATCTAGTTGTGTGCTGTGATGATAACAGTCCTCCTTCAGCTCCCGTGTCCTGTCAATGTCAAACTGATTCTGTCTAAGCCACAAGTGGATAGCAGAGAATCTGGGCATGATGTCCACCTGGGCAAGGTGTCAGCCACATGACCCAAGCTGCCTGTGCTCTGAGTCTGTGCACAAGGCTTGGTTGTCTGTGTGGTGAGGCTGGGAGGTGGAACCTTGAGGGGGTAGGGTCTATTGGGAGGTCCTTGGGTCAAGGCTGAAGCCTGAGCCCTGAATGACTCTTGGTTCCTGTCTCGCCGTGTGACCCTCCCTCTTACTCCAGCTGCTGGAAGGATCTAAGCAGAGCGGGGCTCCTGCAACTGTTGTGTGTGCCCTTAAACTCCTAGAACTGGATTAGAGGGACCACTTTTCTTTACTGAGTTGCCCAGCCTTAGACATTTTAGTATAGCAATGGAAAATGGACAGACATTAAGGAGGGCAGCTTTTGACAAGCCAAGACAAGGTTAGGCCATTGGAATATTGGGGTAAAGCCAATATTAAAGGCAAACACAGGCTAGGAGGGCCTGGCTTTGTTCCTGTGGATGTCTGGGAATGGAAGAGGCTTTGTCCACAGTAGAGAAAAGATGGTTATCCGACAAGAGAACAGACCAGTGAGGAAGGCCAGGAGGGGACTTCTCTTCCTGCTGTGGGACAGGTATTTCCTCCAATTCAGATACAGTGTCCCCAACCCCAGGCCTTCAAGTGATAGTTACATCCATAGCTCCAAGAGCCAGGGTTTCAAGGAATTACCAAACCTCCCTCAGCTCCTTCCTGTTTGGAGAAGGCTGGCAGGAGACAGAGATGCCTTCAGGGGACAGAGAACAAAGCCAAGGTCAGGAGCAGGGAGAGGGAGTCTGGCCAGGTGCAGCAGGGGCACCCAAGCCACTCACCCACACACCTGACCCCTGGGACGAGGGGTGACAGGCCAGGCCCGTGGCTGCACGAGCTAATGAGATTCCCTTTGCAGCTTCCTGCTTGCTTTAGTCCCAAGCCTGGGACAGAAGAGAGGGGTCCCCAGGGGCTGTGTACTTACATTTCTTCTGTAGAATGCTCTGTCTGGCCTTGATGAATGCTAGGATGTCGGAGTCTGTCTGGCTGTCTCCAGTGAGAGGGATGGATGATAGGGGCCTTTCCAAGATTGAGGACAAACACGCATCACAATGTTATAAGTCACTGCACCCCAACAACACCTTATACCCGGGTGTAGTGAGTGAGTGTGCATGTGTGTGTGTGCACGTGTGTGCATGTGTGCGTGTGTGTGTGGGGGGGGGCGGGGTCAGAGAATAACTTGTGGCAGATGGTTCTCTCCTACAGAGAGTTTTCAGGATGAAACTCAGGCCATCAGACTGGCTTGTGTAGGCTTTTACCCACTGAGCCGGCTCTTCTCTTTTGGGGCACCTGGTTTTCATCTGACCCTCCAGCTTTCCAGTTCCTCTGTGAAAACCTCATGGTGTACCCCCTTCTTATCACTCCTGGAATAGATTTTAAACCCTGCCCCATGACTTCCTGGGTCCTAAGAGCCCTGACCCTGGTTCACTCCTGGACTTTATTTTTCTACTTCGATAAACTGATGGGTCCAGTCTTGGGGCCTTTGCTCCAGCTGCTCCCACTCCCAGAGGCTGCCCCGGATGCTGTTACACAGCTGACTGATGCTTGCTCCGTCCCGTCATCTCCAGCCTTTGTATTCTCTCATCCCAGACGTACTCAAACCAATCACACTCTACCTACTTTTCCTTTGGCACCCAGCACAGTTTGACATCTTGATGATGTCTCCCCTGTACCCACGCAGGGCTGACAAGGTGTAGCTAGTTGCCCCCAAGGCAGAGGCTGCTATTCTCTATCTCTTTCAGATCACAACCATATTTAGCTAAAGTGCGACTGTTAAAAACTACATTTCCCAGAATCCTTTGTAAGCAGAAGAGTTGTGTGAGATGCAAATATTCTTCTGAAAAGGTGAGGGTACTGACTCCTCTTTTGCTCTTTCTTCATCTGGCTTAGAGAGCCCCCTGGCTTTGCCAGTCTCATGCCTAGGAAGGACGCCACAAAGTGAGTGCGCTCTTGGACAATCGGGTGACGAGTTTGTTCTTGGTCACTGTGATTTTTGGTGGGCACCCTATCTGTAGAATTCTGCTCAGGGGCTGCATGGCGGTGGGGGGGGGGGGTTGGAGGGTAGAGGGTGGGTGTTCAGGAACAGCAATGGGAGATGGTGAGGTCCACCAGTAGAGGGTGCACTCAGCCTGAGGTAGCTCTGAGAGAAGAGCTCAGATAGGTGACTAGGGTTCTAGTCTCATGGTTCCAACAGCCCTTGCTGGCAAGAGGCCGTTTAAACTCTGTTAGCCTAATCAGGGCTCCAGCTTCCTAGGGAAGCTGCCCAGCTCTCTGTAGTAGTGGGCAGAGGGCTCTTCAGAGCTTCTCTAACTGGCTTTCAGAGGGGATGGGGAATGGGACAAATTTCTACTATATAGACCTGCCTGGTTTTGAACTTACAGAGTTCCACTTGCCTGGTTTTGAACTTAGAGAATTCTGCCTGCCTCTGTCTCCCAAGTGCTACGATTAAAGGTGTGTAGCACCACACCTGCTCATCTTATACATCTCCTGATGGGAGCTACTCTGACCAGGCCTCGTAGGTTTTGGGGAGAAATCCTCCTGTTTTGAGAGTTTGGATGCAAGAGAAGAATGTGGGTGTGTTTGGGGGGGGGAGAAGCTTCCCAGCTACCAGGGCAGAGGTCAGCGCCAGGTTCTGCCTATAGCAATGGGTGGACAAGGGCCCCTCTGGTTGGAGAAGTAGACCTTAGGGCCCAGTCTGCCCACTACAGAGCTGTCACAGTATTAGAGGAGAGGGTACATACATACCTATCTTGCACCAGGACCCTGGAGCCACTGGGCTCTTGGCTTTGCTGGTTGGGGCAGGGGGAGGGAAGGATTCTTCTGGCATTCCTATCGCTGAAAAAAAAAGTCACAGGAAGTTCGAAGAGAAACACAGGGCTAATAGCGGCTTTGGTGAATTGACTGTGTTCTCTCCAAATCCCTATGGGAAAGCCCTAATTCCGAGGGTGATGACATGTAGAGGTACGCCCTGGTAGACAGATGACCAGATAATGACTAGATAGATGAGAGCCTGTGGGTGGAGCTCTCATGATGGGCTAGTGTCCTCCTGGGAAGGCAGACTAGGTCAGCGGGTCAGGACACAGCAAGAAGGACGTGTCTATACACCCAGAAGGGAGCCCACAGGAAGAGCTACATCCATGTACCCCGAACTCTGCCCCTAAAGTGATGGAGACAGAGTCTTTGGGATGAGATGGGGCCACGAGGCTGTAGACCCTCAAGACCGGGGTTGATAGTTTTACAAACGAAACAGGAGTGCTTTCTGACCCTGCCACTGTGGGAGAGGGCAGGGCCCTTACCAGACCTCCAGCCTGCCAGCTCCATTTTCAACTTCCAAGTCTCGAGAACTGTGACCAAACAAATGTGGAAAAGCAAATGAGTGTGGGACGTAGCACAGTGATGGAAAGCTTATCAGGTACACACAAGATCCTGGTGTGTTCCCCGGTACCTGAAAAACCAACCACCTACTGGCCAGTGAGCCACCCAGACGCTGACAGCAACTCGAGAAGACCTGGGTGATTTTCATTGTCAGAGCAAAGCGTTGCCGTCTTGAAGAAGGTGGACAAGCAGGTGGTGATTGTGAAGATGTCAACAACCGGGCTCTCCGCCCGCTGGCGCGGCTCTGCAGAGGCCACGCCCCTTGGCCCGGCAGTGCAGGGGCAGAGACCCAGACTCGCCCTCAGAAGTCTAAGGCACTCCGTTAGACCTTCCCGGGTATCGGCTCAGGAAAGAATTTCAGGACTAGTCAGTTTATGAGGCAGAGATGTGGGTTCATAGATGCATTAAAAAAAGGCACGTGACTGGAGAATAAGTGTGTACCCAGGAACAGAGGTGTGGGCTGCGCAGGGAGGAGCCTCAGAACGTGAGCGGTGTCACATGTGGGTACCCTGTCCTCAAGAGAGGAGCACAGCCGACTGGCTTAGCATTAGCCATTTAAACCTTTCTGCGGCTCTGCAGTTATATCTCAAAAGATTGCTTGGAAATCACCGGAGCCTTTCCCTTCCTTTCTCCTCTGAGAAATGGGGATTATGGGATGGGTGAAGTGATAGTCGGATAAGGTGATAGCAGAGCCACTAGGGCTGCACAAGGGGTTTAGGACATGTCCTTTCCCTGTTTCTGTGAGAGTCCTAGGCATCGGGAGACTTATCTGGGAGGAGAGAGGCTGTAAGTGGTGGCTAACTGTTCTGGAGTCCTTGCCGTTCTGCTGGTAAGCCACATCCAACGGATTCTGGGGTGAGGACTTCTTTCCTCTGTTGTGTCCCTAACTTTTTTCCAGGTTTCAATCTTGTTTCAATTTAGTCCCTGCTGCGACCTGGACAGGAAGTGTCCATCCCCCTCAGAGATGTTCATGGCTGTCAGCTTTGGGGAAGAGACTGGATCCTGAGGGATCTGCCCTCATTCTCTGATGGATTCCCCATTTGATGGCATTATTAATAGACAGACGGTAGAGATCAGGAAGTGGGTCCAAGATGGAGGAAGTAGGTTACCAGCAGAGGCGGGAAGGGCATGGCTTTGGCTTCTAGTGTCTGTCTGTCTGTCTGTCTGTCTCTGCTTCCCAATCCTTCCTTGAGGCAAGCCCACATTGTCTCTCCTCAGTTCAGAGCAATTGGCTCCAGCTGACCTCAGTCTGTGAAACCTCTGAAAACATGGGACAGGATAAACCTTTCTTCGGTCAAGCTGTTTTGTCACAGCAAGGGAAAACTGAGACATGAGGCCTTTCTGTGGTCAGAGGAGGGCGCTATCATCCTCATCTTAAGAGATGTGAGCCGAGGTGGAGAGGGATTACAAAGCGGAGCCCTATGCTATCACACCTGGGAGGCCTCCATTGTGCTCCCAGCCGTCCTGACCCACTGACTGGCTCCTGGCTGCTGGTACCGAAGGCACCTTATCCCTTGACTGTACGGGTCCCCTGCATGGTCTCTGATGACCACTGCATGCTTGTGGATGCACGATCCACATCCAGTACCTTGCTGCCTGCAGTGTGCTCCTTGCCCACGACTCCTGGCTGCAGGATCTCCACATCCCTCTTGTGGAGGAGCACAGGAAGGTTGCCGTTTGCTCCCGGTCTCTCTAGGCTATCCTGCAATATGCTCTGCCATATGGACTTGGAGAGCCTCTGATCTTACGTTGGGATGCTCCACTGAAGAGTGTTGTCAGAGGTGAAAGGGGCTTGACATGTCAGAACCTTCATTTTATAGCTGGGCGACACTCAGGTAGGGAGGTGGGCCAGGGTGACAGACACGTGAGAGATAGCTTAGTAAGTCCACTGTCATCTCTCCAAGCCCTCGATCAGGCCCACAGCTTGCTTTCCCACATATGAGTTTGGCTAGTTGCCTAATGCCAACCGTCTGCTCTCCCACCTGACATGATGATGAGGCCTCTTTACCCTGGGGCTGTCTCCACAGGCTCAGGACTGTGAATCGGATAGACAGGAAGGAAAGCCAGAGTGTGTGGCTCCCAGCCCCCCCGCCCCTCACACCTCCGTGCTCATCCCCTAGCTGTCTAAAGTGTCTCTGTGGCACCCTAGAGGGGGAACGGGAGACTGGAGCTCCTCTTTGCTGGGGCTGATGTGGGGTACTGCAGGACCAGAGATGACCACAAGGTGGCAGACTCTGCACACGCTTCTTGAGTGAATGGCTGCCATAGTTTTGGGGTTTCTAGAGGAACCAGGAGGAAGCTGGGGAAAGCCTGGAATATGGAAAGAGGGGTTTCTTCCCACAGGTGCTACCTTCACAGCAGGTTAAGGGCAGTTTAGAAGCAGTAGTGGACCTGTGGGAATAAGCCACTGGCTGTCAAACGGCCCTCTCACGTGATGGACTCCCAGTTTAGCTTTCTTTAGCTGCCAGGGAATGTTCAGGGTGCCACATTGCTTAGGTCCAGGACCGAATAGTGGAGTGTGAGAGGTGAGCCAGACAACAGGGCGGAGGGATGTGACCACCAGGAAGAGAGCGGCAACCAGGGGCTCCTGTAGAGCTCAGCTGCCTGGTCTATCCTCTCAGGCGACTCAGGCAGGAGGATGGCACCCTGTGAAGTGTGGAGGGAAAGCACTCCCAGTTCCCGAGCTGCCCCCCACTCTGGGATACCACAGTTCAGATCTTCCTGCCTCTGTTTCCCAAGTGCTGGGGTTAAAGGTGTGCGCCACCAAGCCCAGCCCTACTAATTAACTATTAGTTACCATTAGTAAACATTGCACATTTAAGTGTCCTGGGTATATTTTGGGACAAGTTTCTTGTAACGTGTGCACTTTGCAAATATCCTCTGTTTTGTACATCCTTCTTTTTCTTTTTCTTTTCTTTCTTTCTTTTTTTTTTCTTTTTTGGTTTTTCGAGACAGGGTTTCTCTGTATAGCCCTGGCTGTCCTGGAACTCACTTTGTAGACCAGGCTGGCCTCGAACTCAGAAATCTGCCTGCCTCTGCCTCCCGAGTGCTGGGATTAAAGGCGTGCACCACCACGCCGGAGTCCTTTTATTTTTATTTCGTTGGTTCTTTATTTATTTGTGAGTGCGTGTTTGTCTGAGTGTATGCACACGTTTGTTTAAGGATGCCTGTGGAAGTCAGAAGATGGCATTGGATCCTGTGAAACTAGAGTTGCTGGTGTTTGTGAACAACCCAAAGTGGGTGCTGGGATCTGTGCCTGCAGCACAGAGCAGGGTGGCTTTTAACTGTCTAGCCATCTCTCCAGCCTAGTGGCATCTCTTAAGAATTTAATAAAGTTCCATTTACTGTCTTTTTCGTTTCTGAATTTACTGAATTTATTTTTAAAACATCCAGGCATCCCAACAAAACGCAGTTGTTTCTCTGTGGTGAGAGGTGGGCACTGTTTCCTGCAGCACAGTGCCACGGAAGCGTGGGCACTACAGCCTGGCATGATCTGGGAGGCCTGGGCGAATGTCAACCAGAACAATTTTTTTTAGGTAAGATTTTTTTTTAAATTAAAATATTAATTTTTCATTATGTATGTGTGTGTGTGTGCCCACAGAAGCCAGACCTGTGGGGTTTGCCTTTTCCTCTGGAGCTGGAGCTACCAGTGGGGTTGTGAAAGACCTGGGCTGGCTGCTTGGAACCAGACTCAGGACCTCTGCAAAGGCAGCGAGTGCTCTTAGCGGCTGAGCCATCTCTCCAGCCCCAAGAGTCTGGATTTGTAAAGACAGTTTCCGGAGACTTGCAAACGCAGCACAGACAGTCCCCAGGATGCCCTGCCCATTTCTGCAGCTGCTGCCCTCACCCAGCCAGCCCTGAACTCAAGGCCGCACACCTGAATGTGGCAGCTCTGAAGTTTTCCTTCTTTTGGCTGCAGCATAGTACCCAGGGCTCCACATTATCTGGAGCTGTCAAGTCGTCTTTGCCTCAGCTTGGCTTCAGGATGCTCAGACTTCCTGCCACTTTTGAGCTGTACCGGACAGGTATTTTGTAGAATGTCCCTTGCTGAGATTTGTGTGACATTTCCCTCAGGCTTCTACAGGCACTGTCTGACACCTTTTAAAAAAGTGTGTGTGTGCGTGTGCATGTGTGCCACAGCATTTGTGTGAAGGGCAGAGGACAACCTGCGGGAGGTGACTGTCTCCTTCCACCATGTGGGGCATTGGGATTAAATTGAGGTTGTCACAAAGATTCGTGGCAGTGCCTTTACCCCCTGAGCCATGCTGCCTGCCCCTGGCATCTTATTTATTCTTTTAATTTTTACAACTATCTAGTTATTTGCTTTCATTTTGTGTATGTGTGCTTTGTCCAAATGTGTATAAGTGCATGTACACATGAGTGCTGCCCTTGGAGATCAGAAGAGGGCATCAGATTCCCTGGGCTGGAGTATTAGATGGTTGTGAGCTGCCATGTGCTTGCTGGGAATTGAACCCGGGTCCTCTCCTAGTGCAGCAGCTACTCTTAATCTCTAGGACATGTCTCCTGCTCTCTTGTGTCTTTTTAAAAAGCTTCACTTCAGACTTCGAACAGGGGCGCTTGGTGTTCCTCAAGCTGGCCCCTTGATGGCAGAGATGGGTGCCCCACTCACATTGTCCCAACCTCTGACCTGGAAGGGCTGAGTCCGGGTTGGATGGCTGGGGGTGGGGATGGGGTGGGTGTAGATATGAGAGATTCTGCCATCTGTATTGGATGATTAGTAAGAGACCAGACCATGGTGTGCAGAGACACCAAGTCCCCACTTGATCTCTCTACCATTTAGAGAACCAGAAGGCATCAGATCCATGGGAGCTGGTGCTATAGGCATTTGCAACGTAGGCAACCCTGTGGGAGGCTGTCCGCAACTTGCCCATTTATCTCCTAATTTTCCTTAGGACAAGGGATATTAATACCCTTGTCACAACTGCCTGAGTCCTGATGGACTGAGTACTCTCTCTGCTACCTCTTCCCAAACATCCCTCCCACGCCACGCCCCTCCCCCGCCACGCCCCTCCAAGACCACGCCCCTCCAAGACCACGCCCCTCCCGAGCTGTACCTGGTCCTGCTTAGCCAACCCCTTCCTACTCAGGTGGCTAGGACCAGAACTCACACTATTGCACAACTTTTCTCCTGTTACAGGGATGGTAGGTGTACTGACTTGATTGTGAGAGGATCTGAAGGGATAATATTCAAAAGAGCTTAAAGACCACCAGCTGGAGGCGCTATAACCAGTCAAACAGCAAGGGCAATACAGTCTCAAGGAGGCGGCAGGGAGCCTTTCCTGGGCGACCTGACACAGGCCAATGACTGTGTCCTGACCTTTTCTTGGAGAGAAGCTGTGCCTGGTCCTGCTGGGGAAACGGCTTCACAGCATCCTGGAGGTTCGTGGCCGGGGAGTTTACCTGTTGGCCCAAGAAGGGATTTTGTCAGTTTAAGTCCAACGCCACGGTATGATGTTCTCGTTGTAATCCTTGTCCTCAGCCTCCCCGCCCTCCGGCATTGGGTCTGAAACTGGAGGCTTCCGGCTGGCTAGGCAAGTGCTCTACCACTGAGCTGAATCCTCATCCCTTAATGTCACTCTTTAAAACACATTTTCGCAGGGCGTGGTGGCGCAAGCCTTTAATCCCAGCACTCGGGAGGCAGCGGCAGGTGGATTTCTGAGTTCGAGGCCAGCCTGGTCTACAAAGTGAGTTCCAGGACAGCCAGGGCTACACAGAGAAGCCCTGTCTCGAAAAAACACAACACAAAACAAAAAAACCCCACATTTTCTTTTTAAAATTCTTGTTTATGTGTATTTGGGGGCCAGAAGTGGATGGTGGATCACCCTGGAGCTGGAATCACATGCAACCGGGAGTCACCCAGTTTGGGTGCTGGGAACCTAACTCTGGTCCTTTGGAAGAGCAGGAAGTGCTCTTAACCACCAAGCCATCTCTCCAGTCCTTTGATGTCATTCTTAAGAGGGAAAGGCCCATTATGGAAGTAAGTATATACAATGCATATGACCAAAAAAATCTAGACATAACTATGAGCAAAGTTTTGTTTTATCAAAATACAGACTGTGAATGGGGACATTGTTAATAAAGTCTGGATTATTCTCTGTGCCCTCTAGTTTTCCTAATGGAGCAAATATTATTTACTTTTTTTCAGGTAAAAAAGATGTGAGTACAGTATCCTCTGGTCACTCCCAGGAGATCCTTCCTAGTGTGTGCGTCTCTTGTCCTATGATCCTCTTATGGTGTAATGGTGCAGGTCCCAGAGCGCTCACCTTTGCCGTGATGGCTCCAGAATGTTTGCACATCTGCAATGCTCCAGAAGACCAAGGCTGCTGTAGCAATAACCCTGAGTCTCCCATAATACCCTGCAACCCTCCCAGAATACCCTGCAAGTCCCCCTGAATGTCCTGTCAGATTCGCTGAACACCCTCTGGGCCTCTGGGAACCCATGAACACTGTGAGCCTGCGAGGAGCTGCTGCCAGGTGCTCCCGTTGGCTTCCTGCCTCTTGGGCAAGCCATCACAGAACACCTGTCACCTCCCTTCTGCCTTAGTCCACCAAGGAGACTTTTATAGGACGGACTAAGAAACTACCCACAGCTGTGTGGCATCAGCTTCCCCTGTGGCAGGGTATCAGTCATCTCTGTTGTCACCATCCGGACTCTTAGGTCAACTTTGGGTGACAGGAGGCACATGGCTCTGACCGTCTTGGCTGCTTTGGCTTTCATTTCCATATAACTAACAAGCCATTTGAATGCTTCTCCGGATGTCACATGAGGCTCATCTACTGTCCAGTGCTGAGGCTCCTTGGGCACCGGCTGACAGCTTCCCTTCCAGATGAACCCACTAGGAATGGTCTTAGATCCAGAGTCCCAACAGCAGCCAGGGTCACCGTGGACATACATTACATCTTCATTATCCCTAGCTTCTACCTGAAATTAATAAATGACATCAGCCGGGCAGTGGTGACTCATGCCTTTAATCCCAGCGCTTGGGAGGCAGAGGCAGGCAGATTTCTGAGTTCGAGGCCAGCCTGGTCTACAGAGTGAGTTCCAGGACAGCCAGGGCTACATAGAGAAAGACTGTCTTGGAAAAAAAAGAAGAAAAGAAAAAGAAAAAGAAAAAGAAAGAAAGAAATGACATCAACTACCCAGTGACATCAACAGTCCCTGTGAATTTGCTACCAATCACAGCACATATTATCCTATCATCATGGCTGGTGCAGAAACATTGAAATGCTGTCTTCACTGTGACTCTGAAATCATGGTAAATGCCACTAATACTTCATTGATAACCACACACCTGAATCTTATTCATTAATATTCCTACAAAAGGATATACATATTTTCTTACATAGCTTTATTTTAAAATTATTTTGATAGCTGTATTTCTATTTAATTTTCTACATTTTCCCATGCATTTAATGAACTGATTTTTTAATTGAGGTGTCACTGGTAATGTATGAAATTACTATTTATTTGGTTTTTAATTCATATGTCAATAGAATGTATATGTGTTAGAGTACACCTTATGGGAGTTGGTTTTCTCTTCGAAATACGTAGGTTATAGGCATCAAACATCTTTCTCCACATCACCCCCTTCTACTTGCATGTCATATACGAGCACCTCAGATATATCTAAATCTAGGCTGCACACAGGAGAGACACGTGTGGTATTTATCTTCCCAAGTCTAGCTTATTGAGCTTAATGTAATTATCTCCACTGTCTCCATCTTCCTACAAAGGTAATGGCTTCATTCTTCTTCGTGGCTGACTAGAACTCCGCTGTGTATATCCACGCCACGCTTACCTTCTCATCTGATGATGGATAGCTACACTGGCTACTGTGATAATACAGAATGAGAACAGATGTGCACACATTTCTGTGCTGTGCTTAGATTCCTCCAGATACCTAGCCAGGGCTGGCATAGATGGGTAATATTGTTATTCTAGTTTCTGTTTAGGAACCATAATACTGATTTCCATAATGAATAAAAATTCTTTTTGAGATGAAGTCTTGTTTTTGTGTGGCCCAGGCTGGCCTTGAAGTCATAATCATCTTGCCCCTGCCTCGTAAGTGTTATGTCTTTAGATGTGTGACACCATGGCCAGAATAACGCACTGTCAGTGCTTGGCTGGGTGTCCTTGGGCGTGAGCCCTTTCGGGCTCGAAGTTTCATTGTCTTTAAAGTGAAGAGAGAGACTGGGGGAGGTCTCTCCAAGGGTGACCCGTGACCTCCTCAATTCCATCCTACCATACCCAAGGGGGGCAAACAGAAAGCTGGGCTTTTTACTGCTGTTTCTTAGCAGGTTATTTTAGCCTTCACAACATCAGAGAGACTTTCTAGAGATTTGTCTGGGAAATATGCAAAAACCGTCTACAGATATGTCTACTGTGAAGAACCAGAAACTATCTAAATATTCAAGAGCAGATCGACTGAATTGTCTTGAGTATATTTACAGGATGCAACAGTGACAGTTGGAAATGGCGTTACAGAATTGTGATATGAAAAAAAGCAGTTATTCTAAAAAGTTAAAAAAAAAAAAAACACAAGGCCAACCACAGTACTTAAGACCAACAAGATGTTGCTCTACGGTAGGATGCTTGCCCAGTATGCTTGAGATTCTGGGCTTGAGTCCTGGTACTACAAGCCACAAACCAACCAACACCTCTTCCTTCACAACACACATACACACTTCATCAAAATGATAAAAACCCCATAGTGGTACATATGCAGAAAAAGCACGCAGAGATATCATACGGAGACTTGGTTCTCTTAAAGTGGCAGGATAAACGTAATTTCTACTTTCTTCTTCATGTTTTCTAGCATTTCTAGAACTAGTGTGTGTGTGTGTGTGTGTGTGTGTGTGTGTGTGTGTGTGTGTGTGTGTGTGTGTTTGTGTGTGTGCAATGAAAGAAAGAACAACCAGGTCTGGTGGCACCTGCCATTAATCCAAGGACTCAAAAGGCAGAGGCAGGCGCATCTCTGAGTTCAAGGCCAGCCCGGTCTACATGGAGAGACCCTGCCTCAAAGAAAGAAGGAAAGAAAATAAGAAATGAAGGTAGGAAGGGAAGCAGGAGGGAGGGAAGGAGAAGGGAGGGGGAGAGAGGGGGGAATGTCAAATGAAGTCTCCAAATTATCTTAGATGAAGCAACAGAGACACAATCATTTACTTTTTGAGTCATCTCTCATTGCTCAGGCTATCTGAGGCCCTGGAGCAGAGACACTGATCTTCTTGTGTTCCTATCACTCAGGGGAGCACTTGCTCTGTGAGCCATGACCAGTGCCCACAGACTTGAGGTTTGAAAGCCTCATCCCACCCCACTGTCTCGCAAGGGACCCGAGCTTGTACGGGACACTGTCCCGATGTGCCCCGCAGCATACCTGCAGGCTGGTGGCCTCCTCTGCCCACCAGGCCTCGAACTCTTTCTGCAGCTTGACCTTGGCTTTGTCCATGAGCAGCTGCAGGTGCTCTATCTCCACCTTCAGGGCCTTCAGGTGCATAAAGGCCGTTTTGTACCTGCAGTGGCATGCATTAGAGGAGCTGCAGTGAGATGATGCCTGTACAGCGTGGGTGGGGGAGGCTGCAAGGGGGGAGGGTCTGTGCCCCAGAGGCCTGGCAGAGATGCCCTGGTGAGAGATCAGAGTGGACCACTTTTTGGCTCACTAGGCACAGGGGACCTTCTCCAAGAATAAGAAGTCCTTTTCACTGAACGTGGACTAAGGAGAAGCGTGACGCTTGGTCTTCAGTGTCAGCACGGCTAGATCCCGAGTCACCTAGGAGACGTACCTCTGTAAGGGCTTGGGAGGCTGTTTCCAGAGACCTTTAATGGAGCATGGCTGATGTACCCTGAAGTGGGCAGCACCAGCCCAGGGACTCGAACTCTGGGCAGAGTAAAAGATTAGACAGGCCGAGCATCCATCTTTTGCTCTCTGACTGCAGAGTGTGTGACCTCGTGTTCCTGCCCAGGCCTTCTACGCCCTGATGGAGGGTACCCTTAGACCACGGGAAGAAAGAAACGTTTTTCTCAAGCTGTATTTGCAGTTGCTTTTCACAGCCACGAGGGAAGGAGCTGATGCTGCGAGGGGCAGATGGACAGCCGGGGGAAAACAACAATGGCGCTGGCAGATGGCACAGGGGTGTGGGCAACACTCATGCCTTTGCCGTGAAGCCGTGAGGGAGTGGGGCGCTGTGTGGTGAGTGCGTGTGCATGTGCGTGTGCATGTGTGCGTGTGTGTGCGTGTGTGTGTGCATGTGTGCCTGTGTGCCTGTGTGCCTGTGTGTGTGTTGGGGGGGGGGTTTGCAGTGATGTCACCAGTAACGTGAGGCAGGAAACTGACTTGTTTAGGACCTCCAGCCTTGACATAGAGGATAAATGAATGAATGAGCTCTGCTGCCTGACCCAAGCCTGTGTCTCCTCACCCTGTAAGTAAAATCACTTCGGACCTCTTGATAGCTGGGTGAAGATCTGAGGTTTGCGAGAGCCAGGTTAAGCTTTGATAAAGCCGTGGAGTGAAGCCCACCATGGGCTTCCTGGTTCCTTCAGAGCACTGGTTCTTAATCTTTCTAAGGCTGGGACCCTGTAGTACAGTTCCTCAGGTTGTGGTGACCCCCAAGCATACAATTAGCTACTTCATAACCGAGGCCAGTGTATCAAACCCTTCACCCACTGAGCCACCCCACCAGCTCCAACCTTTCTGGTGGATAAAAATTTGCTTTCTGTTCAGAGACTTGCTGTGGCTGGCAGCTAGATGCTGCGCGGGAGAACATGTTTCATTGCTACTCTTATGAATCATAAATATCCACTATAAAAGGTAAATATCTGATATGCAGGATATCGGATATGCAGGATATCTGACAGGTGGCCCTTGTGGGCGTCGCACTGCCAGGTTGAGAGGCACTGCTGTAGAGGGCACTCGCTGGCAGGACAGGACTCTTCCTCATTCAGTACCCCCCTTCCAGGAGTAGGCCTTGCTTAAGGCTACTCCTGCCCTCTCCTGCGGTTTAAGGCTCCAGGCTGGACACCTTTCCTAAGGAGAAGCTGCAGTCCTGGAGGCCCAAGGAGGCTGTGGTCAGACGCAGGCGGTAACAACCAAGCAAGCAAGCAGCTGCTGGCTCACCTGCCCTTCTCCTCCTCCAGCTGTGCTCGCAGTTTCTCCTCCTGGGGGTCAGGCGTGGAGGCTGGGACAGTGTTCTCTGAGATTCCTGGAGGGGTAAGATGCCAGGAGGTTACGGCAACAAAGAAAGGTAGAAGGAAAAAATGGGGAGGGGCCAATAGCAGAGGTCAAGGGCATCCAAAGACAAAAGGGGTCCGGGGAGTTCTTTTGGGGACCTCTGGGTGGCAGCCTTGGCTTGGCTTCAGAGCCGCCCTCCCTCCAGCCCTGGTGTCTGTCACTGGAGGCAGACCTAATGGCACTTCAGTGCGACTGACTGGCGCCTGTGACCTGGCCTGGATGCTGTGCCCTCTGTGAGGGTGCCTGGCTGTAGGCTGGGTGGGGGTGGGGGGCAGGGGGAGCTCCCTTCTAGCTCGTCTGCTAATTCTCCACCCTTCCAGGGCGTCTGCAATTGTTCAATGCTTCTTAGTCACAGCAGAGGATCTTACAGACCCAGCAGAGTGAAGGCCTCCCCCCTACCTGAGCTGCTGCTCTCCACTCTCACCTCTGCCTCCAGTTCATGCCCCCATGAGCCAATGCCCCATATCCCCTCCTGCTCCTCACCCCTCCCCCACCACCCCAGCCCCCAGTACATACCATTGCTCGTGCACCCTCCCTCCAGAATGAAGGCCTCCCAGCCACCTTCCCCATCCCTGCCACCCGCCCTACCCCTGCCCCCAGCCCATGTGCTTTCTGAACAAAAACAGACTTCACTCTGATGACAACTGTTTGAGGAAGGCATCACTCCTGCATTCCTGATGAGGCTTAAGGAGGTTAATTTGCCAAGCCCTGTGGCTAACTTCCAGATCCTGAGTGCAAATCCCCACTTGTTTGATAGCCAGGGTCCTGAATTCAAAACTCCTAGTAGAACATTTTTTGGTTTTCATTCCTTATCATGTGTGGGGGAAGTGCCTATGTGTCACGGCATGCATTAGAGGTGGTGGTGGTGGGGAAAACTTTCCGGGATCTAGTCGCTCCTTCCACTTTCTCCTGGGTTCCAGGGGTCAAATGCTTTGCCCCACCAACCCCAGAGTTTCTGAGAGATGAACATTGGTTTTCTGTTCACAGGTTTGCTGTGGCCACAGCTCAATGCCGTAGAGAAGAACATGCTTCATGGGTCACAGCTATTTCCACCAACTTTGAGCAGAGACTGTCCCCATTAATGTCCCCTTTCATTGTCACATGGATTCTTTGGAGCAGCACAGAATGTCTTTTCTATTCTGAGGGCCCATCAAATATTCACCACCACCATACTGAGTGAGTCTGGAGTCTCGTTTGAAGGCTGACTTGCCTGGTTCCTTGTGTGTGTGGTTCAGCGAACTTGTTATTGTCTAATTATCTCATTTAAAAGGTAGAGACCTGGTATCATTTCACATCTGGGGTGAGATGTGTGGGATACAAAAGGGTTCTTTCCAGCTTTTAAATATGGAATTCCAGGCCAGGGAAATAGCTCCGTGGGTAACATACTTGTCATGAAAATCTGAGGACCTGTGTTTGAATCCCCTGGACCCAAGGAACGCTGGGTGCAGCCATGTGCATCTGTAGCCCCAGTGCCCAGGCGGGAGCGAAGGTCGGGAGAGCACCTGGAGACGCACTGTCCGGCTAGCTTGGCATCCAGAGTGGCGAACAAAAAGAGGGTCCTTGTCTCAAACGTGATGGAAGGCAAGGACATCCAAGATTGTCTTCCAATGTCCACCACCCATGTGTGTCCACCTCATGACATGCACCTGCCCACATTCACACCCACAAAAATCACACAGTGTGTAAGGATGTGTGTTCCGTTGGGCAGAGTGGCACGACCTTGTAATCCCATCCCTTGGAGGCTGAGGCAGAAGGGGTAAAAGTCTGAGGACATCTTGGGCTATGGATTGAGATTCAGTCCAGCCAGGGATATAGAAGGAGACCCTGGTTCAAACAAAAGTACTCTTCAGAAACCCCAGATAATCCCCAGTCTGTATACTGTAGCAAGCGAGTTACTAATGCTGATCGTTTATTGAATGCCCTCTCTCAAATGTTTTTTGCCCAATTCATTAGGCACATATGAGGTTCTCTATGCACCAAGAAGACCTCAGAATAACCATGCAGGGACTGTACTACCACCTAACTCATCATAGACTTACTGTCCAGAAGTAACACAGGTCACAAGGCTGGGCAAAGCTGAGGTGTTAATTTTTTTTTCTGGTTCCAAAGAGGCAAATGTTTATACCAGCTCACCGTCCTGGCGCGTACGGCCCTCTGTTAAGTCTGTGGTTGGTTGAAAGCCTTTCATGCTTTTTACAAGTGGCTGTCCCATGGTGTATCCTGTTTCAGCAGGCTGGCCCTTGATCCCAGCTGCAGAAGGTCTGGCATATTGGGAGTCTGGCCTATAGAGACTCCTCCATCTGCCAAGCTATTCCTCTCTTCTCTCCCTCCTTACTGCTTCACTGACGCACGGACACATCTGCTAAGTGGTCACTAGCCTGCCTTTTATCTCTGTGGAACCAATCTCTCTCTCCTCCTTCCGCTGGGTGAGCAGGTCTGTCATCTCAGCTGAAGAGGAAGCTGGCGTCCTGTGGGAACATTTTAAGTTCCAGTCTTCATTACCCACAATCCTCCATGACTCCCCCCCCCCAAGTCACAGGCATAGGGAGCCTCAGAGGTGGGACATGCAGCCCTTGTTTTCTGCTTCTTTCCCCAGAGCTTTGTTTAGAGGCTGAGTACAGGACACACTGGATTCCATGTTTACTTGATGACCCTCTCTCTGAAAAACGGCAGATGTGAACCACAGAAAGAGGCATTTAACATCAAATGATAGCCGGCCTTCAAATGCTCAGGACACTGTGTTCCCTAGAGCTCCAGAGAACCCCACCCCCACCCCATCTGCCTCGCAATCTTCAGACACGAAACTCTGCCTCATCTTCCCTGTTTCAACACTGTTGACCCTGCACCAAGGGCACACAAGTGACAGTGACAGCCTGGGTGACAACTGGGGTACAGACCAGCAGAGAGGCTGCAGGAGTTGGGTGGAGGAAGAGCTCTGGTTCCCTTTGGGAGGCGGCATCAAGGACAGTGAGGGTGAGAAGGGGAAGCTGAAGGGGACTGAGTCCCAACATGCATTCATGGCCTTTCGGCAGAGGGGAGGCTCCTGCCTGATCCCATGGAGTGTGCTGGTTTCTGTGGGCATGCTGCAGGAGTTGGGGATGCCCAGGAGCCACAGGCAGAGGGATCATTCTCAATGTGTCTGACATGAGAATAGAAGGCCATGGCGTGTGTAGTTGTGGTCCAGGTCAATGTGTGTACCTGATTCATCCCCACCATCACAGTAGGCTCTGCCGTTTGCTGTGTGAGCTAAGGATCAACAGGGCTAGAAGTGTGCAATACCGTGTGTGTGTACACATGTGAGCGCCTGTATGCACGCTTGTGTGTAGAGATCAGAGGACAACTATGTAGAATCTGCTCTCTTGGGTTGTCAGACTTGCCCAGAAAGTGCTGTTACCTTTGGTGCCCTCCCTATCCCCTAAAGAGATGTGTATTTAGTTGTGACTGTTGGCCTGTCCTATTCCAGAAGGATTAATTCTAGCGACAAAGATGAACTTCAATCAACAACAACAACAACAAAGTTAAATCTATAATATAATACAATAGATCGAAATGCAAAGCTGGAGAGAAGGCTGATGGGTGCCCTTTTGGAGGAGGGAACAATAGGACAGAGACTTGCAGAGATTAGGAGACATAGAAACATGTGGAGGTCTCAGGCATGAGCCTGCTTGTTGCCTGTTGGGAACAATGAGAAGGCCTGAGCACCTGCAGGAGCTGGCAAAGGACAGTAGGTGCGGAGGCCACGAGGAAACCGAGGCAGAGTGGATTTGGCCCCTTTAGGCCATGGTAAGGACTCTGGCATTGAGATTGTGAGAAGCTGAGGGGTAACAGTGGTGGGATGGGGGTAGGGAAGTCCCTTGATCTAGTCTTTTGTAGCTGATCTGAGACTGCAATGAAGAGCCCCTTTGATGGTGTGTGTGTGTGTGTGTGTGTGTGTGTGCGCGTGCGCGCGCCAGGATTCTCTAAGCTTGTTGAAAGGTTCTGGGAAAGAGGACTGGGGCAAGGGACCTCCAGCAGCTGGGATGAAGGCACAGTGTCCCTGAGTCACAAGCTACCCTCAATGTCCCAGATGGTCCCGAGGCCAAAGGTGATGTTTGTTTTGTAGACTGCATTGGGACGCACCAGGAGCCAGGAGCCAGCCCCTGTGAAGAGAAGTCTGGGCTGGGCAGTCAAAAGGAGGCAAGTGAAAACAGACTGAGGGAGGACAGAGCAGGGAGAGAAAGGGAGCTTGGGCTTGCAGGCCTTTGTTCCCACTGGGACCCTGGCCATGGGCAGAACTGACTGTCACCTCACAGGAGGCACAGGGGAGGGCATCCTTTCAATGGGAGGATTCTTTCTCAAAGGATAGTACAGGAGAGGATATCCCTGAGTGACCTTTTGGAGGTCACTATGATGAACAGTCAGCTTCAAAGCAACACAGAAAAGCAAGTAGAAAGGGTTTAGTTTTACCCTGGCGGATGTCTATCTGGATGTCACACCAGGAGGACGCCTCAAGCAGCTGGATAGCATACTTCAAATCAGGAAGCCAGAGGGTAGGGCACTCAGTCCCCTCATTGCTGCCAAGGCCAGCCAGGGGGCCCTTCTGCCTGAGTTTGTTCTACTGGGGAGGTCTCTAGCCCCTGCTTCTCCTCTTCCGAGATCCTCCACTCCGCGCTCTACACAGTTATCTGGTGCCTGAACTGTACGAAATCTCATTTCTCTGCTTCAGTGGCTCTTGACTGAGGAGCTCTTCGAAATCACTTATGGAGCTTGTCAAAGCACAGCGGCAGCTGGGCCCCGGTCCAGACCTGCTGAGTTCAGATTTGTTAGCATGTCCTCTGGAGATCCCGATGCCACCCCTTGTTAAGGA
The DNA here is from genome assembly GCF_000001635.26 of Mus musculus. NCBI lineage: Eukaryota > Metazoa > Chordata > Mammalia > Rodentia > Muridae > Mus > Mus musculus. The sequence continues at coordinate 49,885,128 of NC_000083.6, read as the reverse complement.
ACCAGCTAAGGCTCTGGACCCTTCGCTGTAAATGTCTGTGCAAGAGAGTTCCGGAGACGACAGGACCTGCACAGGAGATGGCTTGTGGGACAGAGTGTGTCCTCACAGCTCCGGCTTGCCCTGCAGATGTTTGAGGGCCACTGTGATGAAGAAGGAGCTCAGGGGTTTGCAGAAAGGACCACGCTCTGTGAAGCCGGAGCTGCCTGCAGTTGGCCCTCTTTAGGTGCTTGGCCCAATGTATGTAATAATATACACCACGTGACTGTCACCAGACCTCCCAGGTGTCATCTCACGAAATATTCACACCTCCTGTTCACACACACAGGGGACTTGGCCTTATCAAAGCCGGGGTCTCTCCCTCTGCAGGTGATTCCGTGACTAAAGGATACACAGGCTGCTCACTGAAGTCCGTATTAACTTACCCTAAGTGAGGCAAGGAGATGCTGTTTCCCTGAAATGACTTTCAGATCTGCAGCAGGGCCAAAACAAAGCCTCAGCACCCAGGCGCTGGCTTGTAAGGACTGCCATTCACTAACCCAAGCGCAACAACCTGTGCCGAGCTCCCGCTGGCCACGCGCAACTTAACCACTGGCTATGAGCAGGAGTCTACCGAAATCCAGGTCATCTCATGGGACTCCCGGGAGCAATCTGTCCCACCATCTTGACCACACTAGAGGTATGCAGGCAAGCAACGACAACAATTCCAACAACACTGTGAAACTGAGAGGGGTCTCTGGGCTTCTGTAGAGTATAGACTGTGGGGCCTAACATAGCCGTCACTTGGCCTGGGCCCAGCATGGCAGGAAGCAGTAGGCTCAGTTGTTCTCCCATACCAGACAGGGTATCAGAGCAGTCAGGCATTTCCTTAGCTAACCAGTGAATTCTTTCAACCCCCCACTCTGGGTTTCTGTGAGCTAAACTGCCTCCTAGAGACGTAGATCACTCAGCTTCGTCTTGTTTGAGGAGTCAAAGCGTCTCCTCTTATGGAGACTAATGGTGTCCAATGGTCAGAAAGTCTCTGGCTTCCCAATTAGACCAGATCCTGTGTGATGGCTCACATTTATTGTCAATTGAAATCATCACACTGACGGGTCCTCAGCGCCATCATCTATCTCGGTTTCGGCTCTGTGGAGTACCTTAGCAGCACATGGCATGCCTGGACTTCCGCTGCCATGAGAGCACCTGGGACACACTCATCCCTGCCCCACATTCCCTGCACACACTGTCTGTCATCCCCTCAGGGAGAACAGATGATCCTCGAGAGGAGAAAGGTGACACTTTAATACAACCACAAATGTCTAAGTCATGGAAAAGCACAGGCAAGACAGCCCCCCTTCTACCCTAGGCTGCTGTTGCCCCAAATCACATGCTTTGGGTGGCATTCTTCCCAGGCGGTTTCATGTTCCCAGAGGAGGAGCTGGGTCACAGAGACGAACAGTGTGCACAAGGTCAATCAGCAACATGGCAAAGATCCTTGGAATACTCCACACTCGAGAAAGGCGGGCCTCATACTTCCTTGAGCTTAGCTCTGTGGTCACGGCTTCTCTCTCTGGGAGCTCTCTCTCCCACTCACATCTGCTCACAGACCATTCTGACTCATATCTTTCCATGTTCTCTAATCTACCCATGATCCTCTCACCACACTCCTTCTCATCTTCAAGATCCTGCTTTAGAAGCAACGTGTCTCTTGTAACCCTCCGTTTAGGCACAAGAGAGATGGCTCTGTGGCTTGGAGCATATTGCTCTCCCTGAGGACCTGAGTTCAGTCCTGGGCTCACAATGGACTGCAATGCCAGACGCCCTCTGCTGGCCTCCTTGGACATTACACTCATGTACACATAGCCTCTCTCACACACATACATGCATATAATTCAAAACAATAAAAATAAATCCTAAAATCTTCTCTCCTGCCCTCTCAGCTTCAAGGCTCCATTGTGGCCACATGGCTGTCATAATGGCTTCCCAGAAGGGAATAAGTATGAGACCCACATGCAGGTCTTTGGGAAGCGAGGTTTCCCTATGCCAGAGAGAGGGACTTAGACTTTCTCTCTATGGAGATCTGAATGACACTGGTAAGTAGTGTGGGCCAATCCCCTGACAGGCTGTCAGAGAGCTTACTTTGATTTCTTTGGGGATCATTTATCACACACAGGAGCCACAAATGGGCTCCAAGGTGGCACAGCATTGAGGGTGAGGGCTGGCTGAGCCCTCTTGACTCTCATGTAACCTCAGACAAGGAGTGGAGCAGATGCCCTGGGAGACACTCTAAAAATAATTTTAAAAAGAAAGGAAGGAAGGAAGGAAGAGAGAGAGAGAGAAAGAAAAAAGAAAGAAAGAAAAAAGAAAGAAAGAAGGAAGGAAGGAATGAAGAAGGAAGGAAGGAAGAAGGAAGGAAGGAAGGAAAGAAAGAAAGAAAGAAAGAAAGAAAGAAAGAAAGAAAGAAAGAAAGAAAGAAAGAAAGAAAGAAAGAAAGAAAGAAACTATCCATTTTCCCCAGTCCACATCTTTCTCTTAAATGGGGGCTGGGGGGAGGGATGTATGTCTGGAGATGTGTTCCCTTCCATCATAGCCAGCAAGTAGGGCTTGGAAGAGGCCAACAGGAAGCTTGGTGGGCACCCCACAGTCCATGTGTGCCGAGTGAGGAGTGAACACTGGCCTCCTGGGTGATTTCGAGCCATGAGTGTACTGTTTCTGAATCAAGAAAAGATATACAGAGTGGGCTCTAATGAGCCGGTGTGAGCTGGTTTCAGCACACCCCTAGATCCTCTAGCACACTCCAGGAGACCAAGAACATTTTTAATAAGGCCCCCTGGATGGAACAGGACCCCAGGAAAAGTGAACCATGGGTAAGGCACAGCTTCCTGGGTTTGCGACAGGCCTGTTGCTCCTCACGGCATTGCTTCTCATGCTCACGTCTGTTTGTCCCCCCACCCCCACCCCCACCCCCTTCACCCTGGGGTTCTGGCTTCCGTGGGCTTCTTTAGCCTGGTATCCTGCCTGAAATCAGTCAGTGGAGATCATTAGCGGGCACCCGAGGGGAGGGAGAAGACAGAAAGCAAGACAGCTGAGGAGCTGTCTCTGCAGGGACTCGACTTGACTGTCACATTCAAGCTTCAGTTGTGTCCCATGGCCAAGGTTTCGATGCATCCCTCCCAGTCTCCATATGCCAGTTACTGCTCACATATGCCATGGTCCTACGGCTCTACGAGTGACAATACTTTCTGCTTTGATTGTACCCCTGGGGTGCTAGGTTGGCCCTTTTGGCTTTTCTACACTTGCCTACACCTTTATGAATAATAAAGCCTTTCTTCAATTTACTTCACAATACCTAATATGACTACTACCATATATCCTTCTTGTCAAGACCCCTGGTCACATGAGGTGCATAGCTGTCCAAATAAAAAGCATACTCTCCAGTGAAGGACTTAAGGTGGAAGACCTCCAGAGACCCCAAATGAGGAAGAGTCCAGTCACATACATGTCACAACAGTATCAGATAGGGGACAACTGTGTCCTTACTGACAGCCTCTTCTTGTGGCAATGGAGCCTTAATGGGTGGAGCAAGGAAGGAATTAGAGTGAGAGCAGCTGACCACAGACACATGACCTTAGCTGGGGTTAAGACAGAGAAGTAAGAACTAAGAACTGCAGTAAAACATGACTTTTTTTTTTTAAGATAGGGTATCTCTGTGTAACTCTGACTGTCCTGGAACTCACTCTGTAGATAAGGCTGGCTTTAAACTTACAGAGGTCCGCCTATCTCTCCTACCATGTGCTGGAATTAAAGGCATGCACAACGAACCATTTAGTTGGTTGTTTTTGTGATGAACAATGAATGACCAGTTGAATTGTGTGGTCACTCAGTTTCTGTTTGACATGGAGAAGCCAAACATCCTGTAAGCATTTCAGAGAGAGAGAGAAAGACACACACACACACACACACACACACACACACACACACAGAGTGAGAGAGAGAGACAGAGAGAGATCACGCACCAAGATAGTGATATTCACGTACATGGCCCTCCGCACTGTTCAACATGCTGGGTGTGCTCTCCACACTGTTGAGCCCACATAACTGCCCACATGCTTGGAGGCAGGAATGAGAACTGGCACATTTATGTTTTTCCCTTTAAGTCAGTGATCCTGACACAGTCACAGTGAGGCTACTTAGGATGAATTTGAGTAGGCATGGGATTCTCACTTTATTATCAAGGCAGCCATCATGATGATTAGGAAAAAAACAGTAATTTTCGTTTGAATTCTAAGCCCATGGAGTCTAATCTTTCATTGAGCTTGGGGGATTATCAGAAACAATTTCAACAAAGCTCAATTTATATTTATATGGTATAAATAACCCTCTGTGCCACCTCTTTATTTTGAAAACAAAACAAAACAAAAGCTCCAAATCATTTAATATAGTTGTTTCCATTCTTGTTTCTTAGTAAGCCATTACGGAGTTGGTGGGAGGCTCTGCGGCATCCACCATCCACTCTCCTCCACATCTCTCTGCAGATGTTGTGATTCTCACGCTTGCCATCAGCTTCTCTCCACGGTTCAGTTTCCCACTGTGCATGTTTCATGCCCCTATGCATCCCAGGCAGCACTGCATCATTGCGGGCAGCTCAGATTGGGTGGGAAACAGAAGAGAATGCAGAGCTGGGTGGGTAGGGAGGCAGGGCCGATCTCGGAGGAGTTGAAGACGAGGGTGCTACAGTCACACCTCATGAGGAATTTTCAAAGGTCTTATTAAACAACAACAACCAACCAACCAACCAACCAAAACCCAAAACAAAGCAAGTCTGAGCAGGGCTGAGGGGATTGCTTAAGTGGGTAAAGCATGTGTTATGGCCTGCTTGCAAGTGTGAAGACCTGAGTTCAAGTCCCCAGAACCACAAAAAAGCAAAAGCAAAAACAAAAACAAAAACAACCAGATGTGGTAGCACACATCTTCAAAAGCAACGTTCCTGTCGTGAGATAGGAAGCAGAGATGAGAATCCCCCACAGCTTGGGGCTGAGCTAGCCCGGTGAGTGCAGAAGCAAACAAGAGACCTCCTCTCAAACAAGGTGTATGTGAGGACCACCACCTGACGTTGTCTTCTGTCCTCTGCACATGCACTGCGGAGTGTACGGTAACATACATGTGCTTATTCACACACACATGCACACACATAAACACACATATACAGAGACTTTTTTTTTTTTAATCACAAAGTAACTTATCGATCTGGAAAGAGGCTGCACAGGTGTCCCCTTTATAAATGTTTCAGGGACCATATACCTGGACACATGTCTCAAGCACACAATGAAATGTAAACACACCCTAAGCCTCACTGAGACACTGGGAATTACACAAAGGGACACCATTGCTGGAGCTCACCTCTGCTCCACACTCTATACACCTCAGTGCCCCCCCTTTTCTTCCAATCACTAGTGCAGGTCTAAGTTCTCCATCACTAAACTGGATCTAGAACATGTATTGTGGATTCTGGTTTTCACTGGATAAACGCACCAGTCTGAGCTCATCTCTTTGCTGGCCTGCTGGGGACCGCTGAGCTTTCTGTTTAGTTGGTTGGCTTGTTTGTCTGTCACTGTGAGAGCAGTGCTGGGTTGAGTGCCTTCCTGGACTAGGCGCATTAGAAGATGTTCTAGGCTAGAAGATGAAGTAAAGAGGTTTGTGTTTTGTCTCCTGGGTGCTTGATGTCTTATTGATCCAAAGGAGCACATATGAGGTCTGAATTAGCAGGAAAGATGGCATTGGTAACTAGCCACTCCATCCTGAGGCTCCGTAGTGTTTCTACAAGGAAGCATAACTGTCGGTGATCAGATGAGGGGACTCCACCAGCCTTGCCAGTGCTGCTGACGGCTCAGAGCTCCAGTGGTGAGCGGGCTGTGCCTACTGCCTGGACATTCAGTTCCTTTTGTCTCCTGCTGCCACTGATTTGCTGAGCACCTGCTGTGTCCACTCCTATCACAGACACACATCACTTGGAAGGGAGGCCAGCTTATGGAGCATCTCCTTTTCTGTCTCCTGGGGACAAGCAAAGGGACGCTTGAGAGGACTGACAGATCGGGGTTACAGGCCTAGTGGATCACAGAGGTGTCTGCCAAACTTCTGGTCCTGCTCCTGAGGTGAGATGGTTAACTTCCTGTGCCAACTTGACTGGGCTAAGAGGTGAGGAATGTCCAGATAGCTTGTAAAATATCATTTGCTTGTGAATCTGTGAAAGTGTTCGCAAGTGGACTAAGAAAGGAAGAGCCATCCTCATCAAAGTGGGCTGTCACCATGGAATCCATTGAGGATGGGCTGTAGAGACATACAGGTCAGGCGGATTTGGGCTCTGTGAATCTGTCATCTTCCCATAGTCACGAGAGCTTCTAGTTCTCAGATATTAAAACTTAGGTCAGAACTCACACCACTGCTGCCCCTGGTTCTCAGCATTCTGATTTGGACTGGCACCATACCCACCTGTTTTCCTGAGCCCCCCGATTGCAGGACTGAAGATCGCATGACCCTTCTGCCTTTGCAATCAGTCCGGCATAATTAACCTGTTCCTATGCATCCGCCTCTACTCTCTTGCTCCGCTCTCCTGAGAGCCCTGACCGGTACACAGGGTGAGTGCCCTTCCCCTTGAGAGACACTGCAGCTCAAGACTGATGTTGGGTGGGACAGTCTTCATTCTCCACAGCCCTGGGAAGGACATCCAGATGAATGCAGGAGACTGAAGCCACAGTCTTCAACGGTGGGTAGGAAAGTGAGCTGGGGCCTTCTCACTCCTAGCCTTCCTCTTGAGCCTGGAAATTCAACTGTGGCACCCCAGTTACTCACTGTACCTCATCCTGTATTCTCACACACAGCGGTGGGCTTGAATCCACGCAAGTGGTGAGCCTTTGTAGCTGGTCTCAGAGAATTCCCTAACTTGGAACCTCTGAGATGCCATGTCATCTGTTGTCATGTAATTTCCTTTAGATTCTCTGAAATTCCAAGGAATTGACATCTCTCCCACGCGTTTCTGAGAGAACAGATGTTCTATAATTGATCCAAGCCCTCACGCGTGTCCACATCCAGTGGCATGCATCCCAAAGACAACTGCAGTCGTGGAGGTCACGCTCTGTTGCTGAGGAGCCGGAAAGAGCGAGAGCCATTAGTTCATGCCATGAGCCATCAATGAATGCAGTTAAGTCTCAGGGGCTGTGTTGGGTACTAGGCTATTAATTTGTACAAACACCTCATTTACAGATATTGGAATCCAGGCCCAGAGCCCCTTAGCTGCCTGGCACATTCGGAAGGCAAAATTGTAATGCTATAGATCTCACTGGTGGATCAACAGATGCTATGGGGACCCAGTGCTGTGTGCCAGTCACTTGCCTCAATGTTGAAGAAATATTCTGTGTCATCTTGACACAGGCTTGAACCATCGGAGAAGAAGGGCCTCTTAGATTTTCCTGTGGGCCAATCTGTGGGATGTTGTCTTGACTGTTAATTGAGGTAGGAACAGTCAGCGCAGGTGGGAGGTGATCTTGGGTTGGTTAAGAAGCAGGTTGAACATATCATGGGGAGCAAGCCAGGAGGCAAAGTTCCTTCATGGTATCTGCTTCAGTTTCTGCCTCTAGGCTCTGCCCCACAGTTACCTGACAAACTATAACAGGGCTGTTCACCCCTTCCTCTGTCTCTTGCCTTCTTGCTCCTGCTTTGTCCTCTTATCACTTACCCTCTCTCTCCCTATGCCTCTCCCCCTCTCTCTCCACATGCTCATGGCCAGCCTCTACCCCACCCCTCTCTCTACCTTTCTCTGTCTCTGCTCCCTACAATCCCCTTCCCATGCCCTGAATAAACTGTATTCTATACTATAGTGTCCTGTGGAAGGCCCCTCAGGAGGAAGGGATGTCTCAGCATGGGCCCGCTGAGGCATGCCCTTCCCCCACACCCGACTCCACCTCCACCAAGCATATTCCTTCTCTCTTTATTTTTATAAAACACAGCACTAGATTCCTAGCTTGAGCTGCTTTTCTGGATTCCCTTGGCTGTGGACTGTGATCTATAACGTGAGATAAACCCTCCCCTTCCCAAGATGCACTGGATATTACAGGATCAGCAAAACTAGCTAGAGATGCTCTGTGTAATGGTATGGGGATGAAAAGTGTCACATCCTAGAGGTATGTGCAGAGTAGAGACAACTCTTGAAAGGGCAGTGTGGACTGTCTAACTTGAGAGCTTTCAAGAAAGCCACAGGCAGGAGTTGTGTAAAATCTGTAGAACTTCCCACGGATACAAACTTAACAACAAATAGGCCCGTTGTTCTGTCTGAACTGGTCGTGGGGGGCATCTTGGAACCCTGATACTTGCCTGCTGGTCCTGCCCACTGTCACTAGTGGTCCTGGGGGTACCTTTACTACCTTGGTCTCTCAGAGTCCACTGAATCCACTGCTGGGAACCCCTTCATCTCTGTCTCAAGCAGTGGGCCTGATCCATGACTGTGAGCTACTGGTCTCACACCGTCAATCACGCTGAGCGCCCGGTGAGACCCAGGGAGTATCTGGGCTTGGTTTGTCTCTGATCTTCTTTTCAGATCTGTGGCAGACCCTGAGGATCTTAATCAAACGGGGCAAGCAAAAGCATCTGCTGTCTGAAGACAAACAGGAGCCACAAGAGGTCAGTGCAGGAGTTTCTTAAGGGAGCAGAGCTCTTGGAGGAAGAGCTGAGGGAAGTCAATAAGGTAGGACCCGGCCCAAGGAGGCCTTTCGACTTCCCAAGGCCCTCTGAGGGTGCCGGGGAGTCATCTTCAAAAGCACACCAGGCTGGTGATGATCCAAGGGCTCCTTATGTTGCCAAGGCTAGCAAGATAGGGGTGGGGCAGAGGGAAAAGGACCTGGAATAGTAGGATTTAGGGGCTCCTAGGTGTCTTTAGAACAGGCCAGTGGTGACGTTGGGTCTCTCATTACCATAAATACAAAAGAAACAGTAGACAAAGCAACTCCACAGCATCGGCAGACAGATGTCTTCAGAGGGTTGGGTCAAGGGAACATGCCTGGACATGTGCCTCTGATTGGCTGCCTCCCTCCGCCCCTCCCTCCCTAAAAGCCTCCCTGGGCTCTGGCATTTCTAAAGTTCTAATCACAGCTCTCGTTAGAATTTCGATCGATTGTGATCAGGATGTGATCTAGACCTTGATAGGATACGTGCTCCAGAGGAGAGGTGGGGTCTCGGTGGGCACATTACCCTCAGAAGACTCTCTCACTTTCATCAGCCCCACCCTGTGGCTGTCAGGAAGCAGGGTACCTGGATCCTATTATCCTGGCTGCTCACATAAACACTTTCTGTGAGTTATGCTTTAATGCCAGACCTCTCGCTTTTATGGAGGGTCGATACAAGAATCATCTGGTTGAACAACACTGGGATGTCTTTTGTAAAACTGCAGCTGAAGACATCACTCAGTGTCACTTGGTGTCCTTTACATGAGGATCCACACGATAAATTCTGCCTTGTGTTTAGTTTCAGGGAGAAATTCTATCTCTGCAGATAAATTAGTTAGTATGCTCCCTGCTGTCAGAAAATGGAAACTCAGGAATTCTGGGTGCTTCTTTCTGTTCTGCAGCTAGACAAGAGAGAACCAAATTTATCGCCTGTGTGTGTGTAATCTGCTCAGCTATGGGGTCCACAAGCACTTACCCCGGCCACTTCTTTTAAATGGACTTGTTTTATTTTATGTTTCAAACGTCTCATTGTACTTTTGTGAGATGTGTGGGTCTGGAAGCCGTCTGGGGAAGCATTTTGCTGGCCCACTGATTTGGCCTGTTTTCTGCTTATGTCGGCTGCTGGGGACATGCGCCTGAATTCCTGTGTACCCAGCTTTCAAGGAGCTCCCGTTTGAATGGGGAAAATAGCTTGGAAATTATTAGTCATTATAAAAGGAGGCTGGTGAGCTTACACACACACAAGACTGAGGAAAAATAAGACCTGGGAGAAGAGGCCCGGGGGATCTTCCTGAAGGGGGTTGAGGCTGAGCTAGCTTTGTGTACGGAAGGGAAAAGGACACTGGTTCTGAAAACTCAAAGCTGACCTCTCCTTAGTATTTGTCCTTTTTTTCCTAGTTAGACTACAGACTCTCAGACCTTAGCTCTGTGCCCCTAAACAGACACCAGAATGCCAGGCAAATTGCTGAGTAGTCAGTATGGCAGCTGGCCCAGCCTGAATCAACCAGGCTATCTGGTTTTGCATCTATTACCACTTTGGGCCTTAGCTGTTATGGGAGGACCAGCAGGGCAGACCAGCCCCGTGAGGCTCGGGGCTGGGGAACAAAGAGGTTAGAGCAGCCTTGCTTGAACACAACCATTGTTTCCCAAGCCCGAGGTAAAAACTGACTCCGGGTTGGCTAGTTTTCCCACCTCATTGCTTGTGATGAGCTGGTGATATGAAGGCTAGAGAAGAAATAGGTACCTCTTGGGGATTTGGAAGCAATAAATAAGAAAATACACAGAGACATGGTGTGAAACTCCTCAAAAACACTGGATGGTTGCCTCAACTGATCCATCAAGCACTGTATCATTCCAGGTAGCAAGGACAATACAGTTGCACCCACACTCTCAACTCTCCAAGTAATGCCTGTGTTAACGTAACACCATGGTGTTGAGTTGCACGTCAGAGTGTGGGACCTCTTAGTACTCCTCTAAGCCCATCAGTCATGTCTGTTGTAGATGTTCCTTCAAGTGGCCATTGACATGTCTCTTCAAAGCCACCTTGGATCTCTCAGGCTGTCACACCCAGGCGGTTCACTGGGCTGGGTGCTGTTTGTGCCTCATGCCAAAGTCTTCCTGAGTTTCCTTGTCCTCTGATTTTTCTAAAGAACCAAGGCTGTGAGGAAGTTTGAGTTCCTGCATATACTTTGGGCAGGACATATAAAAAGAAAGCCATGATCTGTATTTGTAGCCAGCCGAGGGAGGAGAAAACCTTGAGCACGCATGTGTGAACGCACACACATGCAGCCAACCTCATGGGGTGCTTGTTGGTACTGTCAATAGGTTGGCGCTGTTAGCAAAAGGCCCCAGAGCCCATGTTTAGAAGATTTGCCTATCCCTTTGATGTGATTCTCCCACCATAGCTGACTCTGAGCTGTTGTGTGGTGTCAATAAACTTGAACCTGAGGAAATAGAGCAATAAGCACTGTGCAGACCCCCATCCACCCCCGGAGAGGCACCATAGCTGAAGATAACTTCTCAAGCACAGCTAATAACTTAGCAAAGAATGAAATTTAAGCGTTTGTTGCTTTTGCTTTAAAATATAATGTAACTCTAAATGCACATTATTTGATTCTCAACGTCAGCTGTGTTGAGCAGTTGAGTAACAGCCCTCCATATTGTTGACACATCCCCAGTCAGTTCTTGTGACGTGGAATGAGCCAGCTCCAGTATACCCCTGGGTATGGCTTCCTTCAGCAAGGCAATGACCTCTTTCAAACAATGCCTCTTCTATTACTGCTAAATCTCTCACCTTTGGGACATGGGGTTGCTCCTGTATGCATTTCCTTGGACACTCATCTGCTTCTCCATATCGAGATTGGGTTCTTATGAAGGATGCCTGGGCCAAGCTTCCCTGCTTAGTTCCCAGGATACTCCCAACCAGTCGCCCAACCACCCTCCATAGAAACCTAGCAACATACAGAAATACTGATGCCACATGCCTCAAAGTGAAGGGTGAGGCAGAGTGAAGAGGTGGAGGGAGTGTAAATGAAAGACAGAGAAGCAGACATCGGCCATCTGGTCACTGCCTAACTCTTGCACTAGAAGCCCAAATGACAGGACGTGACAGCAGACAGCAGACCATGCCGACATAGTAGGAGTGCTACTTATCTTCCGGAAGAACCTCTGCCTTAGCTTTTGACACAAGTGCCAGCCGTAGGGTGAGGGTGGAGGAGAAATCCCCCTTCATAGACAAGAACGCCTCCTGGACTGGGGTCACTCGGGGCCACAGATTTAGACAACCTCCTAAAGCACAATGGACAGCAACCAGGAGTCAGTCCCTAAAGCTGTAACTCCTAACACCTTGTCTCTAATTGGGATACTATGGTTGTAAAGGAAACAGGTCTTTCTGAAGTTCTTAATTAGACTTCTAGCCTGAGTGCCTTGCGTTTGAAGTTTGCTGATGGCTGCAGGCGGGGCTCTGACACCTGTGAAGTGTAGAAGGCCCTAGGGAGGCAGGCAGAGAAATTAAGGCACAGGATTTCTGAGAACACACAGGAAGGCCCAGCGGGTGCTCGTCCTAGGAGGGAGGATCAGACCAGGGAGGCTCTGGCCTGGGGAGCACAGAGGACAGAGCAGCCCTTACCTGCCAGCCCATGACCGAAAAGTCTGGGCACGCTTTTCTGGGTTCAAGGTTAAAAACCACCTCTTGAATGAATGGCATCTCTACGTTGGTGTCACCTTTAATGAGTCAACACTATGAAGGCTAGAGAAGTCCCCTGTGTGAGGGACAGGTGGGATGGCTCCAGTCCAGTGACATGCCCAAAGTGAGCACAGGGTACTGGGTTTCTTCAATTGTGAGGCACTACAGGACCCAGGCTATCACAAGGGGGAGCTGCTCGTTTGTCATAAAAGTGGTCGAGTCCTAACCAGCTGGAAAGAGAGGTGGCTTTTCCAGAGATCTGTTTCACCAGCCTTCTGGAGAATGTCACTATTCTCCAGGCAATTTCATTGAGTCCCACATCAAATGAGACACTTCTGGCATCTGTCTGCCACTGGAGGTGCAGGAGGTCCCTTGGGAAATGACTGTGTGGGTTTAGTGTTGACATTACCAATGCATTCAAGTGAGTCAACCATTGTTGTAGGCTGGGAATCACAGCAGTGTTCGGAGAGACCTGGGGTCCTCGTCTAGTTCTAGCAAGCCGCATGACAGGCAGGCCACTGAATCTGCCCCATCTGGATGATGCTCTGACCTCCTTCGAATGTGGTGATGAAGAAAAGACCCGAGACACTGGTGAATTGGTCACTGTTTTTACCATAGGTTGCTGTGTAGGAGAGATCAGCACTGCCCCTAGGAAGCTCAGAATATCTCTTTTGAGGAGCAGAGTTAAGGTGGTGATGGGACAAGAGAACTTGGGGAGATAAGGAAGCAGTGGAAAGGGTGGTTGCCAACATCCAGGTGCAAGCACACAGGCTAGAGCATTGGTTTGCTCAGAGAAGGTACACAGAGCCCAACCTTTGGCTTCCTTCAACTTTCAAGGTGTTCAGGATTTGATGTTTAGCTGGATTAGTTTGGGCAACACCTACCTTCATCCTGGGGTCTCTGCAGTGCACACCCCCTCATACTGAAGGCTCTGTAGTGCACACCCCCTTCATCCTGGGATCTCTACAGTACATACCCCCCCTCAAACTGAGGGCTCTGCAGTACACACCCCCTTCATTCTGAGGGTTCTGCAGTGCACACCCCCTTCATACTGGGGTCTCTGCAGTGCACACCCTCTTCATCCTGGGGTCTCTGCAGTGCACACTCCCCTCATACTGAGAGCTCTACAGTGCATATGCTCTTCATCCTGTAGTCTCTGCAGTGCACATACCCTTCATCCTGAGAACTCTGCAGTGCACACCTACCTCATTCTGAGGGCTCTGCAGTGCACACCACCTTCATTCTGAGAGCTCTGCAGTGCACAGCACACCTTCCTCATACTGAGGATTCTGCAGTGCAGACCCCCTTCATACTGTGGTCTCTGCAGTGCACACCCCTTCATCCTGAGAACTCTGCAGTGCACACCCCCCTCATACTGAGGGCTCTGCAGTGCACACCCCCTTCATTCTGGAGTTTCTGCTGTGCACATCCCCCTCATCCTGGGGTCTCTGCAGTGCACACTCCCTTCACTCTGGGGTCTCTGCAGTGCACACCCCCTTCATCCTGAGGACTCTGCAGTGCAACCTCCCTCATACTGAGAACTGTGCAGTGTACACCCCCCTCATATTGAGGGCTCTGCAGTGCAGACCCCCTTAATCCTGGGGTCTTTGCTGTGCACCCCCCCTCATCTTGGGGGTCTCTGCAGTGCCCTCATCCTGCGGTCTCTGCAGTACACACCCCTCTCATCCTGTGGTCTCTGCAGTGCATACCCCCTCATCCTGCAGTCTCCGCAGTGCACATCCCCCTCATCCTGCGGTCTCTGCAGTGCATACCCCTCTCATCCTGCGGTCTCTGCAGTGTACTCACCAAGAGCTACTTGCTGTAGGTGCCGCTGGTTGATGGCATCTTTCAGCTGACCTGTCAGAGACACAAAGCAAAACCACCAGAGCGTTTTAAACAGGCTGAAAGAAGACTTCACTTTAGAAGAACCTGGCAAACTAAGACAGAAAACAAAATCCAGAGCTGGGGAGACCCTGGCAGCATTGCTTTCCAGTGAAAGCCCTTCTGCATCCTGGATTGTATTGGAAAGGAGAATGTGAAGATGAGCGTTAGCATATCAGCATGAGACTCACCTTGGGGGTCAATCATCTTATGGTTTAATCATGTAAGCCTGTCATTCACAATCTTTGCTGGGGCCCTGATCTCTTAAATAATCCATTATTAATAAAGGAGGAGGGAGGATATGGTCCTTTAATAACTTATAAGAACCTCTCTTCAATCCAGTCAGTTTTAAAAAAGCTGTATGAAAAGTTGATTGCCAGGTATGAAGCACACATAATTCTGGGTCACGTTAGTGAAGTTACAATGTATATAGATGGAGGTCAGCAACAGCGTTCTGTGGAACTGGGATCACAGTGTGACACTTTCTCTGGGTGTTTATCTCACAGGAGACGCTTGCAATTGGAAAATGTTCAGCAGAGAGGCCAGGAGATGGCTCGGTTGGTAAAGTGCTCAGTGGACAAACGGCGTACGCAGAACCCACATGGGAAGCTGGGCATTGTACCCCACCCATGTCTATGATGCCAGCACTGGGGAGTCAGAGATCGGAGGTCCCTGGAGCTTTCTGGCCAGGCAGTCTACTGAGTCAGCAAGCTCCAGGTTCAGTTAAAGAGCTTGTCTCAAAAATATGCGGCGGTGAGTGATGGAGAGAGACACCCAACACCAACCTCTGACCTACACACACACACACACGCACACGCACACGCACACGCACACGCACACACACACACACACACACGCTGAGAGAGAGAGAGAGAGAGAGAGAGAGAGAGAGAGAGAGAGAGAGAGAGAGAGAGAGAGAAACATCCAGAAGACGGTGACTGGGATGTGACAGGTCAGAGGTCATGCTCTTTGAGGACTTTTGAGAGGTTGCCTGAGATACTTCAATGGAGAGGAAAGACAAGGAGCTGGGATGATGACTTCCTAGTAAAGCAGTGGTGTGTGGATGCTTTATTCTGTTTACCTTGGGAGTGGGTGCATATGGAAGTCAAGCCGTAGGAAGGGCAACTTTCCTCCTCAGTTCACAAGGCGTGCACAGCCTGCACCTGGATTGGGTGTTCTCAGACAGCCCTACTGTCCCAGCACAGCAACAAGAACCTCTCAAAAGCACCAGGCAAGAGCATTTTGTGGGTTTGTAGGATGAAAATTCCCATCCTTAAAGGATTTGGGAATGGGTGACTCTGGGCTTCCTCTGTCTTGAAAATCCTAAAGTTTGGGCAGTTCTGGAGTTAGTGTGAGATTTAGCACACTCATTCTATCTCAGTGCGCGGTTTAGAGCGTGTCCCACGTGGGAACTGCGCTCTGGACACTGGGGGGAGCCGGTGTGGCCTCGCTGATCCTTTGTCTACAGCCCCAAGGTGATGGTGAGTAGCCAGTGTGTCCACCGGGAGACCTGTTCCTTTAGGAGAGAACTAGTGAGGCTAAGATGGAGGAGGATGGCACAGCTCATTCGGCTTAACTTCAACCAAAAGGATGAGCTAGACCCTTTCCCCCAACCAGTTTCACAGAGAAAGCCGTAGAGAATAAATCATTCCCGTGGCGTCCACATCTGCTCTACCTCCCCTCTCAGCACTGGGCTCAGCATCACTGAGGATTACTTCCGGTAGGCAGGGAGCAACCCTCACCCCAGAGGGTGCCACACTATCCCCAGCTTGACCGCCCCTCCAGGTTAAGCATCAACAGTTCTTCAGTGATCCCTGAGGTGGGGCGGAGCACTGCTTCCAGGTGTGTGATCACCTAGGGCAGTGGTCCTCAGCCCTCCTGGTGCTTCGGCCCCTTAATGCAGTTCTTCAGGCTGTGGTTGGTGGTCCTTAGCCATAAAATTGTTTTTGTTGCTACTGCATAACTGCAATTTTGCTACTGTTATGATACTGTAATGTAAATTGTATCCGTAATTCATAATTGTAAAATGAAATCTGATATGAGGGACATCTGACCCTTTGAAAGAGTTGTTTAAGCCCCAGAGGGGTGGACACTCACAGGCTGAGAACCGATGACCTAGATACCTCTATGGCTCAGGTACCTGTATGGCTGCATATTGCCCTACACTGGAGAAGGTTATATGGTGAGAGGGAGCCAAGGGCAGGTCTGAGCAATAGCTGCTTCCCGGTTCTGAGCAGGGACGGGTGAAACACTGGGTGTGTGTGTTGCGGGCTGGGAGGAAACCTGGCTTCGAATGACTGCATTTTCACGTGCATACAATTTTTCTTCTCTTACAAAAGCATACTGGCTTAATTACAGAAAATGAAGATTTAAAAAAAAATGGTTTCTCATGTTATTCCTAAGATGTAACTATCAAAGCAGCATTTCTTTAAATTGTATTGTATTAGGTCGTTAAGTTTTAAAAGCAGACGATGGGCCTGCTGACTAAAGTTTCATTAAAAGACCATTAAATAAAATTTAGCTTGGTATTAGGACAGACCTTCCAGCAACTTCTGGAATGGCCCTGAACATACTTCTACTGTTCTGTACTATATACTTATGGGAAGCTAAATACTAAATAGTCAGCCCTGAAAATACACATACAAATAACATTATATGGACTGGGTAGTTAGTATTTATGTATATTACACTTAAGTAAAAGGGGCACAAATTTGAAAGATGGGAGACATACGGGATAATTTTGAGGGATGAATGGGAAGGGAGAAATGATGTAATTATATTAAAATTTAAAGAATAAAAAATTAAGATGGAAATAAAAAGGGGGGGGGGAACCACGCTTTGAAGACCCACATCCCCCCAGGAAAACTCTCTTCCAATGTCAGTGTGCTCGACAATGCACCCCTCCCCCATGCTGCCTCTCAACCTGTCCTTCTCCACCACAGCAGCAAGTGTCCCACAGACCCAGTCTATCTATCTCCAGCTCCCCTGCTTCTCACTGCAATAATGGGCTCCCGAGGTCTGAGGGAAGCAGGTTTTAGCAGGGTAAAAAGAGTAAGGATTTCATACAGGCCCTGGCTAGCTCATGTAAATAAAAAGCGAAGATTGTACCAGGACTGTGAATTCTCTAAAATCCACACACATGCAAATGTGCTCGTAGAATAAGGCACCCCCTAAGGGGGGGGGAAGTGGGCCTTTATAGCATCACATAATGATATGATAAAGGCCGTTGTAAAATGTAATTCCCGATGCTCAGTTTTGCTGAGTTGACTGACGTCCCCCACCATATGGCATTCAGGGTGGGAGAGCCATAGCCCCAAACAAGCTTCCCAAAAATAGCCTTATGGCTGACACCTAATTACACTTGCCAGCAGAGGCATTCTTCAGGCAAAGATAACAGTCTCTCTAATCGGCGGGATCTTGCGGCTCCATGGGTTCTGGCAAAGGAGGAGCTGAGGGGGATTGCAGAATCCGCTCAGCATGAGGCTTGCTGTCGTTACTACAGTGATAAATTTGTGGGTTTTGGCCAGGATTCCTGGATATTTTCCCTGTATAGAGGTAGGAAAGAGATGAGACAGAAACAGAAGAGTCCCGGCCTAGGCAGGAGGCAGCCTGAGAGGGAAGCATTGATCCCAGATTGGGGCAAGACTAGAGGAGCAGGGTCTGGAGGAAAGAGAGGAGAGCCTTCTTCTAGGGACCACTTTGGCAATTGGCAGCTTTTTCTCTACTGACTTACAATGATATGTGCAAGGAATGCCTTCTCCCTTTCCGAGCCAGTCATTGAAGGGGTGGGTGGCAGTGGCGGCAGATGGGGTACTCTAAGCCTGTACCCCCTCACAGAAACACTCTAGAGGTGCGGGGCATTGGAGCACTCACAATCTGATCAGAGCGCATGGAGGGTGAGTTGTAGGCTGTACAGATGGATTCTCTCGGCCGAGCAGTCCCTGGGACAAGTGTTAGCGTCGTTGTGGAGAAAGAAAACTGATTCTGCATCCTGTCACTTAGGAGGCAAGAGTTTTCCATATGCCTCATGCTTGGTTTTGAATGTAAGCAAGCTTGTGATCACTCACTCAGGGGAAGCTGGTCCTGAGGACAGCAGCTCACTTAAGATTCTAGCAGCAAGGCTTTGCAGGCTGCTCCTGGGATGGGCTCCCTTCCCTCCTGCTCCCTCCCTCCCCCCCTCCCTCCCTCCCCCCCTCCCTCCCTCCCCCCCTCCCCCTCCCTCCCTCCCCTCCTCCCTCCCTCCTTCCCTCTCTCCCTCCACTCTTCCTTTCTACTTTTTCTTCCCTGTTCTTTAGAAATAGTTTCTCACTATGTAGCCTTGGCTGGCTGTTCTGGAACTCTCTATGTCGTAGACCAGGTTGGCCTTGAAATCACTGAGATCTGCCTCACTCTGCCTCATGAGTACTAACTAGGACTAAGGTGTGAGCCACTGAGCCCTGTTCCTCCAGGGACTCTGTGATGCTATGCCACACTGAAGATGCTTGCATTGATATCAATCCATACGTAGTCATCACTTATCATTTAGTGCTATGTCTAAAGCGCCAGGTGACAGGGTAGTAGGGCACACTAGGACACCAGCACACTACAGGAGTCAGGGAATTGCTGGTCAACATGGCCTTTCTAAGATGCCAAACATGCCTGACTTTGTTCATGCATGGTGGCTGTTCTCTTAACCTCTTTCTTTCTTTTTTTTTTTTGTTTTTGTTTTTGTTTTTGTTTTGTTTTTTTCGAGACAGGGTTTCTCTATATAGCCCTGGCTGTCCTGGAGCTCACTTTGTAGACCAGGCTGGCCTCGAACTCAGAAATCTGCCTGCCTCTGCCTCCCGAGTGCTGGGATTAAAGGTGTGCGCCACCACGCCCGGCTCTTAACCTCTTTCATCACTACAATGAGGTACCAGGGGCAACTTAACTTTATAAGTCAAAGAAGTTTTTAGTTCATTGTTTTATAGCTGAGGATCCAAATAGGGACATGCAGGATCTGATGAGGGCCCCTCCTTTGTGACGTCACCTCATGGCAGATGGCAGTGGTGGAAGAGACTGGAGAAAGTCATGCTGCCAAACAGGAAGCCAGAAAGAGGCTGGGCTGCTACTGTCCCTTCTTGATAACAGAGCCCCAAACTCTAGCTCCTCTGGCTGCAGACATAGCTCAGCAGGTGACTAAGGTCTGGATCTCTAGAGTCCACTTAAAAAGTTAGACATGGTAGGATATGCCTGTAAACCCCAGCCTTAGAGGTCTCTGAAGTTTATTGGTGAGCCGGCCCAGGTGAGAGACTTCATGTCAAGAAAACAAAACAGGCAAATAGCATAGTGATCAAGGAAAAAGAGCTAACTCCCATTTCAGGCCTTCACACATAGGCGAGTATATGCACTCATACACAAACATATTTACCCCAAAGGAGGATTCCACAGGAACCTTATATCCCACTGCAGTAGCTGTTTTCCTATTTTAGCACATGGCGTGGTTGGATTAAACAAAGCTCTGCATCACTTTGTAGGTAGCGGAGATGAGTTATGTAGTGTAACAGCTCCCTCCACAGTTTAAACATTCCTTCACGCAGGAAGCGCCTCAAACAGGAAGATAACTCAAAATAGCTTCAGGAAGTTCCTAAAACTGACCAGATTCACTAGGCCCCTCCCTGCTCAAGTAAAGGAAGCTGAGCTGCCAAGAAGACTCACAGACAAGCAAATCTACAAGTAAAGACTCTGATAGGAGTCTTTGAGTCATTTCTGCTCCTATAAGTAATCCCTTAAAATCCATTGTTTCATTATATTGAAGTTTGGTGGGATCTGTGCTTTGATCTGTTGTGGGCTTCATATCTGCAGTGAGTAGATGTGTGAGTGTGTGTGTGTGTGTGGTTGTATGTGTATGCAGGTGTGCTTGTGTGTGTGTGTTATGTGTGTATTGAGTCCCTTCAGGAAACGGTTTGCCAGACAAGAGTTCAAATCTCAACTTCTCAGTAGGTGCTTTGCATTTGTAGGTGGGTTTTGATTTTATCATTTGAGAAACGGAGTGGCTATTAATGAAGTGACATGTGTTTGACCATATCTGAAAATGCCTGGTGTGTGGGTACGTTGGGAGTGTACAAATAGGTATATGTAATGCGTCGCCTAATTTTAGATCTCAAGGTTCTTTAATATTTAGCATCAGGGAGTTCCTGAAAGTAACAGGAAGCCTAGTGAATCTGGATAAACAGAGACCACACAGTTTCCACGATGGATGCCCATTAGCTGCGAATGCTAAGTCAATGGTAGAAGTTCTGGAGTGGGAGGGACGATTTAAGAAAGGGTATAACGTACGTAGATACAGAAAAGAGTGGGAGTTTCCAGGAGGGCTTGCGCATATGTGCTACAAAGATAGGTACGGTGCATACAGGGCAGAGGAGGAGGGGCTGGGGGATCCTGCTGATCCTGCAGGCAGGCATTAAATCCAGCCATCCAGATGGTGGTGGGAGTGGTGGGAGGAAAGCGAAAGGGAAGAGAGGGATGCAATGCATTTCTGCAAGAGTGTGGGGTCCCAGATAACCCAGGGGCTCAGGAGCCAGGTAAAAATGCAGTCTTCTGTCTGAGTATACCATAGCTGAGCCTCACAAGCCTCACAAGAACTGGGGCATGGGAAGAATATATCTACCATGTTCCCTGCCTGGAGGGAGGGGCTTGCTCTGCCACAGGAGGTCATGGCTGAGGTTCTGAATCCTTAATGCTGAGGAGGTCAGTTTCTCTGTAATAACACGGAAGATTCTGAGATAACCAGTACATTAGATCCCTCAGAGCTGTTTGTAAACATAATGGGCCTGGAAGAAATTAAATGTGTAATCCTTAGATGGATTTCCAACAAACAGAAATATGCAAATCCTTCGAAGGCTTACAATCAGACAATTCATCCTCTTGCTAACGTAGCTAATGTATAGCTCATCGGGCTTGTTAGTATAATTCTAGAGTCTGTGGAGGCACGGACACCATCTCTGCTCAGTACAGCCATGGTCCAGGAAACACAAAAAGAACAGCAAGAAGGCTTTGCTGGCTAAGCCTCTGAGGCAGGCTTCTGAAGTCTGGAAGCTGAGCAGAAATCTACAATGGTGAACTGAGCCGGAGCCTGGAGCCTGCCAGGCTTCTTGGCTCCAGAAGGAGGAAGGTAACTGGAAGTGTACTGTGCAAAATAGTGGTGAGAGCCAGGCTCACGGGTGAGACTGTGGGCTGAGGTGAGGCTCCTGACAACCAGCCTGGAGTGAGGGGTCTGGGGGTGGGGGGAACACAACATGCCTGAAGCTTTGTTTCGTGGGGAGTGGGGAGGAAGGGAGGAAGGCAGGAAGTGTAGTGTACCAGTTCAGCCTCCCTCATGTTGCTAGACCCAGCTGCTCAGCATCTCTGCAGCAGGAGCGGCCATGTCCAGGTAGCACTGTGAGGAAGTCCTTCTGTTTGTCTCTGTCAGAGCTGGCTTTGGTTGGGGAAGGGGCTAGAGGCCCCATCAGCAGGGAGGAGGGGTCATAAAGAGAATGAGCCAGGGCAGTGAGTTAGGTGTGTTTCAGGAAAAAGAGGAGGGCACAGAAAGGCTGATATAATCTACATGCATAATGTTAGAAAGGAGAGCTAAGTCAATAGTTGAATCATAAGTGGGTTACAAAAGAGAGATGTTTATTTGACAGGCAGGTAGGATTTTATGGAGATGGAAATCCAGAGAGCTGGGCTGTCTCCTTTGAAGGCTTAAAATCAGACAATTCATTCTCAAATAATGTTTGAATAAGCCCATGCCAAAACCTGAGTGTCTCTCCCACTCCGCTCCCTTCTCTCCCTCCCCTCCCCCCCCTCTGCTTACACATCAGGATGTAGCTCTCAGCTACTGCTCCAGTGTCAGCCTGCATACCACCATGCTCCCTGCCATGATGGAAATAGACTAAACCCCTGAAGATGAAAACAGACCCCCCAATTAAATGCTTTCTCTTATAATAGTTATGCTGTTCATGGTGTCTCTTCACAGCAATAGGACAATGTTTAAGGCAATGTGTGCGCGTATGTACGTATGTGTGTGTGTATCTATATATCTATATATCTATATCATATATCTTTTTCATATATCATATATCATATATCTATATCATCTCTCTCTATCTCTATCTCTATCTCTATCTCTATCTCTATCTCTATCTCTATCTCTATCTCTATATCTATCTCTATATCTATCTATATCTATATATATATTTAGGGAATCCCACTTAGCTCTAGCTGGCCTGAAACTTGCTTTGTTGATTAGGCTGCCCCTGAACCTACAGAATTTACCTGTTTCTGTCTCCTGAGTGCTGAGATTAAAGGTATGCGCCATCCCAGTTAGTTTTGTTCCTGTGTATTTTTACCCCCACGCCTCATGCCTCTTTCTT